>NC_061520.1:7995000-8315000 GCF_022379125.1 Scophthalmus maximus
ATAAGCTATTACAAACAAGCCTTTGGTCAACTTGGCATGGAGTCCTGATAACTCCCCACAAATAGGTACACTGTGCCGTGGGCACTAGTGTGGCTGGCAGGAGAAATTTGCAGAAAACGTCCAGAGAAATTTCAATTCTGACATATAAAAGCCCCTGCAGAAAAGAGAAGGAACATATCTGGAGTTCAGTGCATGTCTGAAAGCAGCTTATGCAGCAATATGGATAAGGATTTTTTATTTTTTTTTACTATAATTCTTCAAACACAGACAGAAAAAGAAACTGTAGGCACAGAGGGAGAACGTAGCATTGCACTCATTTTTTTCCAAGCAATATTATTAAATGCACAGGCTATATTCAGCAGTGTGTTGGGAGCCAAACGGTTTCTCTAACTGGCTGATCATAGCATGCAAAGACATACACCTGGCTGGGTTTTTGGGGGGTTTTTTTCTGCACCAAGAACTAAAAGGCTTTCTGTTCTACCCCGTTCCGCAAAGCCGAGCCCATCTCCAAATAATTTTGACATTTCATCTGTCTCTGATACATCAGTCTTCCTTCAGCTCGCAACCTGAATCGTGCGGTAGTCCCATCACATCCCACTCCACTGGCTTTCTGCTCCCTTCAGGTCTATCTGATCTCGCACGTGGCCTCCATGAGATCCAAGTGACCGAAATCCATCGAAGTGACGGCGAACTTTAATCTACATTTCTGTACCTTGGAGCATTTTTTTTCTTTTTCCAAGCACCTTTGAGCTGACAGACGAAAAAGTGACAATAGAAAGGAACTTCTTACAAATGCTGATCAAAATCCAGCAATATGTTCATTTGGGCATTTTGTCACTACATATCTTTGAACCTCATCATAATAGAACGACTGTACATGTTACACGCTAG
This sequence comes from Scophthalmus maximus, assembly GCF_022379125.1. NCBI lineage: Eukaryota > Metazoa > Chordata > Actinopteri > Pleuronectiformes > Scophthalmidae > Scophthalmus > Scophthalmus maximus. Next base: position 7,995,892 of record NC_061520.1, read on the forward strand.
CTGTACAACCTTAAATTCATATTGGGAAGGAAAAACCCAAGACACTTAACAATGGTTGGCCAAGCAAGTCATATTTTGACACTGCCTGCACTGCGTACGGAACCTGCAAGAAAAAGCACATCTCTTTAGGATCCTGAAGGATGTTTACACAGCTCCCATAAAATTCAAGGGCAAAACCTCAGAAGTTTTTTGTTTTTTTTCTCCATGTTCTGTTCTTTTTTTCCACCATAGCAAAGTACATTGCTGATGTTTTGTTTTCATTAATTAAAAAAATAAATCTCATTCTGGAGTAATCTCTTAATCCATCTCAGGATTTCTGTTTATCCCTCACCTTATCTGTCTCCCGTGTATCCGTCTGCGAGTGTTAGCGGTCGCGTGTTTGCTCTCTCTCCCTCCCTCCCTTTGATCGCACTCGAGCTGCTTTGTTCGTAATCATGCTACATACAATCTCTAATCCTCTAATATCGGAAGGAATAAACATTTTTTCGACGGGACTTCAGAGGCGGACGCCTGTTTATTTAACTTCCCCCTCTTTATCGCTGCGTGAATCCACAGAAGCAATATGTTGTGACAACAGCCAATCTCAAACCTCAAAGCGAGAGGCAAATATGTACAAAGTTAAAACACTGTAAACAGCTTCCCCCTCTGTTCGGGGGCTCGAGGCTCACTCTGCCGGGGGGGGGGGGAAGCTAAACGGATCACGTGCACCAGAGATATATGTGCGGCGGTCAGTCTGTTACAGGCAATTATTGTCCACAGTTAAAAATAAATAAAGTGTGAACTCTTTAACTTTTGTTGACCTCTTTGTGACTATCCCAATATTCTATCTACCCCCCCCCCCCCCCCCCCATCTCCACCTCTTCTCCTTCCATTCCCCTACAATATGGCCCTCCTGCTTTCTTCTTCTCAGTGTAGTTCATTTCTCCTGCTGGAACGCTTTCACTAGGTGGCCAATACATCCTCACTGCGTCGGCTGCGCGGGGCACTCAGCCATACGATTCCCATTAGGCCAGAGTGCGGTCGGAAAAGACCAGACCCGACTGTGTGTTTTCGACTCGCTCCCCCTACTCTGTGGTGGACGAGTGTTTGTGGAAATGTTAGTGAACAACTCCACTAGTCCCTCTCTTTCTGATTCCTGGGGGGGGGGGTTTGCTCTCGTCCAAGCCGAGGCTGCACCACCACCATCATGGTCCACAACAGAAGAAAAGAAGTGGACGTCCCCAGTTTGGACTTCCTCTTCGCAGAGAGGAAGATACCTGACCACACACGTGTGCACTGACGCGCAGTGCAGTTAATGCAAGGAGACATCTGTGCTCTCGCGTCGGAAAAATACACTATAGGAAATGACATCCCGGTTTTCACATTAAGCTTAATGAACGTGTTATTTGCTGAAAGGTCAAGCCTCCACGCCCCGGGGACAGGGTTGTGTAACTGCAGTAATTATTATGTAGCTGCTCGGAAATACGGGGACATGTCAAATGTCAACAGGCAGGACACGGGATTATTCTTGGTTTTTTAGTCCTTATCTGCTGGTTTGCAAATGTCACTTCTCGAGACGGAACTTGAGGAAAATGCTCATACTCAGTTTGGTCGCGTTATTCACTTTCTAAAAGACGTACCAGTTTATCTTGAAAATATAATAATTGTATTTCAGTTCTTTTTCTTCTTGCTTTTTTCTTCACATTCTTTTCTTGTATATATTTTTCAAAGAAATTTAAAATCTCTCTAAAAGACTGTAGATGTGAATAGCTTTTCCTCCACTACTCAGCCTGACACATCTCTCATCTTCTTCTCTGCAATATTTCTAACAAGACAAGGTTCTAATGCACTTGCATTATGAAAACCAGAACGTGTCATACTGTGTAACCGTGTTGCCTATAGTAACATTTTACCACTTGTACCTCTTGTTATGTCCTTTTCTAATCAGCTGTAAACTTGAGTTTAAAATACAGAATGCTGTAAATCATATATCCTATATCATAATCAGAGAAAGAAAAATAATAATCCTACTCTGTTTTTCAGCACCTGCTGCACCACAACAAAAACTTAAACTTTAAATAATTGGAGGACGTTGAATTGGAGGTGAATTTCTATATATACAATATATATCAACTTAAAATCTTTCAAAGAGCCGAGAGAGGAAAGGAAATTAATTAATTTTCGCTTGGCGCTGGAACGATTACGGTGTATGCGCCTGCTAGCCATGTTTAGGTATCGGTGTGTTCTTTGGAATAAGGAATTTGAATGAAATGAGCTGGGTCCTCAAGCGATACAGCCTGAGCTGTTTTGGAAAACTAGAGGCAATGAATATAAAGCACAAAGAATCAGCCAACAGCAACTGATTCCACATAATAGCCACTTCACAGGACACACCTCCTCATCATCTCAGTGAAAGCTTTTTGAAAAATCAATAGTTGGCTGAACATTCATTTCTTCATAGTTACAAACAGACACACACACACCCTTGCTCTGCAGCATCCACACACATTAGCATACACAGACACACAAACACACACCAATATGAGTACTATTATCTGGAAAAACCCACCTTTAAAAGTGTCCTAAATTTTCTAACAGATTTTCCGAAGCGCCATAAATATTTTAAGTTGTTCCCCAATATTCAACAACTCGCTCGACAAAGATATAAGGACAAACAGTGAGGCGCACTGCGAGACACTCACTAGTTATCCACCTTGTTGCGGATGAACAGAGCAAACGCTCTTGGATAAATCATAGATCACACCCCAAAACCAAACTCGGCAGGAGAAGGTCATTACGGAGCCCATTTGTTTTCTGTGGCACGGCTCTTCTGGGTTAGGGGGGAACCAGAGTTGACAGTTTATGGGGCGAGAAGTCAAGTAAAACAAACTGCTCGGCTTCGGATTAAAGTCAATTTGTTCTCCATACCCAGCGGCAAAACAAATGGGACGACACAGAGGAGGTCTCTTTCCGTTTTAAGGGTTTATAATGCACTCGTTCACACTGGCATTTCTATCTGTCGTGGGCTGTTTGAATTGGTAAGTAATGCATTCCAAGGAAGGCATGTGATGTTTATTGTGTACTATGTTGAAATGCCATCACTGTGTGACCTTGACCTCTGGATTAGCTCACATCACAGACAGAGAATCATACTGTCATCACATCTGCAAATCCACAGATTCTACTGTCCGTCCTTGCCAGTTTATTGCCAGGAAATGATGATACTGTAATGATTATAATACCGCCCCCTCCCCTCACCATGCCTGGTATCTACTAGGTTATTCCCCTGCCTGGGTGTATTTCCTCCGTCAGACACTGTCCACTGTCTGATTGACAGGCTCATTACCACGTCCCCATTACGATATTGCCTAATCAATCTATTCATTGTATTCTCCTCAAGACGTAAACAAAAAAGCCAATCTTTTGCACGAAAATGCGCGGGAGGAGACATGAGGGGAGCGGATGAGTGTTCGGGTTCAATTTGTGGCGGAGGAAAAGAATTGGCATTTACTGGCCAACTGATCAATTCTCATGTCAAGATGAAAACTGCGTAAATGAAATGCTCTGTCTTATACAAACCGGCACTACAGCGCGTGGCCCTGATCGCCACAGTGGCGATATCACTTGACAGATGAACCATCTATACTTACTCTATGGAGGTGGGAGTATAAGCTATGCAAAGAAAGAAAAAAAAGAAAGAGCTGGAGACTCTCAGACGTTCGCAGTGCTTCTCCCGGTCTTCGAGTACCTGGTCGGCAAACAGCGCTAACACTGAACTACAGGATCAAAAGAGGAGAAGTTCACCGAGAAGATGACAACCGCCCACATGTGCTGCAGTGCCCCGCACTCCACTGTGAGGTAAATCACACCTCTGAAGTCAGCTCCCTCGCTCCCTGCTGAGGTCGCCGCCTGGCTATCAAGACACTATCGGGAGAGTGAGTTCCCAGCATTATCACTATCATTAGGAAAACATTGAAGTTATTATTACCATCAGGGAGATAATAATGTCCATCAGAAGTCAATCGGAATCGCAGCGGGAGGCCAGGGGTGGACTGGCAGGCGGCGGGAAGGTGGCTGTTAGTTGGGGTTAAATTCAGTCAAGTTCACTTCTTGGACTTCATCAGCAAGTAAAACACTACACTTCAACGTAATGCAAACTGAGAATGGGCCTGAAGATTGTCCACGTATTCTTCTGCAACCTTCACAACAATACAAGAGCTGGTCACCGCCAGTCATATAATGGCGCGATATACTCGTGCAGAGAGTTTGTGAAAGAACAGGCAGCGGTGGAGAATGTTACATACTGTAGACAGTGTTTGGATTAGACAGTAATATACAGCACTTGTCTTATTAATTGTTGGACATGAAAATTGAAACAATCTACCACAATTTGCACACTAATAGACGGATAATCAGTTATATATCACAAAATTGAGATGCGGAAATATTGTTAATCACTGTTAAAACATAAGGTCAAATTCTACAGATCTGACTGAATTAGTCATCCGTTTAAAACATCCCTAAAACTGCTTCAAAATAAATAAATAGATAAAGAACAATATGTTCCCTCTGGGATACATTATGTGCTCATGATTGAATTATATACTAATTGCGTTCATTACACAACCAGCAATTGCATCTATTTCTCATTACCATGCTTCCTCATAAATCCTTGAAATAAAGAACAACCACTCTATGGAAAAACAGTAAAAGTAAAGAAAAGTGGTTAAAAAGTAACAGAATCCTGTCATCTGTTTTTATGTTGACATGAGAGGCCATAGTGTAAATGTTTAATGGAAAATGGACTGTATTTATATAGAGATTTTTTTGGAACAAGGTGATACACCACACACACACACACACACACACACACACACACACACACACACACACACACACACACACACACACACACACACACACACACACACACACACACACACACACACACACACACACACACACACACACACACACACACACACAATCATATAGCACTTCTATATACAGTGTAATCTTTGGTCTTTGACAATTGCGTGACAATTAACATCATTTTTTTCTGACATGTTCTGTACTTTAAGAAAATCACCAATAGAAATCAGAGCATCTTAGTGAATGTCTAACTCTTTGTTCTCTCCAGAATATCACCACATGCTTGTCAATGCAAACAAAGTCCTGTTAAAAGGGCATTTCAAATACAAATCCGCATTTTTTTTCAAGGACAAACTAGAATTCCAAAATGCTTAAAATGTACATTACGATGAGAATAAGAGATATATTGGCCTTGGCGTTAGCCCAACTGGGTAATGAGAGACGCTAAGGTACATCCACTTCTTTCTGATGAAGGTCAGTTAAGCTGAAGAAATCCCTCACTAGCTTCTTTAAGCCTCTGGTGGACCAACAAATGCAACGTTTCCGATTAGGAGAAGAAAAACTTCTTCTTTTTTTTAAATTCCCCTCAGTTTAAACTGACATACTCCCAGGCAATTTACAGAACTTCTTTAAGCATGTGCACTAAATTAGTTCTTGTGTTGTACCAGTTTTTATGTGTGTTTGTGACCATCTGAAGTGGAACGGGTATTCAGCAATGTCAGGAAACGGTGTGAAAAGTGGTTACCTGGGGCTCCCTTGGTGATGGTACACTTCTGAACAGATTTCCAAGCCTTCCAGCTGTGCTCTCGACAAGAGTGAAGGAGCTGCACGAGCACAAGCAGCTGAGCGACCATGTAAGCCTTTGCATTCAGACCTGGATAAAATCCGCATATTACTGATAATGGTAAGTCAGCATTTCAGACTCTTATGTGGATAGCTCAAAAGTGGTTAAAGGAGGTGAATCACTGCCCTGCTTTTAGTACTAATAGAAATACCTGAAATCTTTAAGGCATGGTGTAGGTTTGGTGTTCATACTAATGACAGAAACCAAGTAGAACTTTAGGGGCTGTACAAAAGTTTAATTTATGCTGCCTTAACTTGTGAAAAGAGATATGTCCGTTTCAAAAGATGTCACTGCCCACATAGCAATGCATCCACTACAGGGCAGCGCAGAATCAAGAGGTTCTGACGAGAACAAAAATGGCGACTGTGGAAGAGGTTCTGAGCTGTACATGTTAAGGAAGAGGCTTCACTCATGTGTCCTGTGGTCGTCTCGCTTGAGCTGCTGGCTACACCCCCCCCCCCCCCCTTGATTTCCGGTGACACTGCTCCGTCTCGTCCTATTTTCAGAAGACGTCCGTCTACATAAACTGTCTAATGTTGAGCATAAATGAGCCTTAAAGTAAGAGGTAAGCGATTTTTGAGAAAGCTCTCTTTCTTGTTGTTGGGAATTTAATGCTCTGGCCGGGCCGCGATCCCGCGACCTCCGGTATGGGACTCGGACGCACTAACCCCAGGGCGGAAACCGCGGATTCGGGTCGGGGCAAAATGCACTTGCAGTGTTGTGTGGTGCGGTTCGATTTACAGAGCCAGGGCACACACAAAAGCGACAGCTAGGAAGTATTTGCAGATTTTCACAAAATTTTCCTTTAGCATCACTTACTGCCCCTTTAAGATGAACACATCCAAAAGAGAATGGCGGTATCTATTTAACCTCAGCTCCCTCAACTTCATTGACAAATGCAATAAATAAATGTAATCTTGACAGGGGAGGTGACCAGGGAGACAGGGGAGAGAGAGATGGAGAACCCGCGTGAGAGAGAAAAGTGTGAGACAGGCAGATCTTAGGGCTGCAAAGTGTGAAAAGCTCATGAGACTTGAATTGAGGAGAGTGTACTGGCAAAGTATAGCCTGCGCCATACTCCCACTTCAAGGAGAGGACAATTATAGTGTGCATCCATGTCAGCTTTCAAACTCCACTTCCTTTCATTTTTCTTAATTACCGGGCAAATATTCTCCCCTCCTCTGCTTCATTAGCTACTTTGTTGAGCATTGAGTGATGTCAAAGAGATGATGGAGGGACAGAGCAGTGAAGCGGTAGAGGGAAAATGATATCACCAAGAGCCCTCGTCTTTAGTCTGCGATTAGGTCCCTGAAGAGGCCCTTCGGAGAGCCGCCAGCCTCTATAACTCAACCAACAACTCTGACAAGCAAACGACTGTAGATTATGGTTTTGATGGGTGACCCACTCCTGTCCAGCAAAGTTAAAGGGATGCTCGGGCATTATGAATTTCAGTGGGTTATCTCTCCCCGCCAGGCGCCTTTCACCATTGTGGGAAAAAATGTCTTTGTATCGGTACTAAGCCATTGTTTTGGATGAGGAATGTAAACGGTACAAACAAAGCTAGATATAAGACAAATGAGGCGGCGACCCACACCGAGCGCGCACAAACACGTGCGCACACATTAGGGAAATGAGAGATATGGTCAGCAATCAACCGGACTCTTATCAATAGACATGAAGGCGAAGAGCTGTTTGAGTTCATCGGTCCGACCTGTCTAAAAATACAAACCTTTATCTTTTCTAAAAAGCCACATGGGATTCCGGCTATTTTCTCCAATTTAGAAAAGTGTTGTTAAGTCGGTCGCCCCTGGAATCTGTTCACTTATGTCTGCCTCTCTTTCTCCCTCTCTTCTGTCTTTGAGACCTCCTTTGTCTCCTCTCTCTTTCTTCCGTGTGCCTTTGCCGAGCGGTGCAGCGAAATTGTTATTCCCAAGTCATTATCTTATTTGTGCGTCTCCACTCAGCTGTAAATCCTCTAGGTATTCCTCTCTATTCTCTATTAACTCCACTGCAGTCAAGCTTCAGCTGCCAATCACAAAAACTCTGCTGAGGGAGGAAAGAGGACTAAAGACAAAGACGGTGAGAGAGGAAAGGGGGTGGAGGGAGAGAGAGAGAGAGAGAGAGAGACGAGGACACAGAGATGTGGTCCAGAAATACCAGAGAAACAGTGGGACGGAGAGGATAAGAGATACAGAAATGTGAAAGAGTATCGGGGGCTAATAGGGGCTATAGGGCCAAGCAAGGGTCCAAGAGAGGGGTCAGGGACTCGGGTCCGCAGGCTGCTATGGAAACAACGGGAGATAACTCTGTTCCTTTTCATTTTCCTTATTGCTGTGGTAAAGATAAGACCCAGCACAGTGGACGTACAAAACAATTCCATACTAATTGGAGTCTGGGTATACACTGACATTATAGAGTGACGGGGGGAGAAAGACGGAGAGTCCATGCGGGGGTTATGTGCAACCAGAGACATTATAGGTGATGCATTCTGGTTTTGGAAATCAACGTTTCATTTTATTCACATGAGATAAGGCAGATGTTTGCATGTGTTTCAGGGGACACTGTATGGAATGCGTATTATTCTACACCAAGTGATGAGTGTAGCCCGTCACTTGTAGCATTTAGGAATACGCTTAGTTCCATGTTAAATATACAGTATATAACCAAAGTGCCAAAGGACGACGTAGACAGTTCAGAAAAAGTTGGAGCAATTATTAAAGCATTGATATGTTAAAGGCACGTACACATATTAAGAATAAGTGTGATATGTATCCATCTATCTATCTATATATCTATTTAACTACCTGTCTATCTATCTATCTATCTATCTATCCATCTATCTTTCTATCTATCTATCTATCTATCTATCTATCTATCTATCCATCCATCCATCTATCTATCTATCTATCCATCCATCTATCTGTCTATCCATCTATCTATCTATCTATCTATCCATCTATCTATCTATCTGTCTATCTGTCTATCTATCCATCTATCTGTCTATCTGTCTATCTATCCATCTATCTGTCTATCTGTCTATCTATCTTTGCCTTAGATTGTAAGGTGTCAGCAGTATCTGTATTGTAGCCTCACAAACAAACCTATCCTCAACGTTATAATGATAATATCATAAGAAAATTAAAGAAAAGGGTTGTTCGGCTATGGCTCAATGACAGAAAAAAACAACGACAACAAAAATGAATCTCAAAACTCATTTAGCGTTTTCTACATTTAAACACATTGGGACTCGCTGAGCCCAGTGAATCATTCCTGCAGGCTCCTGAGAAGTGTCGTAGAAGCCAAACTCGGAATCTGCCAACAGGATTACTATATTTAGTCAACCGATTAGAACCGTTGAGTGCAGAGGATTTTGAGAACTAATGACCTACATAAAAAGTATGTGGTCCTCTTTTGGGAAAATAAAATATCACCTTGCCACGAAAGAATTCACGGTTGCTTTAGTTGGATATGCTTCGTGACCAACAGCCGAGCCACCCAGAGCTTTGCTTACAATGGAATCACATATTCAAGTGTGTCATATAAAAGAAACTGTAATATAAATCAGAGGTGGCGTCTCTTTTTAGCAGCTCAATGTGTGAAACCTAACCTCTGGTCCTCAAGCGTGGTTGCAGACATGTGAACATCGTCCTGCCTGGTAAAGTAATGCCTGAATTACAAATGGAGGTTTATATTGTAATAACAGTATAAAAACTTAAAATATGAATTCTTGTTCAAATTTGATTCAGTGTATTTTGCAGGCGTGATGCAAACCGGAACGTTTCTAGGCGAGAATTGTTACTCGATCCTTTTTCCGGCAAAAATTCTGATTGGCCTAGTCTAAACCAAACAGTATCTAGAGAAGCGAAAATGCATTTTACACAGACGATCTCCAGATGTGCACTGGATTTTTCCAAAGGGCGGCTCTGGACGTTTTGCGGTTAATGTTTCAGTTTTGGAAATAAAAGGGGAAGATGCACTGAAGTCCTTTTTTTTTTTAAATGTTCCAGAGGGCCTGTGCGTGAAACTTTCATGCCAGGCACCTGGTACATTTTCTGAAAATATCCGATTGAGCTCATGCGAAAATAAAGCGAAGCAAGTGGGCGCAGTGGCGGTTGCAGAGACTTTCAGTAAGTGTGAATGCGTCTGACTCTGGCCATCTCTTGCTGCGTTCATCACATGTAAAAGGCAAACTCCAGAAAAAATGTGGTATTATGAGTGGTTTAAGCAAATCCATGACAGAGTTGACACATTTTTCCTTTGCTCAAATAATGAACTAAACTGAAATTTTTTTTGCGCCAAATAAAATAAAAAGTGGAAGCAGTGAAGTGAAATGCTCAGCTGAGATTTAAAAAAAAAAGAATAGTCATATCAAGACAAGAACAAAAAAAAAGAGAAAAACAGACCATTACCGCCCCAAAATACAGTGAGAATTTTTTTACAATTTTGAAAAAACGAATCCAACACCATTATCTTTGATTCTTTAGACTACTGCGATAGACTTTTCACAGATCTCTGTAAAATACCTTCAGACAGCTATAGCTGAGTCAGAACACTGCTGCTCCAGACGTTACAAAGACGGAAAGAAAGGAGAAAAAAAAGGCTGAGCACATCACTCGAGTTCTTAATTGTCCTCACTGGCTTCCGGCCTCTTTTCCTTGTGTTTTTAAAATGCATCTTCGATCTTTTGCATTACTAGCCCACTCCTTCTGGCAGGTCCAGCTCGTTTCCAGGCTCAAATCCAATCATGGTGAAGCTGCTTTTAGCTTAAATGAAATAATATAAAAGAGCAAGAATAACTAGTTTGAAAATGAAGGCTAAAATCTCATCATCACTCATTCATCATTACTTATAATTCAACTTTGGGCATTGAGACATGCACTAAACCCTGATATTTGTGTTTTCTCCGCCGTCTCTATTCCTTTTTGTTCCGGCCACTTTATTCTGTTTCAGTCTGAATGGCTTATTTAAAGGATGCTAAATTATTGTGTATGTAATTTTGCTTTACAAGAAGAGTGCCCTTGCCATGAATACACTTTTATACTTTGACAAAAGCCCCGTCTACATTTTGTGGGTATCTCTATCTCTGTTCTCGATTCCACAGATACTGCCCTTCACTCAAGTTTTAGTCCTTCACAAGGGTTTTTTTCAGAAGCGTATAGTTTGTTTAGTCGGAGGCGCATTGGTACAGCATATGGCCCACTCGACATCTCATTACAATTGTATTGCTCACAATGCATGGGCCTGTTAGATGTATTATTACGTTTCTTAGCTTTGTTCTCATGCCCTCTTGGTCCTGAGCTAAGTGCAAGCCTGCTTTTGCTTCCTGTGTTTAATAATGAGAGGGATTGGCTGGGAGGAAAAAGGAGAACAATGTTTGAATTTCATTCTCTCATTCATACCCTAGCTTTTGGTAATAGCCCACCTCGGCCCCTAATAGCGGAGACAAAATAACCCACGGGAACCATGAGGGTGGCTGTTCACGTGTCTCCGAATTGTAGTCCTCTTTGTCCCGTGAGCGAGCCACCTTGGCAGACATGCGGCACGCGGGGCTCGGGAAACGGGGGGGGCCAAGTCGCAGCCTTTCGCGGACCTAAGAGGCCAGCGTCGGAAAAATGTGGGCTGAGGTGTACGTGACTCTTTATTCTTTCAGTTGTTCACCTTTGCAAATAAGGGCACCGAATATTCGAATGCCCTCCGATGTGCCGACGCGCTCGCACACAAACATTCATCTCTTCCCTCCCGTCATCCGATGTGACACACCGAGTCCAGACCAAACCGCTCTCCGTGTGTGAGGAGCCAGTACTCCCTGTTTGTTCCCCTCCTCTATCTCAGATTGGTAAACACGACCGTTGTCTGTGCTCTGCATGGCAATAAGACGGGGAGCCCGCTCAACCCTGTCTGCTCGGATTAATGCTTAACAGTTCAAGGTCAGACACATTACAACAATGCCAGCCCGGTAATAAGCATGTCTGAAGATTTCGCAAAGCTCTAATTTAATTCCGAGAGCGCTATGTGAAGCGGCTGAGGGACGGAGCGCGAGGGAGCGGGTGAGAGGCAAAGTGGGAGAGGTGAAGCGACTCAGTAGCTGAATTAATGGCGGGCTGCTGCAGGACCTCGCCGCTGCGCCGCTAACAGCATTCCTCCCTAACCTCCTCCGCATATCTGAATGTGGCAATCAGCTTCATTGGAGAATTAACAAGAGCATTAGAGTGGAGGACACAAGCAATCAGTGTCTTCTAAGTCTGCCGTGCCGCCTTGCCAAAATAAAGCATTAAGGCTCGTCTGATCCTACTTCAGAGAGAAACACATTTCACCGACAGCCGCGATGCAAACAGTGGGAGCGAAGCTTCAGGAAAAATTATTTTTAAGCAGAGCCTAATGTTGATTTAACACGAGGAGACAAGACCATGCATTTGCTGTTTGTCTTGTGGGACCTCTGTTCTGCCTTGTTTCTTGTTGTTACACTCAATAGTAATGGCCTTATATATCCTGGTAGGCCGGGGTTGTTAGCAGAGATCGCTGCTGGAAATTGAAAATCTCTCGTCAGGTAACGGAGATGTATTTTTTTTTTTCCGTTTACCGAGGGAGCGATGAATGCATTGATAAGTGAAAGCAGATTGTTCTTGCATCAAAGAGAAATTAGTTTGGAATCCTCAGTCAAATGAGAAAGTATCTACTAGGGGAGAAAAGCAACACATGCAGCCTTTACCACACACCGTGAAGCCCACAACATTCAATCGACTGCTCATCATCAGACTTCCGCATCCCTGCGATCGTCGACGACGTGGGGAAAAAGACTCGTAGGTGCCGAATGCTCTGCCAAAGAAACAGAAACATCTTCAGTCGTGAGAAGAATGAGACAGATTTAAAACAATGTGGAGCTGGAGAGAGTGAGGGCCTTGAAGGTGTTCAGTCAAAATCGTAGCGGAGTGCGTGGGTTGAAACTGGTGCCGTCTGATGTTGCATTGAGCACAAATATAACTACGCAGATTGATGAGTGACACTTGTAGCAACTTCACCAGCCAAGGAAAGATGTTCTTCTGTGGCCCAGTTCATTTCTTCACTGACGAAAGAGACAAAAGTCTGCGTAAATAATTTATTGTCACGTCCTTTTGGCCGTTTTCAGGGTTTTTCTTCATTGTTTCATTTAGAACAGCAGTATATCTGCTGTGCCGCCTCAATTACAGTGAGTTTGTGTGCTTGTGATGATGAATGAAGCATAGTTTAGCAAATGGATAAAAAAACAGCTTAACCTTTAACATGACGGAGATGGAAGTGTGATGGTGTGAATCATAAGACACGGTAGAGAAAAAATGAGGTCGGAGGGAACCATTTGTCCTCTGTTCCTGTGATTAATGTATTTTGAGACAAATGCAACTTCTTGGTTATAATTTTAAGTTGAAAGAGACAACTTTTTGGCTTCAACTTGTCATTATGATGTCAAAACTGATTTAATGGTGATGGGACAATAACACCATCCACGCTCATATTGGCCCCCTATAATCCTTGCTTTCACCATTTCATTCCCGTGGCCACAGCGTCGCAGTTTTCACAGAAAAATGACGACTCAATGACGTCTCAATCCACAACAAGTTCTCCTGGTAGCCGTCCCCAGTGATGGAAATGACAGTCGACGGAGGAGCACAAGCAGACGAAGGAGGAGAGTGATAGAAAACGATATGAAACAACAGTGAACCTCGGACGAGCATTCACTCCGTGGGGAGACCTCTGGGACTTGAGAGGCTTCAAAAAATGACCTGCGGTTTCCCTTCTTTATTCTAGATCAGTAACACAACCAGCCTACTTATTTCTGGACTTTTAACTCAAGGTTATTTGTTCAAATTGGGATTTCTACAGCCTCGGACTGCAGCGTCTTTACGACAGCGACCAAACAGTAATACCACTTGGATCCACTAGGGGCACGGAAAAAGAAGATCAAAAAAGAGATATTTTTCTTTGTCTATGGTATCTGTATGTCCATTCGTTTGCCTCAACCTTGTGCCCATGATTTTTTTTCAGCAGTTTCGTGCTTGTCAGTCATTTAGAGCATTTGTATGGTCAGTGCAGTCTGGTGAGGGCAGTCACAAAATTACAATGTTTGAAATGTGATTCGTTCGGGCAAACAGTTCAGCGTGTCTCACGAGTTTAATTTGTGTGAAAGTGCAGCTAATTGAAAAGAAAAACACAACCAACTAAAGGGGGGGGGGAAGAAAAAAGGAAACACTAACAAACAATCAATAGATCCATTCCAGTAATGATGTGTCTGAACACAGCGTGCACTGCTCCCGCAGGGGCCGGGGGCCGGCCATTTCATTTTAAGGCCACACATGCACCACGGTACCGCACATTTATCATGGAGCAATGGGAGGCTATAGACCCGGGGAGAAAAGAGCATTTCAGATTACACGCACGCACACACACACACACACACACACATGGACCAGCACACACAAGCATGTATACATTCCTTTTCATGCTCATGCATACACAAACACAGCTGTGTGAGACTGCAGTAACACGGGGGGAAAAAAACAAATAGCCGCAGCTGCTAGCTATATAATGACACCCTGTTGGGTTACTGTGACAGTAATGGCCCTCCGAACAGCAGTGGGATATTATGGCTAGTCACACAACACTATCAGCCGAGAGATCTTTTTCCGCAGCCAATACCCCGACACGTGGGTGAACATTTTGGGGACTGTTTGCATTATTAAAGAGGTATAGCCCAACTATAAGGCTAATATATGGATTTATCTTTTCATATTCCGGGATCGGTGCATAAAGGATGGGCACCAACACATATCAACTACAATATCCTGCCATAACTCCTCTGAATTGCATTGCGCCGCCCATAATCATCCTCAGCAGGGAAAAGTTTGCATTTGACACTAACCCTAACCCTTCTCCAAGTTTCATTCATCAATTTTCTTTCTGTTGAATTACAGTGTTTTTGCGCTAATATTACTACCTATGAACAACTATTTGACAAAATATATTGCATGCTGTTAATGTTCTCCTTCTTCCTTGACACAATGCTGAAGACTTTCCTGTTTTCCCCAGACTTTTATTAAATCAAATAATTACTTATTTCTTAGAAAGCGCTCTTACTTTTATTCTTTTATTTCTCAATTTTTTTTTTGCCAATTCTCTATTTAACTCTGTCATTTCTCTTTTTGTATTGTCTTGTGTTGCTTTTACAACTTGTCATTTACATCATATGTAAAGCACTTTGAATTGTCGTGTTGTTGAAATGTGCTGCTACAAATACCTGTTCTGTCATTGACTGCGTCTCGAGACAAAATCTAAGAGTGACATTTTCTAAACTTAGTATTGACAAATGAAAAAAGCACAGCTGCAGTTAACATCCCCCAAACAGAAGGTTTGAACAACTTACAGCTGCCATACTGCTCCCCTTTCCCCCGACAGGAAAATAAGGCAAAGCTATATTTTTAACTTCTGAAATGGATGGGGGTTTTTTTTTCCCCTTCCCATGCACAGAAACTGATCCCTTTACATAAATCCATTTTGAGAGAACATTCAGCAAATACACCTTGTGAAAAGTGCCGGCAGTTGAGTAATAGCTTGGCACATCTTTCTTATGACACAAAATGGGCGTTATAAAAGCTACTTGATAGGTATGGTAATTGCTGCCAGCCCAAAGGCTTGAAGACGCCAGCCTGGATTCTTTGGGAGGTGTAGAGATAAATAAGCCCCTTTTAATGAGAATCTAAGTCATGCTGAGCTTATTCACTCTTTTCTCAGGCAACGCAACCCCATCCCCTGCAGGGATTACACCTTGTGTAGGTCTTCAGTTGAACATCACCATTCATCTCCAGAACTGTCTGTGACGTAAGTGACAGAGGTTATAACCTTCCGTATTGTGTGCACCGCATTGGGACTGATGACTTACGCCTCACCTGGTTGCCCTTACCCAGGCAACCCATCCACAGGACCCCATGTAAAGGGGGCTAGGGTTTGAGTAAGCATGCGTATTGTAATTCAATAAACAGACACTTTGGAAATTCACTGAAATGAAATGTGCTGTGTTGTGTTGTGTCGATTTTCCTCAAACAACAGGTCGTGAATGAGAGTAATCAATCATTTGTTATTACTTTTCTATGTTAAACTCATATCTCATTCTCATTTGTCCACACTTTGTCATTAGACATTATTAATGTGTTTTTTTCCCGACCCTTAATTTATCTTCCTCTTGGGTTTGTTTTCATCATTCTTGTGAGTGACCAGAATAATCATGCGAATTGAATCTAGAATCATTGACTATAACTATTGCGGAGCAGCTATTAAATAACGATCAGTTTCAGCAGGTTCACAAAGACAATATAGCAGACAGTCGGCAGAGATGGAGAGGGGTTGTGCTTGCACATAACAAGACAAAGTAAGAGCCATAAGACGGTCGGCAGCCTGATGATGACTGACAATCACAAATCAAAGGGAGGCCAAAGTCCACAGAAACATGGATGCAATTATAAATAAATACCCGCACGTACACAGCATGTTGAGTCCATATTCTCGTCTTCCATATTCTCCATTACTTTAGACACTTCCTCACTGCCGCCATTTGTACAAGTCAGAAAATCAAAGAGGATTGGCGTCGGACTGTGCCGAACAGATGACGAAAGAGCACAAAGAGTCGTGGTAATGAGGGGAGATGGAGGGAGCATTTTCTGCCTAATTTGGAAACAAAAGAAGGGGGGAATAGTACAGGAAGTGGCCCTTGCGAAAAGACAAAATGAAAGAATAGAGACGGAGAAAGGAAAAAAAGACGCGAGTGCAAGACGGAGAAAATCCAGAGGCATTGGCTGAGTGATCGTTTGAGTCTTATCCTTTACCCCAACGGCGCAGGACGCAATCAAACTCTCCTGATTCTTGACCATGCATTAGCTTAGCAAGCAGGGACTTTGTTTCACTGCCTCAATTAAATGCCCACCCGCACATAATTAATGACTGTTTTGTCCACAGATCAATAAAGGGCCTGTTCATTAAAAGTCACTTTGCTTCCTCAAAGATCCCCCCTTGCTTAGTTCACTATTGCATGCGAGTAGGTGGCAGCGCCTGGCAGAATTTCCATTCCGGTTTCAAGTCTGTTGGCTTTTTTTTTCCCCAGCCGGTGCAAGATAAAGAGGGAAGTCAAAGAAGGACTGAAAGCTCAGAATGTGAGGAAAGCTTTTGAAACAGAGAGACAAGACTTATGGGAACTTATTAGTCGAGTGTAAGAATCACAGAAGCAGCCCTGACTTGGCTGTTTTCTTGTAGGAGCATGAATAATATGAAATAGTTATATGGCGGAAACGACAAACTGTAAAAGAATGATAGCTGCTTGCTTTATTTCATTGTAGTCTTTGTAGAGGGGTCAACTGTCTGCATCTATAGCATTTGACCCCCCAAATACTTTTTTTTCGTGTTTATGGTGTGAGAAGAAGTCTAGGGAGACTAAGGGAGCAGCAACTTCAGAACTTCCTCACATCTGTCTGCACCTACACACCCCGCTGTATTCATTCACAATCAATGACCACATCAACTTCCCGGGCCTACAACCATCACCAGTGTTTACAGATGCAAAAACAACACACCTGTCTGTTTCTTCTTAAAAGATAAAAGATCGATAAACCCAACAGGAGGCGGATTGAACATGGAGCACGCCCGACTGCCAACCACCTGCCATAGCTAACGCGCCGAATGATTAAACCAGCGGTGGCTTCATTCTCTCGGATGCACACGCACAAACACAGTTTGCCGAGAGCAATGATCGATGTGCACTATGCAGTTGCTCCTCACCTCTCCCATCTGCCATGGCATCGCAGCATCTCTGGAGATGGATAACAGGGTTTGATCACGCAGCGGTCTCACACTTGGATGTGTTTTTGATTGCGTTTATAAGATTATCCATCCGAAGCAGTATCTTTGAATTACAGTATGAAATCATCTCACTCCGCTGCACTGTTGGAGCCAGAGAAAGGTGATCATTTGTGGTGGTAACCATGTTACCTCTACAGCTCGGCTTTTACTCTCTGATTTCATCTCGGGTTTTTTAAAATTTCAATCTCACTGTGATGTTGTTCCCAGGGGATTTGCTGTGTGCTGACGGCAAATTGAATGGCCAGGTAACCCTCAAAAAGGACGTATGACACAAGGTTTTGACCTGAACACGCTTTTAGACTCATCAGGCCTGGCTGCTGTTTACCTGTGTGACTTTTATATTATATATTTTCTCATGCTGTGTCTGGCAATTGTACAATGGATGCCATTCATGCCAATTCTCTGTGGACAAAAGAAACATTGCGTCAAAAAAGACTCAAATAAATATGAGGTAAATGGAAAAACTAGTACGTCATACTGAATGTGCTGAAAATGTGAAAGTCCAACCCTGATAAAAACGTTTGTGGAATAATAATATATACTAAGATTTTTAAACCTAGGTTTAAAGACAGTCACAAATGCTGAGGATTTGTCCCAGTGCAAGATATTAAACAATGCTCACTATACTCCACTACACTACAAGTGTGCACACTCCTTTGTGCTGTTATTATTTAAATAACAGAACATATACATTACATGTTAAGGCTGCACTAGTCTGAGCACTGATACAAAAGTAGACAGGACATACATTCATATTAATTATTAATACTTTTTTCTAGTAAAGTACAGGATTCGATTGGAATATGGTAAACATTTTCAAAAAATACTGCAATGTTAAGAAATCCTTTAAAAGATTTCAACTGGGATGTGCACCAAGAACTAATCTCTCCTCGGCCCACGGTTGCACTTCCCACTGAATGCGTTTTGAAATCTTTTGTCTGTTTTGTGGGAGGTAATTAGAAAAGATGCTGAATGGCAAACATCTTTCTTAAAACACTCTGTACCCTTAATATTTCCTTATTCTGTTTGTATGAGGACCCAATTCTTTTTTTTTAAGAGCCAATTTAGAACCATTCCACTCTTGGTCAATGTTGCTGGCGATGGATTCCCTTGTGGAACATCTGGCGGTCTCCAGGCAGTGTATATCCTCTATTCACTCACTTGCTCATAAGCTGGTGTAAAATTGCCCCTTTCAATCTTCTCTACGGCAGATTCGTCATTCAGTGAGGAAGTCGAAGTGAAAATCTTTCTTTATTTTGTGTAATATGCTAAACGCAACCACATGAGTTCCCTCTGTCTGTGTCTTTAGACTGATGAATGTGGCAGTATGGCTCCGAATTCCCCAGCTCCCAACGCTATGATGTGTGCCAGTCTACTGGATTATGAAACATATGGAGGCACATGAGAACACAGGCATGAATAAACTGACTCAGAAATAACACACTCTCTCACACATATACACACGCGGTTACAGGAACAGCGTGCATGCACTGTACGCGTTTCTGTCAACACCGATAGGAGAAACTAATATCGTTGGACACCCAAACTCACAGATGCACTGTAAATATCCACATGTTTTTAAAGCTTTGGACATTAGGAATTTTTACTAAACTGTGAGAATTTGAGATTTGGAAAAGCCTCTAAAAGCCCCTCCATCACAGACATGCAGACTTAACAGTCATATTTTCATTTGAAGCAGTTAATCCAAATCTTTAGTTGTTAAACCTCTGGGGCTGGAGCAACACACTCTACAGAGCACCTCCCATCACCCCAGAGCCTCAAAGCAATACTCTTCCTCAGGGGTAGATTTGAATTTCAATTGATTGTTCCAGCAATAACAGAAGGAATGATTATCATGTGTGGAAAAAAAAACAACAACACATTAATCTGTAATAGTTCAACGGCCGAATCGTTTGTACAAAAGAACACTGCATCTATAGCATAAGATCTATATCTGCGCGACCAATGGAGGATCAAAATAACAGCGTTTGGACTGATGCAGCGTTTGCTGATGCATTATTGATAATTGTGCCGTTGTTAAAAATGGACACTAATACAAAGTGTGATAAAAGAGAGGAGCAGTACAGTGCAACGGCATCCCTAGCTACACAGAATGATCTACTGTTGACTGGCATCTGGCCCGCCGACCGGTCTACAAAGGTCACTGCTGTTGGTGTTATTGTTCAAGTTATTGTCATCAAAGCACGTGTGTATGTGTGTGTGTGTGTGTGTGTGTGTGTGTGTGTGTGTGTGTGTGTGTGTGTGCCGTTGGATGTCCCAGTTTCTGTGTGTTTGTGTGTAGAAAGTCTGGTTTTGATCAGTGCTGAAGGATTTAAAGCTAGTAATACCTTATCCTGGCTTGGTACCAGTGACATACTTTTCACTCATCTACCTCTCTGAACTGCAGATCCACCATTGGGTGGGAAAAAAAAAAAAAAAGAGAAACACAACAAATCGCATGTAACATCCCCTTTTTGTATTTTCTCCAGATACTGCTTTGAAGTCTTCTCGAGCTGTTGTTTTTTTCATGATGACAAATGCTGCAGCTAAACCTTGAATAAACACGTGAAATGCCTTTTTTGCTCCCATTTTCCATGCATAATGGCAGGGAAATAGATTAACTGGAAGATTTAATTGCATCGCACAAAGACTGTAAGATTCAAACAACTAGCATTGCTTTGTCCAAGGGTAAATAAAAACATTGCATCTAACTTGTTTATTCTAATAACTATTGTTATTATTAAACTAATAACTATTGTTTATAGTAGTGGCTTTATATTCATTTCAAATACAATTACTGAAAAAATATATGAACAATTAAAATTGTCATGTTAGGGTGGTATATCAGCCAGTTAGAGACACTTGATTGCAGTAGGCGGGTGCTATTTGTAAACAAAGGAGAGGAGGGAATGACTATCATCATCTAGCACGTCTCCTACAACGCATATCCCCCCCCCCCGGCAAATCACACCCTGGTAATTGGGATGATTCTATCACCTTGAGTTCGAATCTTGTGCCCGGCTAAACTGTCCTCGAGCCAGACACTGAAGCCTCACTGCACCTGCTCACTCCTGCCTCGGACTGTCGCGTTAAATGTTCACAAAGGTGACCGAGTGCTACATTCAAAAATGTCTCGGTTAAACAGGAAATATACATAACAATAAACTTAGACGAAACATAACCGTGAAAAAAATCTATGAATAATTGTAATTATTACAAAGTAGACTTTTGAGAGCCTCTGTCTTATGAAAGATTATACAACTTCAAAAGTGAAGCAACAGTAAAACGGGCTCTAAAATCTCACATTTGTATATGAATACCAACGTGTCCAATACTGTATGTTTATGTTCAGGATGTGAAGCACCTTGATGTCACCTTGATGCTTTAAGACTTCAGCTCATAAAACAAAAATTTGCCCATAAGGCCAGGGTGTTTTTGATTCTTACAGTGCATATATGAGCTATGGAACAAGGTGATACACCACACACACACACACACACACACACACACACACACACACACACACACACACACACACACACACACACACACACACACACACACACACACACACACACACACACACACACACACACACACACACACACACACACACACACACACACACACACACACACACACACACACACACACAGCAGCAGCAAAACATCACCCCCGGATGTATCAGATTATACCATGCAGTACATTCAATTACATCTGATGGCAGATGGTGTAAACCAAATCTAACACACATAATCTTGAAGATTGGATCCTTCAGTTAGATATTAACCCTGATATCCAAAGACCTGACACAGGACTAGACATATTAAGACGGGGAGTGGCCTGCGAGGCCTCTGAACTGACTGACTCAGCACTTTTTTTGGGTCGTGGGCTAATCCAGCGCACTGGAATGCACACGCCGCGGAGAAGCACAGATGTGGACAGAATACCGAGTGAATATCGCACACGTAGATAGGAAACACCGTCTATCTCCCCGTTAAATTGACTCCGCTTTAACTAACTGACTTATTTTATTATGGTAATCAAGAGATGATTACCCTCAATGTGATGCAGCTGTTGTGTTTTGCTCACGAATACGTAGTGAATGTACGAGATTTATTAGCAATTATAGATCGCATTAATGTATTTATTCAGTGAGAGATTTCCCCGTGATTATATGCTCGCCAGATATGCCTATGTTTGTAATACTAGCTCTTCTCTACTTAACAGGGGAAATTATGTTATTCATAATAATTAACTTTTTTCAACCCAGACTGTCAACCAATTGTTATATATATGCATGCGAGAATGAACATTTTATGGCTGTTACCAACATTAACTGTACAGATTGACAATGAAATTATACAGTGTGAATTTTTATTTGTTTTATCCTCCTAAATAGATTTAAGGAAATGTTCTATTTAATGTTCTAGGCAGAATTTATAACGTCATAGCCCACGGCATAAGCAAATAACAGACTCACCATTCTTTCATCAGATGACCTTGCCGCCAGCTCTCCAAGTTCTTTCTACGCCGACCAACATGCGTGTATGCCTTGCTCTGTGGCTCCTCTCGGACTTCTGAAAAAATAAAAAATAGACTTTGGAATACACCTGATTGTTTTTCAGGTATAAATAAATAAATTACACTGTTAGAATTGTCCTGGGAAAGTTAGGGGGCAGGTTTGGGAGGTGGAAACAGGGAGAAGAGAAAGAGCAGGAGGTAATTTGCTAATGGAACATTGAGAAAAAATAGCATGGACCCAGGATGAAAGAGGGCGGTGGGGGAAAAAACTCGGGCTATCAGGGGAAAGTGAGCTATATTGCAGGAGCTACAGTGGTTTAGAAAAAAAATACCCTCATTAATTGTCATCTTCATCTCAGGTGCAAAGCTGTAGAGTGAGGGACCGTAGAGGGAGGGAGAAGAGGAGGCACTGTGTTGGCCCAGGAGATCATTCAATAGTCTACAATCTTCATTTAATTACCTGCCTTCGAATGCCCCCACTTCCTTTACCTTGGGTATAAGATGCAGAGGTCCCTCGAGATTGTAGTGCAGCTATTTAACTATGTTAATTAAAGTCTAACTGGAATCTAATCAGACAAACTTTGTCCTGATGATGGCATTACAAAAAAAAAGCAATCCCTAGGAACCCTGCTGCCCTGTAAGTGTGTCCAGATTACAAGCTACAGACTCTGTCAGCGAGATGGAGCTCCAGGATTTAGGGCTCTTAATTCAGTGGAACATAATTTACAGTCTTGCTCGACTGGCAGGAATAGAGGTTCATTTGAACTGGGTAGATGTTTGGCCAACTGAAATGCTAGCACATAGCATCAGACGTCATTTCAAGACCTCAAAAGGCATGAACATCCACTCGTGGGTCCGAATATACTGTATAATAACCATACTTGGTAGACTGATATTGTCAGATAAAACAAATGCGTTCACTTTCGGAATTTGAATTTTTCATTAAGCCATTAAACGATTCATTAACCTTTAAGAGAGCTGTAGGGTTTCTGCGCTACAACTGTACTGTGCCGAAACTGAAATGTCATGTATTTTAAGTGTTTCATTTAAATCACAACAGAACCCAAATCACTTTGAATGGTAATGCAATCACAGGAGGCTGACACAATGCTATGTATAAACCCCAAATACCCGAGCAACTAATGACAACTTTATGAATAATTTCAAATTCCCGTCGAGACAGATAAATTGATTCTCCAGTACGCTGTGATCGCAGAAATTCTAAACATGGACGGTTGTGTAATGAAAATATACAGCTTTTTATATCATACATAAGAAAACACCCTCACAAACAAGCAGCAGAGGCTCCATGCATGTGGCGCAGAGCAGTGACCCAGTAGCACTACTGTTAAAGACTACTGCGGGCAATATCACACGCCTGGTTAACCGCGTCCTTTTTAATGGCCTGTCATGTTATCGGAGAATACAGGTGAATTTGATCAGGTGGATAAGTGGCATGGGGCGATAAGAAACAACCAACAGTCTATAGGAAGAGACACAACACATTTGACTGTGACAATGACAAGATCCCTTGAGTATGAGGGGCGGCATTTATAAAAACATGAGTAAATGAGTCTAAAGATTTAGACTGCAGTATTGTGTTGAAACACATTTTAAAGGAAACTAATTTTAACAAGAGCAAAAGAGGAAGAAAATGGATCTCTTTAACATATGTTGGGAAGTCGGTATACAACTGAAAAATCGATCATCAGCTTTCTTAGGACATGGAGTTCTGACATTCAAGCATGAGGTCAAGCTGCTCGTAGTGGGGAAACAAAAGGAATCTCCTCTAGACCTTGAGTTGGTGCTGAAGCTCAGAGATTAACATGATCAAACACCGACATGGTGCAGATTCCTGACTGAGCCCGCAACGGTTTCTTTGCCACTGTCTTTTCTCTCCCATTGTTCAATGTTCTTTAGCTGCGAGGACACTCATTGACATAATGCATTCCCTAGCATCTCTTCACAGATTCAAATTAGAAAACTGCGCCTACAAAGAGTTACAAATGTTGAGCCTGTCTCCTACACGTGAGAATCTGATCACAAAGAGTCCAGTCTTTTAGAAGTTCCATTGTGTGAAAGGTGTAGAGGATTTTCATGAGCATGACAGCGCTGCAATCCCGCTTATGGTTTATGAACAGCATATTGACACGATGAGTTCACAAATACACAATATCAACACTCCATGTGCAGATTGCGATTTCACATTATCAGTAAAAACCTTACATATAAAATAAGATGGCTGAAGAAAAGGGAAACTGATTTTTCCCCCTTAGGTCTTTTACATATGCAGAGTTAATCATTAACCATGAGCTCCCCCGAGAGCACAGGACATGGACCTCTGAGAAAAGCAGCCAACATAAATCCCGTGCAGCCTCTCCACCTCCCTTTTTTTGTTGCATACTGTGGCTCTAGGGGACTTTTTATACCAATTCCCAGAGGGCGGCAGTCTATTTATACGGGATCCTGAAACAGGTTAGTCATAACCCCCCCTCACAGCAGCAGCTTTGGGTGACAATGCTGACACACGGCCACACGATAGTCTAATCTTTTAATCGCTTCGGTAACTTCATGTCTCCGGGTGGGTCGGGGCAAGCTCGCGGTGGGGATGGGATATCGTCTGCAGAGATATGATATGATCCTCGAACACAAAAAAAAGACACACAAACTCACATACAGACTTATACACACTGTCCCCCGCCACCCCCCACCCAGAGTACTATGGTGAAGCCTTGTGTATCTGCCGGTATTAACAGATCAGTGCAGAGCAGCAGCCACCCTGCTTTAAAGTATTTTCCTGAGGTAGTGCTTCAGAAGCCTGCTGCAGAGGAGGATAAACGTGGAGCAATCCCCCAGGCCCAGCGCCTCCTCATCTCCGCACAGCTCTCTCTTTACTGGCCCCTCCTCCTCCTCCATCCCTCCCTTATCCCCACTTTCCTTCTATCCCTCATTATTTCTATCCCCTCTCCTTTCGTCAGCATCTCATGCATTCTGTCCCTCTATCTGTCCCCTCCTTCCCTCTGGCCCTTCTTCTGTCCATGCCTCCTTCTCCTGTCCCCCTCCTAGTTTGTGTCCCTTTCTCCATCTTTTGCCCTGATCTTGCTGTCTTTCTCGAGATTTCAGTAATGAACAAGGCGGTGGCCAACTAGAGAGTAAGGGACTGATGGTCACTGTACGCGTTGTAGCCTTAGTTCACTGACCAAGAGCTGAGTCTTGCAAAGGGACTCAAGGCTATTAATCTTAGTGTCTTCATGTAGTGAAAGGCTTAACTCTCCCGATTTCTCATCCATCAAGTCTTAAGTGACTAGTAGATCATCAGGGAAACTGGTTCCCGCACAGCGAGCATAGATCACCCACTCCTTTACAGACTTACAAACATAAACCTCACAAATATTTCCTCATTAGTTCCATGATGCAATTGGGAGAACTTTAACTATTAATGACAAACTAAGCTTCCCTGGAGCTGTTGTTACAACCAAATAATCTTTAGTTCAGAAAAATTTTCTGAATGGTGTCTTTACTATCTACAAGCTACTCTAATCCATCGTGCTTTGCATGCATTGGTTCGCATCCCAGACTTGTCGTGATCCTTTGGCAAGGGACTAATAAAGACTAATCTCATCATAAAGCAGAAACCACATATGTTATACTGACTTCTGCCTGCCTTATGAAAGTAGCACGGTTGTCACAGAATGAATACAGCTAAACACAACGACAAGACCAGAGCTGTCAAAATGTTTTTGTTGTATATTTCTATATCGAGTCCATATAAAATCCACAGACCTTGGTCTAATGATACCATTTAAAATTGTTCTGCTACATGATAAAATGATCCTTCATTACGTCCTTGACAAACGAGAATGACGAGGATGCTCTGCATGCATGGGTTCGAATCCCATCCTCCTCGAACTCCCTTGAAAAAGGAGAGTGACGAGGATGCTCTGCATTCGTAGTTAAGACGACGGACTACAAATCCTTTGTGCACTGTGTGGGTTTAAATACCATCCTTGTCGTTCTCCTTAGGCAAAGTATTAATAAAGCCTGTATTAAAACAAAAACTCCCTATCTATGTTATGCTGAGTTCTGCCTGCTTGATGAGAACTGGACAGTCATCACGGGAACATTTTAAAGCTGTATGTGATGAACCAATGCATGCGTTGGTTTGAATCCCTTCCTCGTGGTACTTCTTTAGCAAGGGACTAATGAAGCTTTATCTTATCACAAAGCAGAAAATACACATATTATACTGAGTTCTGCCCACCTGACAAGAACTGCATGGTCATCACGGGACCACAATGGGAGGCGGGAGGCAATGGACTGCTAATCCATTGTGCTCTGCATGCATGGTTTCGCATCCCATTGTCATCTTACCCTTCCTCGAGGGAGTAATAAAGGGAGATCTCAGCATAAAGCTGAAATTTTGAATGGTATCATTACACAAAAGATAATGGACTTTCAAAGATATTGTAAAATATAACAAGACTAAACTTGATGGTTGATGCACAAAAAGCAATACATCCATAACAGTGTGTTGTGAATTGTGTGATTGATGTGATATGACTTTTTATTTTTAGGAAATCAAATATTTATTAAGGGAATTGACAGTTTCCACATTTGCCATCATATTATATTGTCAGTCACACCCTGGGGGCATCCTAAAGATTCTACAGTCCAAAAACAATGAGGGACTACTGTGGTCAATATACTACATTGACACTCCGCCAAGACATGGAGACAGAATCAGTAAATTATATGAAGTTAAAAAAGGAACACAGAAAAGAAACAAGATTATCTACCTGGGGCAAGTGTATTTCTTTTAAGGGACAAACAAATGCTATAATCTATGCATCTGTTGTTTCTAAGGGTAAATTATTTTTAATATATATACACCATTCAATAAACAATGAAACAACTGTGCAGCAAAAAATCTTTGTAAGAATGGCAGCAGAGGAGGGAGGGGTGCTAAAAATGGGTGCAGTAACTTATTGGTGGTAATCCTTTTAAAGACTTGACAGAGTCGACATTGTTAAATAAAGTGACACAGAAACATACAGGCAAATATCTTGCCATTCAAGTCAGAAGAATGACAGATGAACATGCAGACTGATAGGCAGACGGAGGGAGGGGTAAGTAGACTGAATCCAAATTAAGCTGATCAGAGCTCACTGTGAGTTAATCTAGTTATGTGGATAAAGGACTTCCCTATGGCTAAGAACACACCAAGTTATGACTCAGTGTGTGTGTGTGTGTGTGTGTGTGTGTGTGTGTGTGTGTGTGTGTGTGTGTGTGTGTGTGTGTGTGTGTGTGTATGTGTGTTGGACCTAAATATGTTCAGGACTTCTCCTCCGTATGGGCACAAACAGTCATTACAAGCTATACCGTCGAATTTTAAGGTGATATGACATGTTTAGGGTTAGGGTAGGTTAAAGTTTAGGTTTATGTTTAGGTTAAGGTAAGGGTAAGGTTACATTTAGTAGGGTCAGGGGTAGGAAAGTAGTAATTACAGTTAAGTTAGTCACTCGACAGGAAATTATTGTCTGTGTGTGACTGTGTTTAGTCCATCTGTTTCTCATTGTTGCCTGTGTGTATATCTTTTTATCAATATTCAAAAATCCCCGCATACTTATGAGCCTCGAAAGCTTTCTTAACAACCAACCGCTGCAATCTGTGTTTTGTACTCTACTCATTCACACACACTGAGACACTGACTTCAACAAGTGATTTAAACAGCCAGAAATGTATTGATTTGAAAGTCAAAACTATGCTAATGACAGACAGACTGTCAAATTGGACAAGCTTGACAGAGCCTGATGTTTTTTGTTTGTGTTTAAGGCTGAACATTATGTGCAATGCAAGTGTATATATTTGTTTTTCTGTGACTTTTTTTGTGTGATACAATATTAGAAAGACTGTCTACTGCCAATATGTTGAGGCTGTGTGTGTTTGAGAGGGTTGCAGGGGGCGAGTATGGCTGGATGAGTACAGTTTTTGAAGAGCTCATCACGGCAAATTAATCTGAACAGGAATTTTTAGAGACTCGCAGGGTTTCCTATAAGCGCAACCCTTCTCATGTGTACACCACTTCAAACAGCAGTTAGAAGGCAAAACAATTATCAAACAAGTCAATCAGCCACCTTTTCTTCTTCTCTCTCATCCAGCTATTTTCTCCGAAAGACATCAAGGATAAATAATTGCAGGGATGGTCACCAACCAGAAATTCAGTAATACCAGTATTTTGATGTCATAAAGTCTCAAAGAGGAAAATGGCTGAGAAAAATTGGATACAAATGCAATCAAGCTCTGTGCACAGAAGGCCAAGAGATTTAAGTTTGAAATAAGCTTCAACTTCAAACGGATACTGATTTTCATAAAATGCTTTCAACACACTGTTGAGCTAGAGCATGTCTGCAATGAAAAAGCATTATTTACTACTGAGAAAAGGAATAGGGGAGCTCTCCGGTGAGTCAAAAAGACAGAGAGAGAAGGGGGCAATTTCTCTTACTCCCCTGTGCAGAGCAGAGAAATAAAACATGGGCTGAGAAACATGACAGTATCCAGCAGAAGTGAGAGAATATGCCTTTAAGATAACACGATCAAGGAAAGGAAAAGGTTCTCTCAACTGCTCTTGGTTATTTTTATCTGTTTATGGAGCCAGACCCTGAGAGCCTGGTAAATAGGTCTATCCAATACAGTAAGGCTTGAAACTGAAATATTTAATGTGTTTTTTTTTTTTTTTACTCTAATGGATGAGACAAGTCAAATGAAATAAGTGGTGGTAAGTAGGTGCAGATACAGTGTAACCACAAAGGTGTTTTTTTGTGTTTTTTTTTAAATGCCCCCAGATTAATTCAGACAAAGACCAGACAATTTTGACAGAGAAAAAAACATTAAATTTGGTGCAAACGTAATCATATATCTGTTCTGGTACTGACTGAATGTCTTTAATCATAAGACAGCATAGATGATTTAACTGATTTGTTCTGTAGGCTTCAGCTGAGTTTTCAGGGAATGCCTAAATGATATTTCCCCTTTTTTTTTTTACTGTAAAGCAGCTACAGAGTCCATAGTATAATACAATATACTTCAAATACTCCATTTACATAAGATGTGTAACTACTGTTTCACATGCACTATAGCCTCTAGGAGGCCCAGGCAGTGGTATGGTATATGTAAAAAGGCTATGTAAAAGTGTATATCAAGCCTTTTTTTCACAACTTAAATTGTAAAAGTGAACGGAGTGGTCTCAAAGCATCCAGAGGCAACAAAATACAGGAGAATTTTGTTAAGAAAACTAAAAATATTATGTTGGAATGTTTTGTACGATCCTACTGATGTACTCCCAAGTCAGTGCTGGCCAGGAAATCTCCAACCAGAGGGCCTGCTACCTGAGGTTATGATGATGCAACTGTATCACTACTCGTCAGTAACTCCTACGAACTTGTGACAACAAAAAAATCCAAACTTCGCTGTATTAGTCATTGCATTGCAGAGCCGATACCTGTTCAGCTTGCGTGGATAGCACAGCTGTAACGATAATGAAAAAATCATTAATAGCCTTTTTTTTCTTCTTTTAAAAAAAATGTTTTGTGGTTTTTCAAATTGGAAAGGCAAAGGATTAGCTTCTTGAACAACCTAATGAATTCTCTCTTATAGAGCAGCTGTGAGAAGTTTTTTTTTCATTCAGTTTCTTTATTGTGATTTTGTGATGTCAGATAATGGAGCAGACTTTGTGGATGTATTACATTCGCATGGAGCAACAAATAATATTCTAATATTTTCACATTAATGTTACCTTGTTCTTAAAAGTTTTCTATCTCAATTACAAACTTAAGATTGATCTTTTAAGCCAATTGTATGGTCATTTAATAAAACTTTGCTGTGTTGTAATTCTGACTAAATTGAATTCCATTGACTGTCCATTTCCTTCCACTTATCTGGAATGGGGTCGCAGAGGCAGCCAGCTAAGCAGGGTGTTCCAGACTTCCCTCTCCCCGGCCACTTTCCTGCTCATCCGTGGGGATCCCAGGGCGCTCCCAGGCCAGATAAGGAAATCTTAAAATTAACATCTTTCATGATATATGTTCACTCTGTGTAGATCTCCATCTCAGGCACTGAGTTGGAGGAAGTAAACAATTGTAATCTATTGTAAAAGTGCATGAAGTGTAGATGTTTTAGACATAATATTTTGGTACCACTCTACATACTTGTACATGATTTGTAATGTAATAATTGAAATGTGATATGTTGCTTGTCTCTCCTTATCTTTTATATTCTCAACAAGGCAGTTGTCAAAAGGAAAATGACTTTAAAATAGAGAGAAAAATGTGTTCAAAGCAAAAACGTAGATGAACATCACTGTATGCTTTTCTCCTTTCATACTTCAGAGAACCTACTGCATCATTCGCTAAGAGAACACATTAATGAATTAGAAGCCATTTTCTCTTGGAGCAATAATCATCCAATGTTTTCATTCATTCGAAAAAAACGTCCACTTTTATGATGGAGAATTGAAATGTTGACTTTGATTGCCCAACAATAACTGTCCATAGGCAGCACAACAGCACACACTGCACAGAACAGAACTACAATGTAAGAATCAAGGATGACTTCTAGATCCTGATTCAAATTCAGATGAACCTCTCCGTCTGAAAAAGATTTGGTTTCAGGAGATTTCACCAAAATAAGATGATCTATCTGATGCTTGTAGATGAGATGTGGCTAAATGACACCACAAAGTGATGATTTTATTAGAATCGTTGGATTTTTGCCTATTGGTATGTCAATAGGCAAAAAGCAATTCAAGGATTTTAGTTTCTCTGACTAAAAATGAGGTTCAAATAATCTGGTTCAAAATGATCTAACAAGCCAAACTATATGTTTAACACTGATGATGATGATGATGATGATGATGTTGTCATAATAATATAAAAAATAATAATAGCTGTGCTCAAATCTTGCACCAAATTGCTCCATTTAGGCGCAAAAACCCTCTAAAGTCTCCCTGCAACGGATGACTGACAGCACATTCGCCCTAAAGAGGGGCTGTCGATTGGCAGAATGAAAGTGGAAAGCCGCCAAACTCACATCATTAAAGATTTTAATACAGGGGCGGAAACAGCCTGAGCACAATATTTATCAGAACTTATCGGAAAGAACAAACACAGCTATGGTACTTCCTTTAATGCTATTAACCTTGCCAAAGAGGGTCCTCCAAATATCAATATGAACTCCTCCCCTGAAAAATGTATAGAACATCCCACCTTCCTCCACTGGACACAACCATTTCTTTTAAAACGATGGCCCACTTGGAGTCCTTTGACACAACATCTATGGACACTCTCACGGACGTGATTAACAAAATGAAGCCTTCATTGTGTGCTATCGACGTCCTGCCAGTGAGATTTCTGAAAGAGTTGTATGGATCTTTTAGCCATCTCACTATTGACTGGTTCTGTCCCTGGTCATTTTAAGGTCTCTCCTATTTTTTTATTTTTTTTTGTTATTTCATGTTCAACGACCTCAACTCTATTTGGACTCTGGATATAATTTGGGACGAATTTACAAGCTGGTCTTTTCCTCCTACCTTTAAGAAAAAAGTTGCTTCACATTTTTTTATTTAAGGAACAAACTCTTTGAGACATTTGAGATTTAGGGCAAACAACAGTACAGATACATGAATGAATGATGAATGATTTGCTGGTTGCCACTGATTCTGTAAACCAACACCGGGTTGACATCTCTGATTCCATTTTAAGGAGGTTGTATTCTTATTTACATGATAGATTCATAGTGTAGCGATAGCCTCTATGAAAAGGAGCTGTTGGGTACCTTAGAAGTCTGTGTTTGGTTCTCCCTATACATGCAGAATTTCCTGCAGGTAAATATTGATAAGACAAAGATGATTAGCAAATTTTCACAGGACCACTGCTAAGATGAACAGAAGAGTAATATTTATTTTTTCTTAAAGGTCACTTTTGTTACAGACCAATATTAGGAGACCTCGTCAAACAAAGTCAGTCTCCTTGGTGAAGGGCAAGTTGTGTGCTATGTGCACTGCTGATGAGAAAACAACTATGGTTCAATTCAGCGGCTGATGGCCTGGAAAAAAAATCTTATCTTGAAAGCTCCTGCGAATGGCTGTCGAACAGAAGACGTGTCAGAAATATGCTTCCAGTTTGATTGTCTGTGGGCTCCCTCTCTTTGCAGCTCTCCAAGTTTTTGTCTGTCTGTAGCTGTCTGTCTCCCTCAGCCTTCTGAAAATTGAAGACTGTAGAAAGAGTGCCCCACATACTGCTTTGGAAAAATGTTGGAATGACAATGGGGCTGTTAAAACCACTTGGCCGTCCTAATGCTCATCCTATTGACGTTATTGATTTCCCATTCTGCTAGCACCCCTCCAGTACCCTCTAAGTGATGGTCAGCAAAGTGAGTTTAAGCAGATACATAGACCAACACGCATCCTGCTGCAGTTCACATGCACACGCCCCATCCAGGACTAAAATAGCTCCATATCCAAAAGCAGCAGTGACCTAGGTCGAAGGGTGGATTCGGATTGTCCTTCCTTTCGTCTTTTCCTAACCAATTTTCCTTGAGCTCAATGGAAAATGCCATGAGGTCAAGGAAAGGTGTAAAGGAGGATTCATACGACTTAGGAAAAGCCAACAGCGATGCTAAGAGAATCCGACTCCACTTACACAATATACTATCCACATTGCCCCCGTATGGCATAAGATGGAAATGCTTCATAGGCAAAGGTAATAAACATGATGACTTCGGATTTAATCATTTATGTCCGTGCATGGCAATTCACGTTACATATTGCTGCTGCGATTAATTGTGGGGCGTCTATTTTTCGTTTCCTGTTGCATAGAAAGGTCCAGGGTACCCTATGCTTAAGGAGATAGGAAAGGAAGCATTGAAGCACCTTTCCTAAGCGTTTTAATAATCTGAACAGCTCTTATCTTGGCTGCCGATGAAATACTTCCAGGTCATTCCAGTTAGGAACCTTCTGAAGCAAATTTGACTATTCGACCGCACCCAAGATGTCAAACCCCTCTCAGGTTAAGGCCTGACTGTCAGAGCGGAGGGAAGCTTTCAGACAGCACAACAAGTAGCTTGTCTTTTAGCTGTCTGCTCGGCCTCTTTTTTTCTACTTCACTTATTGTCCCATGGCAACTAGAAGCTCTGACCTTGTGTAATGTCCTCTACCTAACTGGCCACTGAGTCAAGTCTTCCCACTTAATGAGAGAATGTCAATTATTAGCCTGGCACTATTAGCTCCAGCCCCCATCTCGAAACCTACCTGAGAGAGCATGTTGCCCCCTAATGTTACACTGACAACAGAGAGAAAAATAAAAAGTCACAAACGCATCAGCGTCATGAAAATGGTCATGCAGTTGCAAATACATTCTTTGAGTTTCTGTAGATTCTGCTGACTTCTTGTCAAAGATCCTCTGATATGCAGTGTAAAGCCTACACATTATGCACAAGAGTGGTGGAAATAAAGGACAGACAGGAATAATTGAAGATCACATGCTAAGCGATGTGTTGATACATCAGAAACAGAACGAGGCAGTTTTAATAAGTTGGAAATATTGACCATTGTAAGTGGAAATAATATTGAGTGGCAAGGGTTTATTAAGCTATAATACGATGTACCACTATGTAGTGGCAACAAAAACGCAAACAAGATATTGAAAGGATGTACTTGAGTATTGAGTATGAACCGCAAAATACTTAGTATTCAGAGTGTTGGTGCAAATGCCATATTGTAGTAATATGTCAAACAGCTTTGATTGTATTTTGGTACAGTGAAGAAACACTCGTTTCTGCAATGGTTGGCTGCGTTGATAAAGTTTCTTCTAAAATGACAAATGCCAACTGCAAGTACCTTTGCTTACGGTTATCGTGGCACTCCATTACCTCATTACTTTTGTCTGAACTGGCATACGGAAAAATTAATATGAGAATAAGACGCATGCTGAGCGCAGGCCTTAACTAATCACAGCTTGCCAACTCTGCCCGTCTTTCCAGTCATACTTCAGTACACCGGAAGACAGGCAGCAGGAAGCAGACATAGGTGCTGTTTCATTGTCAAATCACCAGAAAACGCTATATGATATTAAAATATATCTCAACTTGAGTCGTGAGGCTTTTATCTTCGTAATGTGATGACTACATACCAGCTTTGTCTTTTCCTACTAAAGGTTCTCCATCCATTTGATATAAAAAAAAGCAGTGCTCTGACCCTGCCTCAACTACCGCTCATCGACCCGTCCAAATGGGGGAAAAAAAAACAACTCCATGAATGTCAGCATAACTCTTGAGGCCTCCACATTATAAAGAAGATGATAGATGTAAGAGGTCTTTCAGACTTTCCTGCTTGTTCGACCGTGTTCTAATGGAGTGACATCCATTAGTGCACTCTTGACAATCTATACAACGGAAGAGTTGTTTTTATTTGCTATTTTTAGGAATCTTCTTTCTCTTTTTATATATATTTTACAGTGACTTTTAGAGGCGCTTTTCTATTTATTTAAAGTCCCCCTCCATTCAAAACTGTTTTTCTTCATTTTCTGTCCTCTAAAATGTCTCACATTAACTATAGGGACTTGTGTCTGAGCAAATTTTGTCACTATAGAGGTGTTTTCACATTCCTCTCCTGGCGTAGGAGATTTCTGTGCAATCCCGGTCGAATATGCAAATATATGCAAAGAAACCGAAAACTTCCAGTGCGTGTGAAAAGGTGCATTGGCTTATTCAAACGGTGAATTCTTTAAATTAAATAAATTTCAGAAATTCAACTTTCTGAACGTGTAATTAAGTTTTGCAGCTGAAGGAATGTATTGTGAATGACTGAAAAAAGTTTTGGGCACACATAATTTGCACGTAAAAAAAAAATTGTATAGCATGATGTCAATGAAATAAAGGCATATTTTCAACAGTCTGGTTCCACAAAGTGTGAGAGATGGAAACACACATTTCCTTTGTGTGCATGTGACACTGACGTTACAAGCACAAAGCTCCAAGCACATTTTTTACATGCGAGCTGACTAGCCGACAAGCAAATTGCCCACTGACTTTCTAATCAGATTAAGTCAAACTGTCCAGTCGGGGTGGAAGAATACCTGCCCCAACCCTGCTCTAATTGGCTAATCTCTTCCGGACATCTTCTAACTGCTATCTATAGCCTAGCTATGATGCTAACTGATTCTACAAACAGGGCCAAGAGGCATGTTCGTTAACAGGTGGTTTGGTATAGTAATTGCTGAAATACACAGACTCGACGTGTCTCTCTCATATTTTCTTTCCCTCTTACACACACACACACACGAGAAAGTCAAGGTCAAGAAGTGCCTCACTCTTATTGCACCGCGCTCTGAAAATGTAGAGAAATGCTCACGAATGAACCATTTGCATGGACAGTGTGTATAAAGCACTAAATTATTAAATGCCAATTTATTCTCGAGTGTAGCAGAATTTTTTGAAGTGGAGAATTAAACTCAATGAAAAAGTCACTTGCAAGGAAATAAAGACAGAGAGGCGAGCGGAGGGGACAAAATGTTTTTCACAAGGGGGGGGGGGGGGTTTCTCTAGTGCAACGCTGAAAAATGGCAGTGTCCCAGGAGAGCTGACCTGCTTATGTAGTGTTTCCCCTTTAACCTAGCTGTAAGCAATTCTCACCTGTCAGATCACTGCCTGTGTGCGTGCGGGCGTGCGTGCGTGCCTGCGTGCTTGTTTGTTAGTTTGCTAACACACACAAAGCCTTTTTCTCAACCCTTGTCAACAGCCTAAAGCCATTCAAATGAAGCTTCAAATCTTTATCTTCCTATACTTCACTGTCTGTCTGTCTCTCTCTCTCACACACACACACACTACTTACACAGTAAGAAGTTGGAGAGCACAATTATTTCTATAGTTTATGTATTAATGAATAACACAGGTATGCCAATGTGCTCCACACACAGCAATTACTTCAGTGAGTGGGTGAGTGTGTGTGTTCTGTAGTGTAAAGTGCTCTGTGTGGTCAATAAGACTAGAAAAGCGCTATGTAAATATAGACTATTTACAATTTGCCACACTGATAATGACAAGATAATGAAAAAAAACAAACACTAAATGTCAAGAAATGTCTATCACTTACTTTAATCTCTGGTCTGCAAGGAAACATCACACATAAACCCTTCCACAAATTAGCCATTCTGTGTGATTACAGCCGAATATGATAGAAGGGAGTCGTTGCAATCCATTTAGTGCATTACCGAAGGTGAGGTGTTTGCCTGAGCTTAGTTGTTTTGGCCAAAACCAGCTTTGAATAGGATCCACATTGGCTGACGTCAAACATCTGAAATCAGACGGCACACCAAAAATAAGCATTTCCAGCCATTGTCTAGAGAGATTAGTGTTATGGGTTGATTTTTTTTCTATTGCACCTTTCACAGATACAAATGACAACAGGGATATAAAACGGTACAAAGAAGAAAAAAAACAACCCTGCTTTGAATACTGACAGCACTGCTCATAGGTCTGGTTATTGACAATGCATCTATTATTTTTGAATAATGATGAGGAGAACAAATTGCATTTCTGTTGGGATTGTGCCTCTAAATCCTCTGGCATTGAACTAAGTCAATAAGTAAATATCTGATAATTGCATTTGTGAGAAAAACATTTGTGACCAAACCTTTGACGTCAATATTTGCTTGAAGAAAATAAAAAAGAGTGAAGCTGAATCTGCAAAATTCACCAGAGAAGCAGTAGGAAGATTGAATCTTTACCACGAATAGAGGGACAGCACTGCACGGTAACTGCAATAATCTCTTAAAGTGAGAAACTCGTGAACCAAAAATTACAGGGGATAGGATGGGGAAAACTGTTTTGTTTTGGCTAGTTCTTAATTTTGAAAGCTAATTAGCTCAATGTATTCACACCATTCCCTTGGAAGTGTCATGCATTTGGAAGGATTTTTTTTCCCCCCAATTA
This sequence comes from Scophthalmus maximus, assembly GCF_022379125.1. Taxonomy (NCBI): domain Eukaryota; kingdom Metazoa; phylum Chordata; class Actinopteri; order Pleuronectiformes; family Scophthalmidae; genus Scophthalmus; species Scophthalmus maximus. Next base: position 8,032,970 of record NC_061520.1, read on the forward strand.
TTGTGATCATTATTTTCGTTCAAAGACTGGAACTAAATGTGTGTTCTTTTCACCTTGGGTCTGCCACTTGAAAACACTGGGGGACTGTGTGCAGAGGGTTCTACAGTTGTCAAAACACACAATGAATCTAGACACCAGTAAACACTGGAGCGTTTTTGTGGTCATTTGTCAAGAGCAATTCTGGAAAATAACATCAAACAGCAAAGGCGCTCTCAAGTTTATGCAAATTAACCACACGAGAATACGTAAGGCAAGTGTTTATACTTTAAATTCAGCAAGATTCACAAAGAGTGAACACAAATGCATGCACAGTGACAATCATAAAGAAGTGTGCACACCAAATTGTTTACCCTATCTCTGTCAGTGTGCCACTGTAAGCTTGATCGTCGTGTCATTTGGTGATCGGGCCTTTCTGGACGAGCTGCTTAAGAAGCAGAGGCCTTTCCCCATGCAGTCAGGAAACAGACCCCCCTCTTTGCCTTGTATTGCGTCTCTCTCGCCTTTCTTTTCAGACTTGGCCAAGAAAGTGTTTAGAAAACACCATGTATAAGTGTTTGGTTATCCTTGCATACCGCCTTGCGGGGTTTGAAGATGCGTAATTTTCTCACAACAAGGGTTCCCAGGATAGCTTTCTGCTTTGAGTACCTATTAATGCCCTTTCTTGCTCAGTGGTTTGTCAAGTGCATTAATCTGAAGCTCGGCAATGGATGGAAAGAGGAAGAGGAGGAATGCTGTAGAAATACAAGGGAACGGGGGAGAGAATAAAATAAATAAGAGCAGAAAAAAACGATGCAAGGGCATATTCTTTTATGTTTTTATGACTGATAATCCTGGGCCATTGTAGATATTTGAGCACCTGGCCGGTCACCACTGCAATTCCTTTCCGTCTGGTTCTGTCCTTCTACACATTGACCTCACGTCAACAAAGCCGAGATTGCTTGCAAAATTACTTTGCCTCATTCTCTGTAGGATAATTTCTCCCCAATCACAGCAATTTCTTGCGTGGAACTGTGGACTTACCATATCAGACTGCATCCGGATGGGCTTGAAAAAGGGCCAGGTTCCTTTCAACTTTGATTGGTACATTGATTGCTTTTACATTTCTTTTTCTCAGCCTTTGTGTTGCTGTGTTGGCAGCATGTCAGCATAGGGTGAGGGGGGAGCTTTCAACACCTACGATAAAAGTTTAAATGAAAGGCACTTTTTTTTGGCTATGCAATGTTGAAACTTTGTAAACTGCAGCATGTTCAATAAGGCATATTTATTAGAAGCAACATAGCTAATGCAGTGACAGCCTCAACGAGGTGACACTGCAGAATTGATCAAACATTGAGTGCCTCTGGCTAGCTTCCTAAAACAAAATGCTTCAGAAAATGCTAAAAAGCTCAAATATTTGGCAAGAAAGTATGGACAATAAAGGACAAGTTCCCCAGACCAACTGAATCCTTACTGCCTTGTAAATACTAAACAGCAACCAACTTTTTTTCAATATATAAACTTCTATATTTTAAAATGCATCGCAAATTCTAAATTGTCATTCACAACTAACTGCTAATTCTGTGCTAACGCACTGCATGTACAGCGCCCGTGACATTGTCTATGGCTTCTGTTTGATTCAGTAGCGTGTGCTTTGACTATTGATTGTCATGTCAATTTATGCAGAAACAAGCTAATGATTATCTAATTAGCAAATTTGAGGGAATTTGACTCAGATTAGCAACGTCGCAAGATCAAAGTGAACGCTATGCATTGCTTAGGAGTATGCAGTGAGAACAGGAAGGGGGCTTCCCGTGGGATGTGTTGAGTTGAAGGAGATAAACACGCAACCCAAGAACTCTGTATCTCTGGGTAATTACAAGAGACTTCAGAGGCTCTTTGTCTCTGGGAAATGAGCTGTGCATCATGTATGAAGACAGTGAATCAATCTCTGTATTTATTAGATGCCGTATCTAAAAGAGAATGAATAAAAGAATATTAATGCAGTTGCGCCACAGTTATGGTTTTCCACTGATTCCACACAATTACTCCAGGAGAACCAGACATGGACAAACAAGGTAATGATGACCTGTTACATTGAGACACAAGTTACCGAGGGGACATCTATCTTAAAGGCGTTTGTTGGCAAGACCGGCAACAAGAAGAGCAGGGAATTAATTCAAAGAAAATTTGCCCATCTGATTTACTTTGCTTTTGTTTCGTGGAGCCACGGAACACCTTTACTGTACACGATATATGGGATGCAGGATCAAAGAAATGTTCTGTTCTCATCATGACAGCAGTGGAGGTTTTCACGGCTGTTCTATGGATTTAAACCATCCCAACGCTGGTGTATGCAAGGCAACCAGTCCCTTGTTGGGTATTTAGTGCTTGGCTTCTATACAGTGTCACCTTTGGGCTCAAGGGCTGAATGGAGCTGTACTACTAAACCCCCTGCATAGCAATGACACAGCGAGGACACCAGTGAGGTTTCGCTGATTTCCCTTACAACATTTTAACATCCACTCAGAGGGCTTTTTCATCCTTCAGTGTAGTCACGACAGACTCTTCCCCAAACTACACGTTTATACAATATTGTAGCCTTCCAGCATCTCATTCATATCAGACTGCAGCTTTTTTGTTTGTCAGGTCCGACTGAGATTGAGAATTTCCATTCAGACATAGAGGGAAGGGTAAAAAGGGGGTTATTTTGAAAACCACAGGTAAAGTGCATGTACTGTATTCAATATTACACTATTACACATTATGGGGATGCAGTGTTGGGCTTTGTGATTCAAAGAAAGAACTGCAGAAAGAAAGTACTGAAGTGAGGGAGACTGATAAGGCAGCTACTGTGTTGACAGCTTTCAAACAAGAGCCAGCTGAGAAAGAAGAGGCCCCTGTCCCTCGTTTCATCTACACCCCTCTCTTTCATTCCTTTCTGATCTGACCCTCACCATAACCCCCACCACCCCCCACCTTTACCTGAGTCTCACATTTCCCAAGGGGCATTAAACTCACTGGCCCTGTTTGATTTAGGCAGGTCGGGTGTCAGTGTTCGCTACAAGCCCATGGTGAACCATGAATAATGGATCTGCCACGGGTCTGAGTCCCCCTGGGACTCCCAGCTGCCCCCTCCCCTCACTCCTGCTGTGACTGGAATAGTCAATGTCTCATTAACAACCAATGATTCATAAAGGCTCTCGCTGCCAGTGAACAAGAAACAGGAAATGTGAAAGAGCGATTGTTAATGGGGGATAGATGATGGAGCGCAATTTATGCATTTTACTTATATGATTGTCTTAATCAATGAAATTATAAAATGGCTCTGTATTAAGGCCTTTAGACTTGTGGTTTTGTTGAAGGAGGCAAATAAGAAACTCCTTTCTCTCTTATGGCAAACATCTGGGTACTGGACTTCACACAACAGGAACAACCAACAGTTGGCGTCCTTCTTCACTAAGAATGTTTTTAAGCTTTTCGACGCAGGCTTACTTAGGAAAAAAAATGGTTTCATGAAGGATTTCAGGACTTCCAGCTTCACTGTTATATCCAGGGTCATGAAAATCACAACTCCTGCCTCGAGCTTCAAAAGTCCTTGTAGCTTATTTACATAATCTTTTTTCCCCCTGCTCCTCAAAATTATGCAATTACATCAACAGATTTGTGAGGACTCTGATTTTACAGTGTATTATTTAAATGGTATGATTTCAGTTGAAGGACAGTTTCATCTGCATCAGAGTAGGGTTGATACATCTCAGTTAAATCTTTTGTTCACAACGTGCTTCCTCTTTTTGTTCCTCTTTCTTTCTTTTTTCCCTGAGGTACAACCTGAGGTTCTCCTTGATACATATATTTCAAAAGCAATGAGAACTTTTGTCTTATATATATTAAATTACATTATACGGTGTACCTGTTTTCCTTCAGCTGAGCCTACAATGCAAGGCATTCATTCTTAGATACAAACAATTAATATAGCTCGTTTCCCGTGTAGGGTTAAAAATAATATGGCAACAGTGCATTTCAATTTGTAATACTATTTCTACAACAGATCCCAGCATTCATGAAACACATAAAGGCACCACTTACTTAATATAGGCAGCCATTGCTCTGCTACGATACTTCAAGCTGGTCCCAAACTTTCCCAAATGATTATCCTTATAAAATCAACACGAACAAGCTTATCATAGACAAAGATGTTTACAGTGGTGGTCTGAAACTGTCTTCCACTAATCTGCTGCAGCTAGACAGGTCTGCAGGGGACGATAACTTCAACTCCCATTCTCAGTATGTTGAAACATGACCAGAACGAGAACCAGAACTGCTTCTGATAAGTTTACTTTTCCCTCATAGCTGCAAAACTGAAGGGACACAGTGTGTGCACGCGCACGCACACACACACACACACACAAACACACACACAAATTATGCACAATTTACACAGTATTTCATTGTTATTTCGTCAAACATTCTCACAAGCAGATACAAACACATAACAGTGTCAAGAATCCATTACGGGGACTTTATATGAGGCCTGCAATGCCGCAGAATCCCTCATAAGTATGCAGGTGGGAGGGCAAAGACTCATATGGCTAGAACCTGTCTGTCAAATCACATCCCCAACGCTAACAGTGCAATGGAGGAGTATGGGGGATAATGGGCAAAAATGACGCCTCTTCACTTGAGGGTTTCAAGCTTGGGAACCATTTAGAAAAATGCTCTCTTTGAAGTCCATGTGAGTCAGAGTAGGTGGCCAATACAATTGTGAATGCAGTTGACTCAAGAGGGGGTGTCATTTCAAACTCAAAGTTGAGAGTGTTGAGACAAAAAAACCAATTTTTTTTTTCTAGTAAAGAACTGGAAGACAAAATTTCAGTAAAAAAAGCATATTTCCGAACCATAATTACTATTTTATAGACAGTTGGTACGGTGCACAGAGTTGAAGAGGAGCCAAAAAACATGAAAGACATAAAATCTTGCATACATGGAATAACAACTGAGAAGGAACTGGTATAGCCCAAACCATTTCCTCTATTGCAAATGACAACTTAATGTGTCCTTTCTGCTTTCAATGACTGTACTTACAGATGGAAAGCTCAGGGCTTTGTCCAATCATGATCAGATGTGCATGGAGCTTAAGGAGCATTCGAGGAGATTCATCAGGGGGCAGGTTATCTGTCCTCCTAAGAACATGGGACAAATGAAAAACAGAGAATCGAATGGCTACACCAATTCAGTGTTTCGCTTAAAAAAAAGAAAGCCTACTTGATATTAAAGCAGTTTTAACATCAACGTTACAGGTAAACTGGGAGCTTGTGACAGACAGGTTTAAAATGCCAGCTGCTAGCTCTACTAGCTCTATTTGTTTGCCATCTTTCAACTGTTGAATATTGGATTTAAACATCATGCGGTATACGTCTGAATTGAAAAAGCTGGAGAGGATTTTTCAGTCCCGAGACTGGCTGAGCCAAAATGAATGTTTCTTTTTTTCTGTCTGACAGTCTTCGTAAGCTTGGCTGGGCTGATTCAAACCAAAACTGTGACAATGTCGGCCAATCAGCCACTGGTGGACGACGATGGATTCAGAAGAAGATTGCTGGATGGGTGGATGAAGGACAGGCTGTACTGAATTAATATAAAGATATTTGAATGAACTGCAGACTTGAAACACAAAGCTGTAAATGTGAACTGGACAGCTGATGGGCTGGAGTTGACTGGAGTTGGTAATCTCACCTCTCTTTTCCTGCGTCCTCAATATCATAACTGGTTAGTCAAGAAAAATGACTGGCTGAAAAAGTTACCCAGGCCAGGTATAAAATTAGCCGCCGTGAGATTGTTGGCCATGCTCAACTATGGCCTGTCAGGAGAAATGAGGGCCAGACAGTTTATGTTTTAGGGCCAAATGTCCTTATCAATACCAGCTAAAGGAGCTCCGGGCATAATTGTCAGCTTTATCAGTTCTATTACAGGCCTTCTACCGCCATCAGCCTAGGGCAATAAATAAACACCGGTACTGCAGAGTTACAGTGCAATACCCCATCTCACTTGATATATCTCTAATAAACAGTGCATCCCTCACAAAAAAAGAATTATGTTATCTATTTCAACGTCTTCTAGACTGCAACGTCTCTCATATCAAAGCAATTACCTCAGGAACCTGATACATACAACTGCCAAAATTATCATTTATGCCTTTAGTTGTTTGAGGTGAATTGCACTGTTGTATTTAACAACAATTTTCTTTAATGGAGTAGAAGCAATTCTTTGCCCCACTGTATGTAGTGCAATGTAAAAATCCACACCGCTAAATTATAATGAAAAAGCATAGCAAATAAATAGTACAAAGATAGGAAAGAAAGGAAACTGACATTCTGTCAGAGTTTCACATTCGTCGCAGTGGTAAACTGAACATTTTGAGTACGAACTTGACTTCTGGGGCTGTATACACACATGAAAAAACCCACAAACCTTTGCAGTTTGCAATAATTATAAAACTCTTTTAATGAAAATATGTGTACACCTAAAATTAAATTTGACTTCAACAAATGCAACATAAAAAAAGGAACAAAACGGGGGCTCAAACTGTCAAAACTGCAGGCAAAATTATGCACTTGCTTGATATCTTTTGTTTTGTTATTTTTCCCCCGCAGGACAAAGAGCGATGTCAAACAGTTTAGCACAACACAGTTCAACAGCACTCTTTAGAATTAGCAAGCCACTTCATCGTCAGTAAATGTAATAGCCAAATAAAGGACCACTTTGGCAATTTTCAACCTGTATTGTTTCCTGCATGTGGGAACAAGTAAAAAAAAAAAAAATAGCACAAACATTTCTGTGCCTCCACAGATTGATAACACCTCCACTTTCTGCAATCGGTTGGATATTTCTCAGAGTGCAGCACAAAATAAATATATGTCTTGAAGTTTGGCTTGCCTTTTTTTTTTGTTTCTTCCAGCCCCACCTCAAACAAGAGCGGTCTGCCATCTTGTTAGCTTGCTAGCAGTGGAACCTAGCATAGCTGAGAGAACACTTTCAGAGCACAATGACAAAACTATGAGAAAAACTAGGAAATATATTACCAGGTAACTTAGTGTACTACAGATAAAAAAAAAGGTTGTATTGATTAGAACATCCCCTCCATTACCTCTTCTAACAAGCTGCTGTTAGCCGCTAATGCCAAGAAAGCTAGTTTCATCAGCTACATAACAATGGGAAACACTTATTTCTACACTACTCATGCGCAAACACAGCAGTGGGTTAGAGGAGAACTTCACTGCTCTCTTATTCATGTTGGCACCGGTTGCTTTCTTTGATTTATCTTTGACTGACCAGTACTAACAGCTGGTTGATGGCTGCAGCCAATTGCTGTTTAGCTGTTGGCCGATTATTCGGCCGGGTTCCTAATGCGAGTGCTTGGGACCGAAGCCGTGTGAAAATGTGGAGCTTTCGTGTTTTGAGTTTGAGACACTCTGATGAAGTTACCGTCAAGCTAAACGGTGTTTTTATAAACTTTAAGGATTTATTTTTTCCTGAGGTTAATGTTGTTGAAGTTTCACAATGATGATGGTGAAATTTAAGTAGGCCTATGCCTTTGAATTTGCAGACTGGCATTTCTTGTTAGGCGTCCTTCTTGTGATGTTATTTTTCTTTTCTTTTTTTGCCTTTGCTTCTAAGCCTATCAAGGTTCTTGCAACGGTTAACTGGCTACTGCTAGTATACAGGTGAATTCTGCCACTGTCCCTTTTCTGATGCGATAAAGAAAAGCATTTCAGAGGATGAACCCATTTTGACATTGAGTGTCATTGTAGGAGTGAACTGTAAGGTACAGAGAAAAAAATCGTGGAAACCGAGAGCAAAGTGATTGAAAGGAGAGGAGATGATGAAGTGAAGAGGACCGCAGCCGCGATTAATATCATTTGCCGGTAAATCCAGGTTTCGCTGGTTTTTCCAATCATAGCTGAAGCTCGGAGCCAAAGCGACGCTGCGAACTGGGACGGCTTCACAATCCCCTAGCTCAGAAGTATTGTTATGTCTCTCGGGTATTATCTTACAAAGCCCATTATGCTGCAGAAACAAAGAGGAGACACAGGCTCAGAAGTGTAGTAACTCTGGCGTGCACACAACACCACACGCACACACACACACACACACACACACACACACAACACACACTGCCACATGCACACACAGTAGTTTAATCTTTGCGAAAGATATGTATTATCAGTACAAATCCCGGCATGTCCCTGGATTACCGATAAGTGTGCATGCAGCCGTACACCATTAAAAGCAGACGTGACATTTTCATATCATATATTCTCCGAGACAGATAATGTGAGTGGAGCAAATTCACTAATGTGTAAACAATACATAAAAAAAAGACAAACACTTACACTACATAGCCCAGTGAAGCTTGTAATTTCTTGTGGATGTTCAGTGAATTAAGCCGGTACACTCATAATCACTGGTGCTGTGAGAGGCATATGCACCTGCTTATTCAGATTAGAGCCTGGTCCCCCAAACTTCGGTTAAATGAGCACTCATGTTGCAATACAGACATTCACCGTGCACCAAACTGCAGATTGTATTGCTGTCCTGCAATTAAGATGTAACTGCTAAGTTTGCAAGCACCTTGGTGGCAAGACTGTCAGTCACTCAATTCGTATGACCATCCACTTCAAGAGACCAATGCGTCAAATCATCTTATATAAACAGACTGAAATACCATGTGCCGTATATGGAGCACTAAAGACTACTGAGGCGGTAAGGGAGTACATCCCTGCTCAAAATGACACAACCACAAAGACTGTTCAAAGATATTTCAAAATCCGACTCCAGTGAATCTTCCATCTAAAAGCTGAACTTATCTATGTTTTACAGTCTAGTCAACATTTCTCTGTGAAAAAGAGCCTCATCCCACCGGAGAGGGAACTTTCCGAAACCATCTTGGCAGATCTGCTTTGTAACCTTACAAACTTTGTTGGCTGAGCCCCTGAGAGATTTAAGGGTTTTGCAGAATTGCAAATCTGGGAAAGGACATACCCTTGAGGGTGTCATGCAGTACATGATCCAATCTGATACTGATATTGTTTTTTGTCTTTAACTCCTGTTTGCTGTCATAGCTTCTAAGAATCGAAGTACTGTTGCACAGTTTGAGCCACTCTGACCTTGAAGCTCACAATGTTTTCAAGAATTTTTTTTTTCATGTCATTTCTGTTCATGTTTCATTTTCAGCAGGTTTAAGGTTGCACAGTTTGTAGTAGAGTAGTCAACGTTCTGACACCAATATCACAGCTCATTATGATAACAAAAGCATGCAATGCAACAAATTATTTATCAAGTACATTTTTCAACTGTCCTCAATTAATTCTTAATTTTTCCATTGCTTTCAGGTTTGTAAAAAAATAAAAAAGAGCCACTATCAGACGAGGCTTTGCTCCCAGAACAACCAGTTAATAATACTAATGGAATGAACTCCTCCAGTGTTGTATCTACACTAGAATTTTAAGTGTTCTTCCAATTGGAAAGTGGGTTCTTAGCATACATTCTGAATACTGCACAAAGTCGTAAAGCAGGCATTAATGAGGCAATTAGGAATATATTAAACAGTTTAACAAACCCAAACAAAAACACACTCTGCATTTTTCTCATGTGACCCCATTTCCCTTCTTTCATCGTCTCTGCTCCTTTATTTTTTCAATGAGCAATCCTGTTAGTTTAATGGGCAAATTTGTTTCCTGGATTATTGACATTTTATTTCATGCCCTCTTATACTGTATCTGCATACTTCCTGCCTCTGTTTCAGGTTATTACCAGGCAGGCAAAACAAACTAAATACCATTTAGATAAAATTGCTTTCATCTGCAATAACTAATGGCCTGGATTGAAAATGTGTTCTAAATATATTATATAATCATCATACAATTTTCAGTTGGCAATTTGTAAAATTCCCAGTGAGATTATACTGTACATGATAAAGAAGATTTGTGTTACCTCTTCACTGTGGTAGATGATAGATACATTTGGCAATACAGCACAGAGCTGTCACAAATGTGCCATCTCCTCCTACATGAAGTACTGATGGAATGGTAGTTTGTTTACCGATATTCTTAACTGTAGAAATAATTCAAACATATGCTGTTAAAACAAATGCACAAAAACTGTAAGCATCAAATATGTTTCCAAAAGACTAAGAAAAGCTTTAAGAGGAAAAAGTAAAAAAGAAAAAGAAAGTAAGTTATTTTTATTACAGGAAACCACATCATCTTAATCTATTGATTTTGCAAGCATATATTTGTGATACTAACACAGTAAATCTGTAAAATGATAGATGATGATACCAGATGAACAATATGTGTGGTGGCATCGTGAATAAGGACAAAAATAAATAAATAATTGGTGAAATATATCAGAATCTGGGAAAATTCAAACCTGTCTCAGACAGTTTTCTGCGGGGTTTCCAGATTTTTTTCATTTTGAAGTACTAACACAATTTCTAAGATACTAAAATCGGTTACTGTAGCTACCACAGATAAGCTTATAATTCAGATTTTGCTGTTACTTTTTCTCAGCTGTGTTTTGCTTTGTGGATAGCTTGTTTTCAAGAGCGCATGTGCAAAAACAAAGCAGGTGTGATTGACATGTTTGGTCTGTAAAGTAAGAAAAAGGAGGCACCCTGTAGTGGTTAAATGGAAGAAAAAATTATGAGCCACACTGTCTCACCAGGGCTTAAATTGGACAGTGGAATAAAACTTAATATGTCATCACTATGGCTCAACATGGCACCTCGGTGATCATTAGGCAGACAATTGATGGTCTAGACTCAGCAGAGCTGAGGCTGTTGGAAATGTTGCATGTTGTTGCAAGAGACCAAGAGAACCGAGAAAAAGTAGCAGAAACATTCTCCGTCCATCCATTTATACTGTCCAGGGTTTGTGGTCGCTGGTGCTTAATAAAACAGCATGTATTAGTATATTCACATGGAGAGAATATGCAAACTCCACACAGAAGGAACATGGCTGCGTTGCATAATCAAACTCATCATGATATTCTATCCCCTGACCACAGACACAGACAGAGGGAAGAGATGGAGAGAGATTGAGAGAGCACAAGAAAAAGGACAGATTGAGACAAAGAATATAGAAACAGACAGGAAAACTAGTTACACCTATAACTGGTTTAAATGTTGTGGCTGATGGGTGTTTGATTTAAAAAGAAAAATCAAAAACGTCAAATGCAAGGGCTGAACCTTTTCCCTCAAAGCCCTTGACTGAGTGTACACAACTAATCCAATTATAGTTACCTGAATATGCAAAAAAAAAAAGTCTAAATGTTCCACATCAGTTTAATTAATTCAATTTAATTTTGGTGACATTTCAGCCAGCTCATGCTGTATTGATTTTGTCAGTCCCTCGGGACACCAGACATCCACAGCCCAGTGAGACCATTGAGATACCTCTGAATAAGTGATATTTGAATCCCAAGTAAGTTTCTTATTGTCTGCTTCCAAGAGAGCCGTGAGGATTGTATTAAAGTTTCATGATTTTTAACAATACAATACAATTTTTACACCCTCTTGGGTTCATGTCTGGGGGTTACTATCAAATCAAGTTTAATTATGAGGTCATTGTGGAGATTGTGCTTTTCCCACTGAAAGGAAAGAACAGGCTATTACGTTATCAGCCCAGTTGTCCGGCACAGACAGCTCAATTGATGGATTCCTGACCATAATCTGTGATGTAGGCTGATTACTCAAACAGTCAATAAATAATTATTCACTTTTTTTTTCATATTAATGACCTTTGAGATTTTCTTGCTAATCTATGCCTTATGTACAGGCAGTACATAGTATTTGCTTGAAGAAAAGTTAACAGTTGAAACTAGCTGGCCGGTGCATGCTTTAGTTCCCAAATTTTTACCCAAGTATGAAATGTTTTCACAAGGGAAGAAACTTTTTAATCTTTCAGCATGCAGGCGAGCTGCATTACTCTAAATGTGTATGATGTATCTGTGCGTATGTGTGTGCATGCTAATGCACTTATCTGTGCGTGTGTGTGTTTGTGTTTCCTTTTTTGAGTGCGTGTAAACATGCTCTACCCAGCAAAAGCTAATACCATTAGTAAGACTGTACAACTATCCCCGAGAGTGGGGTCTCAATACATAATTCAGCAAACGCATAAAAACTTCAAAATTTGGATCCTTTTTGGTGTTTGTTTGTGTGCTAGTGGGTGGCAGAAGGAGGAGAGAGCATCAAGGAGTATTTCATAAAACTATCATCATACCATGCACTCATATCTAAACTATTTCAACCGCCCGCCCCCCCCCTACAGAGGAAAATCCCACTGCACAATCAAACTTGCAATTTTTGTATCACATCAAACTTTATAGGCCGTCATTTTCTCACGCTGGACAGACATTTGCGCCAACAGCTCGATATCACTTTAGTCACAATTATTTAAGGCTTTCTATTCCATTATTCCTCAGCATGGTGCCAACAACATCAACTTGGAAAACAACTTAGTTCCACTCCCGAGGAGTTTCTAAAAGGGCGGTAATAAGAGTTATTACTCTGTCTGGAGGAAGTTATATCCATGCTGGCTGAAGACACATTTCTTAAAGCTGACATTTACTTAAAAATATAAGTAAATATATATATATATATATATATATATATATATAGACACACACACATATATACATACATATATATACATATACACATACATATACATATACATACATATACATATATATATATACATACAAATAACAGTGCAAGAGTTAGTATAGCAATGTAACTCTATGACTTGATTATGAAAGTGTACTATTGATCACCTGCCATATTTAAACCAGAAAAGAGTTTCTACTGCAGCTGATGAGGCAAGAAATGTTCGCCATAATATGACATTAATTTCAATCAACCCTTGCTGCTGCAACAACTAGTATTTGACACTATAGAAGACTACCCATAACTTGATTTTGCTATCAACACATCAATCATTTTATAGACAGTGTACCTTATGACATACCAGAGGAAATATATCATATATGTTTTTGCTATCAGTTCCATGTTACACACCAAATACCACAGAGCTATTCACCAGCCACAAGACCAGAATACTACAACAGAGAGATGAGAATGAGAAAGAGCAAGAGAGACAGATGAAGACAAAGACAAAGTAGCCAAATCCCGTATATGCCTCTTGCACGAGCCAACTGTCTGTTGCTGGGCTGTATTAACAGACACTGAATGAAAAGCTTTGGAGGGAAATTCTGACAAAGGCACAAATTGTTTATTGATGTTTCCGCTCGCATCCGTTGTCTTATTCACTTAATCCTATTCGGGGTCACAAGGTGCTGGAGCTCATCCCAGCGAAGATAGTACAGAAGGCAGGAAAATACGCTTGACAAGTTGCCAGTTCACAGATGGACTGACATAGATAGACACTCGCTTGCACTCACATTCACATTTATGGGCAATCTGCGGTTTTCCCGACGGCCTAACGTGCATGAATTTGAACTACAGCAGGTAACTGGGACAGCTGGAGGAGAGCAATGAGTGCGGATCTCTCTCGCTCTAAGCACCAGTTCTAGCTGCTGAGCCGCGGTGCTGCTCTTTTGTGCACATTTACTCGTTGGATTTAAAACAACCGCTCTGATGGGAAACATTACATATCAAAACGCTGTTTTAAAACTATGGAAAATACTGAATTTACTCACATGTAATTTATACAATTCAAATAAGTGTACTGGTCACATTGAAATATCTGGCATTCACGTCTGCCACTTTATCTCCTGAACATAATTAACTACAAACCCACAGGACCAAGTTGACTCTGTAAAGAGACGTATTTTAATAATGAAGCATTTCATGGTCTAGTTTGCAGGCAAACTAAACTATATGAGAGATTTTCTCCTCTCTATCATGGCTGTACCTGAATCACTCTGCAAGTCTTTGAAGCTGACAGCCCATCATAAATCTCATTTCAGGGACACTCGTTGTCAATGAGCATCTTCAGTCTGGAAAAATGTCACCTTATACCGCCAGTAGATAATCGGAGATGAGACAAGAGCTGAAAAAACATGAGCTTCCCCTGTCAAACAGAATGAATCTCATATTTACTGGCATTACAGTCACTTGCCAAGCAGAGAATAAAATTAACTGCTACTGCATGTTGACTGTTTACTTATTAAAATGACCCCAAAGCCTCCTCTCACACTGGGTCGAATGCATAAATCTGAGAAAAGCAAACAAAACAATATAATAATAACTGATTATTCTTCACATCACCTCTAATCCTTTGTTCATTTCAGTCTCCTTGCATACAAAAAAACCAAATCCCCTTATATTTGTGCACAAATGTGTGAGTGCACGTGTGCGTGAGCATGTACAGTATGTGCGCTGTGATTCATCGCGGCTGTGTGTCTCGGCGCACATCAAATATTTCAGCATCAAAAATGCGGATGACTTCCACTACCTTGGCAGCCTTCATCCCTCCAAAGCCGACACTGATGCAGAAATACACCACCGCGTAAGCTCTGCCAGTGGGGTTATGCCAAACTGCGAGGAAGAATCTTTGTGAACCGTGACATCCAGGTGAAGAACTGCCTGTTCACAAGTCAGTTGTTCTTCCCACTCCAGCGCAAGAAGCACAAAACTAGACCGGCAGACGAGCTACAGAGGGCAGACCGACTACCCGGATGCCATCACCAGAGATGGAAGCTTGCCTCCAGGAAATCGTGCACACAAAGACAGAGCATGAGCACACTAGGAGGAGCTGAGCATGAGGAACAATTCTTCAATTATCAAAAATGATCAGATTAAGAATCAAAACGCCATGAAAATTCACATAATATCAATCAGAGACATGAGGATACAAGGCAGCAAAAATCCATGCTTTCGATGCTGTAAGATCTTGAATTTCAACACTGACACAATGCTCATATGTTTGCTGTCAACCTAAATATAACTCATTTTTCTCATGTCAATGCACTGCCTGAAATTATTTCCATGTCTCAGCAATTGCGTTAGTTTCACTAAAGGACTTCGTCTTCGATTCGCTGCTCAGAAGGTCCTTTGATTATTTCATTTACTGTACATTTGAATTTATGATTTCAGATTTTGTTTGAAATCGCCACTCAGTATCATTAAGTTGGCTTCAAATGGCATGGCCAATAACCTATCAACCAGCCTCCCTGCATCATGGGGACATTTAACTCAACCACTGTCCGCATCTCGTAATCATCCATGTTCTCCTTTCGTTGCTCTTTTGTCGTT
Organism: Scophthalmus maximus; assembly: GCF_022379125.1. Classification (NCBI taxonomy): domain Eukaryota; kingdom Metazoa; phylum Chordata; class Actinopteri; order Pleuronectiformes; family Scophthalmidae; genus Scophthalmus; species Scophthalmus maximus. The sequence goes on from NC_061520.1 coordinate 8,048,220, forward strand.
GGGCGTTACACAATGTCATGGTGCCTGCGACATTTCAAAATATGAATCTAACCATTCTGATGCAGTTTTTTTTCTTTCAAAAAATATGCTGTATAATCATTACAACAAATCCTTTGAGCTGCTTTCAAATGCAAATACATAATCATCAAAGCACCCATCTGAAACAGCAGATGACCATGAAAGAATATGTTGGGTATTTAAGAGTGTCGGCATGACTGAACCGTCTAAATGAACTAAACATTTTTATTTTTTTTTTACAGAATTTGCCAAAGGAATGACTTTTCTAAAAAATGTCTAGACTGGATTTTTCACATGGCACAAAATGCAATAACACCTACAGTAGTCATCTGTGTTGGGTTTTTTGTTTGTTTCTGTTTAAAGGCATTTCAAATATTACATTTCATTTTTGAGAAAGAAGATAAAACAATTAATACAACGGTCATGTCTGCATGCTAACGTTTGGATTACAGCCGGAGCCAGCAGGTAGCTTAGCTTAGAAAAAGGACTGGAAGAAGAGCGAAGCAGCTAACTGCGCTATACCTTCCGACCCGCACCTCTAAATTTTTACGAACACAATATTCGTTCGAGCTCACAACTCCCCATTAAAAAAACCACAACTTGTAATGAATTAAAATTCTGTTTGAAATTACACATAGGCCTAATTTGTTGATTAGAGAAAGTTAGAAGTGCTGGTAGGTGTATTTTGGAACTTTGGATAGAATCAGGCTAGGCTAATATTATTACATGCTTGCCGTATCTTTCTATTTAGGATTCACACATGACAGTGGCATGAATGTTGTAAAGAAAGGCAGGCTAAAATATTATTTCCAGAATATTGAATGACTGGTGAACACACATGACCATGTTGATGATACTGTATGATACTCCATTCTAATCCTTACAGCGAGCTAATATCTAACAAAGCTGAAACAATGGCATGGGGGGGGGGGTTTGGGGGGAGAGAAGAAGATCTGTATTCGTAGTCTATTTCATCAAGAAGTAAAAGCATCAAGAAAACTGGCAGTTTCCTTAGAAAAGCCACAGTACTCGAAAAATTTGTTTGATCAAAGTGTTGCCCTGCAACGCTCTCCTTGAAATCAGGTGCAAACAGGACTGGAAAATCTACCGTGGAGTCTGTCCACAGCCCTGAGCCCCGCTCGTCTCCTCCCACCCGGCGACTGCCTGCATCACAGAGCTTAGGAGTGGTTGATGCAGTCGCTGCCCAGAGGGGTAATGAAGTGACTAAGGGCTGACCGTCGACAAGACAGCAGGACTGAGCAGTGAGGAGTGTGAAAATGTGTGTGAGAGACAGAGAGACACATTGTGTGTGTGCGTACACTGCGTATGCTGAGAGGAACCAGGCAACCTAACCACGGGTTCAGATCAGTTAGTTGGCCTAATCGGTCCCCTCTGTTAGCCATAAAGATCCTCTGGTTTACCCCTGTATCAGTCATCTTTACTGCCACACTACTGCCATCTGTCAGCCCCATTCTCTCTCTCTCTCTCTCTCGGTGTGTGTGTGTGTGTGTGTGTGTGTGTGTGTGTGTGTGTGTGTGTGTGTGTGTGTGTGTGTGTGTGTGTGTTTGTGTGTTTGTGTGTGTGTGTGTGTGTGTGTGTGTCAGCCTCCTTTTCTCTCGGCCTCCCCATCTCCGTCTCTGTCTATCCAAGCCACCCCCCCCCCCTTAACACTACATTTATGCTCCAGCCTGGTAAACGGTAATCAATGTCTCACAACGGTGGACTGCTTCATCCAAACGATTTCTCAGGAGGGCTGTGAGTGTGTCTGTGTGACAAAAAAAAAAAGGGGAGAGAGAAGGAGAAATCATAACAGAAACAAAGGGTGAAAAGCGGGGAGAGAGTGAGAGAGAGAGAGAGAGAGAGAACTTTTACAGTATGTACTAGGGATGTGGGCGATTTTGCCGAATCAATGGTTAAAAGCTGCTACAACAGAAATACCCGTCGCTTATACAAATTATTCATATTTCATTAATGTGTAACGTCAGTCATCTACTGCACGCGACAGCCCCCTTCTCCCCGCACTACTGCCTGGATGTTGTAAATAGGCTTGTCAAAATAGCGCATTAATTTTGATTAATTGATCACAGAAAAATAATGTGTCAAAAAAAATAAACATAGATTAATCGCACTCTGCGATGCCCCTTGACCCCCATATGGGGTTGAAATAATTCTTCATCTACCTGTTTCCAGTCAGTAGGTTCTATAGTTTAACAAACTTGCGATTCATTTTCCCATACGAAATAGTCCGACACTCCTGTTCCACTACGGTCCCAGATTTTCTGAGGAGGAAAACTGAGTCGGGGAATCAGCAGGTGAACTTGTCTCGCTTTCTGTGTGACCTTGTTGCTCAACGTTTCAGGGGGGAAACTAATTTTCCCCACCCGACCACAAACTTTGACATGGAACACTCATAAAGCACAACAAAAGCATGAAGCATAAACTACGCAGGGATGCACTGATGAAATCGCAGCACCTCATAACTCTAATATGAGGTGTGTGATTAATTTAGATTAATTAATTGCAGAGCATGATATTAATTGATTAAAAAAAATGTAATTACTTGATACCCCTGGCTGTAAACCACCAAGGTGAACAGTGGAGCAGGTGAAATCTCATAAAACATCCGTGGTTTGGAAGAATAATGATCGAGAAAAATGAAAATAAGTGTTGTTTGTTGGCCATGTCAGAACAAACTGATATATCTAACCACATGACTGGAACATTGTGTGACCACATGCGCATGTTAACTCGCCAGGAAATGTTATTTGTTAACTTTTATTGCTGGAGTTGCAGGACAATGTACCGCAGATTTCATCGGCACTTAAAATTCAAATTGGTTATTGAACAATATGATAAACGGTTGAAAATGGCTTCTAAATACATGCAATATTATTTCTGACAACATTTTACCTTATAGATTAGTCTATATTCAAATGTATGTTTTCATCAGCGTGGAAATATGTCCTCCCTGGTATGTAAACTCATCTGTGGTAACACAGTTTTCTATGTAAGTAAACTTCTTTTATGTGTACGTTACATTTGTGTGGTTCTCCGTGTGTGTGTGTGGTTCTTCGTGTGCGTGTGTGTGTGGTTCTTCGTGTGCGCGTGTGTGTGGTTCTTCGTGTGCGCGTGTGTGTGTGTGTGTGTGTGTGTGTGTGTGTGTGTGTGTGTGTGTGTGTGTGTGTGTGTGTGTGTGTGTGTGTGTGCGTGCGTGCGTGCGTGTGTGTAGAAGGATGTGTGAAAATGCCTGGAATTGGCACGGACACCAGAAGCCCACAGTAATGCATTCACTTTTGGTACATAAATCACAATCAGCCCATTCTGCCATCTGGGTTACTGCTACATGGCCCCTGTAATGTACACGCTGGTTAGACCACCAGCTGAATAAATGAGGAGTCCAGGATACCAAGCAGATACATGTCTGTAATGGACAGTAAGGTAGCAAATGTATTCTGTTTCATTTTTTCCCTTGCAGAGAAAGAAGTTTTATATTCCACATCGCCTCACAGCCGTGTGCACAACCTGCACACATCTGTCAACCAGCCGATCTTAAAACATGTTTATGAAGCCTCGTCATAAAAATCCACCACACGTAAGATGGGCTTGGTAAATAAGACAGTGATTTTGCATGATTAATATACAATAAAAACAGCACAATCAGAGGCATATGTTCAATTTTTTAAATAAATACTGAATACTTCACTATTCAGGCAGGATTTTCACATCATTTATTTAGGGATATTTATAAACTCATTAATTTCAATACCTTGATTATACTGTTAATAACCAAATAGATAAGAACAATAAATCATTGGAGAATCACAGAGAATTCTGCCTTCGATTTGCCTTAAGTTTTGCTGATCTCCACGCCAAGCAATTTCCATCCTATGTTGTAACCAGGGAAATCAATTTTCCAAACATAGGGTCAACAAAGGTTGTGGCTCTCACCCAGAGGTCCTGCCTCTTTGACTGATCCCTGGGCAGATCGGCTCTAATTGGAAAATTAAAGTCCTTGATTGGCTATTGGGACAAGAGGCATTTCTCTCACTTTCCCAAACACCAATTAGTGCGGGATAAATGGTAAACTGAGCGTGCCAGCACTCTCGCAAAAGCACACACAGTTCCCATATGCTCACACGCATGCAAGACACGTGCACACACACCGATACACACGATCGACAAGATCAACCACCCTAAAGGAGTAAACTTGAGCACCTCTAACCTCAGCCAAGGTCGCTCAGTAATACCCAAGCTTAAAGTGTACTGTAACCCCACGGCCACAAATCATATTCTGGTAACATGAAGCGCCCGCGTCAACACACACACACGCGCACGCACACGCACACACACACACACACACACACACACACACACACACACACACACACACACACACACACACACACACACACACACACACAGTATTCCTGTTGGGAACAGGTTGTATTTCATCCAGATTCCACAGAGACGAAGGGTCTGCCCCACAACAAAACAAATATTAAGTCGGAATGGAAAGGAGTCAAGTCATGTAGTTGTGATACACATGTGGCAGTGCAGTCTCTCTGATGGAACATGTCTCACGAGCTACACAGATGCCATATTAAGCAAATCCAAATGTCATATCTGCAAATGGGTTGTGCTGACAGAAATCGCACGAGGCAGCAGAGCACAATGAAAGGTTCTGAAGTAGCTGCTGCTGAGAAAAGCACGTTGCAACAAAATTTGGTTCTTGTCCAGCAAAATGTGTTAGAGCCAACAGAACCGAGATTGCAGCTGATACTAATTCGGTCTGTGAACATCCATTAAATCCACGTGGAGATTAAAAACGATTCAAATATTTAACATATGTGACTAAACGCTCAAGTAATCTGCGTTAATGTGGATGTGTTCACGGCAGAGATCGACGTAATCAAAGGGGCGGGGGGGAGAAAGATAAAGAACCGACCGCTATTTGAACCACCATATTCTCATTATGACACTTTTAAACGATGTTAATCTGCAACAATTGAACGTGTTCGGGATTATCACTAATCATCACTGTATTATTGTTCCAAATTAAAAACTGTTTTGATTGGGTAGTGGAATTTTGTTATTTCTTTTCTTCAATCTGCATTCAGCAGCGTGGCTTCAGTGCACGGTGGCACACATCCAACTTCCGAACTCATCCTGCTGGCGCATCAAGTGGCTGCGGTGCTGAGGAAACCGCATCCCAGTGTGCGGGAGACGCATGCAATCACTTTGCACCGATGTAATTTCATTAAGGACAGTCAGCGGTGCTACTGCTGCTATACTATTATTAGGGCTGTCCCGCATCTCTACACACATTTCTACTCTCAATCAAAAAGCTGGCTGGAATTTCAAGTTGTATCTTTCCAATTTGCACAGCCAGGCCACGAGACCTGCAAATGCGCGCACGTGCGCAAGATTTCACGGTGCTTTTTGTGTGTTCTCATGATGAACGTGCGGTCATATTGCGCGCGTGGCCAGTTTCAAAATTGCCCCCTATGTGCATTTGCGTTTAATGCGATCGGCATCACGACTGTTTCCCCTCGTTGGCCACCGACCGCACTACTGGCCGGCCGTCAATTCTGGTGCAAGTGGCAACAAGTTAGGAGATGATGTTCAGCCATGAAGTGAGGACGAGCGAGGTCCAGTGGAACAGAGGAGCAGACCATGGTCCGTCTCCTCATACATGCGCGCGCGCGCGCGCACACAAATGCACAAAATTGCATTAATGCAAATTTACCTCTAATGCAGTGCGCACAAAAGTCCCACAGTGCAATGTGGGAATGCATTAAAAAAGGGGGGGGGGGCAAGTCCGGCCACGTCCCCAGCACAGTGAACTTTCTCGTTTAATTAAAAACAGCACCCCCGTCCAAAGTCTTACCTTCGTTATCCCGTGTCGGAGACAAACGCCTCTGGCGTGACAAGTTGCAGGGGCACGCCGTGGCGGGGTATTCAACTTCGCCGCTGCTCCCGGAGTGAAATGAATAGGATCCTCTGCGCGACAGAAAACCAGAGGGACGTGACGCTCGGTGCGCGCCGGTCTGCCGCCGCGCTGCGCGTCTGGAGTCTCCGTGCCGAGAAGCGCAAGGGAGAGCTCTGGACGGCCGAGCCGTTCTCGGCACTGCGCGGAGTGGAGTGGAAAGCCCCTGGTGGTGATGGAGGGAACCTACACGGGAGAGAGGGAGAGAGGGACGGAGGGAGGGGGAGAGAGAGAGGGGGGGGGGGGGGGGGGGGGGGGGGTGAGAGAGAGAGAGAGAGAGAGAGAGAGAGAGATAGGCGACCTCTGGCAATGGTGGGTAAACTCTCAAACATGGGTGGCTTCACCTTACCTTATGATTTGGGCATAAAGGCATGAGTACTCGGTGTTGGTATATTGTCATTGAGAGGAAAAGGGTGCCGAGACGTGAACTGAATCCATAAGTTCCAAAGCAACAATCATTTACAGCACGTTTCCAAATTTGATTTTGTTGAATCAGCTCATTCCCCACTGAGAGGTACAAAGGAAAGTCCAGATTTTAATCTTCTAAACTGAGACATTAAAGAGATGTTTTCAGCTGCAGAGATGAAATTCAGTTCCACTTTTATTTCTCTTACCTGCATGAGTGGCAGGAAACAATAATAATAAAAAAAAGGAAATGAAGAAATGCTTCAGCACATGTGGACTGAGATGGCGGCTGGACGAGGAACTCTTTGGACAAGGGAAAAATGTCAAGTGTGCCTGCTTCTTTGAAGTGGTTCACCTGCTAATCAGAGCGAGCGAGCAAGTGGTCGGGGGTGTGTGTGTGTGTGTGTGTGTGTGTGTGTGTGTGTGTGTGGTGAGTGACAAGTGAGCGGCAGATAGACGGAGAGGAAGAAGAGGTGTTGGGCTGCACATTACCCACAACCAGCTGGAGTCTCTCAGAGGCTCAGTAAGCAAGGTTAGGGGGGTTAGGGAGCTTATGTACCAACAAGGGTTTTAAAAGCCATGTGTTCACCAAGAGCTGGGCTGCTGGATGGAGGAAGGAAGAGCCAGTGAGGGAAAGACACAGGTTTAAACTTGTTCTCATTTGAATCCCAAATGCGGCACTTCATGACTGGCAGTTTTGCAAATCAATATCTTAACATATTATCTTTATTCAGATCCCGTTTTTCAAAATGGGGTTCCCACATACACATATCGCCACACAAGACACAAAAACAAAACAAGCTCATCCAATTACATGTGGAATAGAAACAGAAATCTTTATGAACAAAAATAGTTTCTCACACAATGTGATCCCAAGAAAAACAGACCATTATCATTTTTCTTTCACCACTTTACAGTTGACATCCACGTTATTCAAACTGTAGTTCCTGAAATATTTCGGAGATACTGTTTTATCAATTTTTTAACCTATTTTGTCTCTTCTCTTGAACAATATGCACTGGGCAATGAATTCCTCCTTAACACAACCCAAAAAAACTAGAAACCGTATGAAATGGGCAAAAGATTCAAGCAGAGATTCTAGGCATTAATAATATCTTTGCATGTTCAAATCATTTGATTCATTGGATAATCACTTTGCAACCTAGCAGCAGGTTGTAACCATCAGCGTATCATCCATTGTGTTAGAATTGGATATTCTGATTTATCCTGGGAACCTGTCTCTCATTGTTGATGCATTTTGTCATTTTTCGCGACTGTTCACTTTTTTTTTTTTACTGAAGTACTGAATTCATTTGATATACACAGTCAAACAAAGATTCTGTCGTGTAATCATCTTTCCCCTCCCCAGAACAGCTCAACCTTTACACCACGCTCCCGCATACTTGCTGTCCCTGGTCATTTTACATAGCCGGCTCCGGGGGGTGGAAGTGCTGACTAAGGGCACGTCTGTTTAATATTACATTTGTCTTCGGCAGCGAGGTGTTGAAACACTGCCTGTGCGTATCGCTCAAAGCCCACGACGGGAACCGGAGACCAGCAGCTACAAACATCTGTGAAAGAATGTGAAAGAATGTGTGTGGATATACTACTGTAAGACGCAACCAGCAACAGATCAATACTAGGGAGAGGGTGAGGAAGAGGGAGATGGAGATGAAGATGAAGGATCATGGGTAAAAAGGTCCATAGGTTGCAATGGTGCATGGTGTTGCCAGAACACCACTATTACACTCCATCTACCATGTGCTCACTTACAGTAAAGGAAGGAACCAGGCAAACATAACTGAAGCAATCTCTTCTTTGTCAATGAAGACATGTTGTCCTGCCATGAAAGCAGTGGAGTCCTAAAGTCTTAGACCATGCGGTAAATCTCTTAGGATTAGCGAAAGAAACTCGGAAATTATCTGAAAGTTGGAGGATTTCCAAACAAATTAAAAACCCCAAAAAGTCATGTTATGTAAAACAAAGACATATTTTGGGAAGAGTAAAGATGTACGTAACGGAGGCTTCTTAGTTGTCTGGCTCCTAGCGTTAACTTGCAGCAGCAGCGTTAGCATCATGGCTAACTCAATGCTACTCTCCGAAACAGAGTGAATGCCTGTCCCGAGGTTCACATCTTTCTTTCTTTTTTATCACTCTTTCTCCGCCTGCCTTTGTGCCATCGTGACAAAGGTGATCGAGAACCAGTCATTTGTCCCTTTTTTCAGTTGCCATACTTCATATAATTCAATCATGCTCATTTGTGAATTGTTTGTTTCACCACGGTTGCCGATCTCCTGAAGTTATAGCTTGCACACACACAATTTAGGTTACAATTCACATACTCTCTTCATTAAATCCAAAACAGACCAGTATAATTAAGTTCAGTTATTGTTTATTGGTTAAGTTTTTCATAAGTTCAACTTTTTTTTTGCCACTCACCTTACCCACCATGTGCTCCAGAAACAAAAGGAGGAGGAGCCCGAACACTTCCTGTATTTATACCCTCGGTGACATCAGCAGTGATGTCTCTGGGGGAAACCATTTGTGAGGGGAGGTGTAGTAGGTTTCTGGAAGTATTATTCGCTTTATTCAGTATTTAATCGTGGTAAACAAACTGTTCGTTGTGTGCTTTGTGGCGAGTGGTGCTGTATTCCTTTTTAAATTCATTTTAAATTGGTAACTTCCAGAAGAGGTGTGGTTTGGCAGGGATGGTACAGTCCGGGGTTGGCACATGCTGATAAAAGGGAAATGCATAAGCAGATGCCTCTGTAACTTTCAGGCAGAGGACACCAGTGTGTATCCATGTACATGTGATGTAAATGTAAGGTAAGTTATTTTATCCTGAGTGAAGTTTTGTTCAGTTAAGCTGATTTGACTGTTGTTTATTTTAATACACATCTTTGGTTACACATGTAACATGGGACCACTTTTTTTTGTAAAATAAACACTCTTGTCTGTTTTAAAGGCCACTCTGGTCAGGCTACCCACATCCACCGTCTACCATGTCCGTCACTGGGGACAGAGAGTGGGAGAACACTATTGTGTTCCTTGTTTTGCTTGCACAACGTGTGACACAGTTCCTTTTGTGCCGTAAATCGAGTTTGTCTTTTTTCCCCGCAATCACGCTGTGCCCAAAAGTTGTCTGTTTCTGCTTTGACTTGCAGCCAGTGTTCACTTTTATAAATAAGGCTGCTGTGGCAAGTCCCAGCAGATCATTGCTTACCAAGCAGCATTGTGATAGTGGGCGGAAAAAAAATGACAATAGAACTAAGTGAAAGAGCCAGAAGTCCAATTGATATCGTCGTAGAGAAGAGGGGCTTCCCCACTAAAGGTTCCTGAGGGGGGCAGCTCATGGAACTCTAAAACACTTTGGAGAAAGTGTTTGTTGTTGTCTTGAAAGCACAATCAAGCGGACTAAAGGTGAGCGCACCATCAGAAGATCAGCTCCATGAGGTAGAAAATCAATTTCATCACAGTCGCAGATACAGATACAGGAAGAAAGAAAGAAAGAAAAAACGGGACTAAATGCCTGTGGTGGGCTCAGATAACCCAGGATTTCACAGAGGACAACTGAAAAATAGAGTCCCATTTGAATCCAAGTTTGAGAATATTTGGCGATAACATAAAGGTGAAAAGAGATAAACAGGAGATGGAAAAACTGCACAGTCCAACAAATGAACAGTTGGCCTATTCTGGAGTTGGCCAGCTGCACCCAACTGACCGACCAAGTCGTAGTTGCACTCCATTCCTCAGAGATATGCTACAGGCTGCCCTCTGGTTTTACATCTTTGCGGAGCAGGATTCATGCTGCGGCAGGATAATGACCCCAAATATACTTGGAGCTTGAAAAACTACTTGAAGACCAAAGAAGCCAGGGGAGTCCGGGCTGTCATGAACTTTCTTTGAACAACTACAGGGGGCATTTGAGGGCCGAGAGAGCCGAGCGCTCTGTGACATCACAAGAAGCGCTCTGGGACATTGTCAAATTGTGCTGGGTCAGCGGCTTTTTGCAAAAAACGTGTGGCGTCCATGCCAGCTCGAGTGTGTTCGCTGTCAAAGCAGTGGAAGCCAAAGGGGAACATACTGAAGATATAGTGAAATTCCTTCCCTTTTTCCCCCCAGAAACATTCAAATTATCACTTAGAATTGTACAGCTGATATTAACAATATTATATGTGCGGTTTACATTGCATATAATAGTTATTTTTATATGTATATGCATACCCCCCTAGTATTATATTGCATGTTTACTCATTACCTTTTTTACTAATATTTCTATTTTTGCGACTCCCTTTGATGCCTTAACAATTCAAATCCCCCCTCCCCCTTCTCTTATATAATGAAAAAATAAAGTGTTATATTTGAAACAAATTCAAAATAGAAGTATCGTCCACAGCACCACAGTTTTCCACCGCCTGTTCCTGTAGGTTGCTGCTCTATACTTGGCTCAATTCTCTTTGTACTTAAGCCAAAATTGATGGTTTAAAACACATTTTACGTACAGCCGTACAATATAAATTTACTTGGCATGATTACATGTACAGAAGTGAGAAACTACTTGCAATATTATAAGTGTCACAGCGCGAGCTGCCGTTTATGGCCGTCTGCCCACTCATTTCCAAATGGAGCGACTGTAGGAGAGAGCTGCTTTAACGCTGATCCTAAATCAGAATCCTGGACAACTTCTCATTCCCAGGGACAGCGGAGACTGGTAATTTCCAAACAGCAGGCTGTCGGAGGCTTGTGCGCGAGACCTGCTTCAAAGCAGATCATAAATGAGCGCCGTGTACGACCCCTTACTTAAACAGAAAGTTCATTCAGTGCTCGTTTTTTTTCTCTCTTTGTGCTGCTGGCTGGAGGAGACTGTAGGAAAGAGCTGCCCCAGAGCTGATCGTAAATCATTGGACAACGCGTCATCCGCAAATACAGGACTGTGGCAGAGAGTTACTGATACCAAATCAGCACCATGGACAACTTCCCTGTAAGAGACTGAAGGCAAGAGAATGCCTCAAGGCTGATTGCAAAGCAGCACCATGGACAACTCCCCAAACTTTCAAACAGAAGCCTGTGGGATAAGAGTTACTTCAAAACAGATCTGAAATCAGCGCCACGGACGATTCTTTGGGTCTTTTTTCAACAGAAGACTGCAGGACGGAGCTGCTTCACAAGCAGATCCCGACCCCGGCAGCTCGGACGGTTCCTCAATCCCCGCCGGCAGACCGTACGACTCGGCTGCTTCAAAACTGAACCCATATGAGCGCCCTGGCGAACTCCACACTTCCAAACGGAGCACCGTAAGGGGGAGCCAGATTAAAGCCGATCGCACATCAGCCTCATGGACCGCATGAGTTATTCATGCAACCTCACTCCACCAAACAGAATCTCCCCTCCTATGATGACACGCAAAGTCACCCACAGAGCCGTAAGAGACAGTGACTTCTGTTTCCACCCCGGTGCGCTTCCTCTGGGTGGCCACCGTTGTAGGCATTGTATGAATCGCGTTCTCTTTATAGTTCCCTGTTTTAAAAATGACACAGAGGAGCTGATTACATTACAGTGCGGCGTGTGGTGTGGTCTTCCTCAGTCGCGGTGAACGCCTGGCTCGAACTCTCATCAACCACGCACAGCTTAAAGACGAAGCCTGTGGCTGGAGAGCAAACGACAAACAACAATACTGTAGACACAACGGAGACAATAAATAACAGCAGAGCACAACGGGAAAAAATGAATTATATAAATGCAATTAGAGCATTGGTGTAGAAACAATTAAATTGTTTACAACAAAAAGTTTGGGCAGGCCGCAGATGGAGCACTATTCTTTTATCTCCCTGCAAAACACTACACACCACCTCCATCACTTCTTTAATTCAATAAAGATCTATTTGTCTGTGGGGGGCTTTGACAATGTCTAGAGTGAACATTTGTTGAATGTTCACTCTAGACATTGCAGGGCCATTTCAATTAAATCTAATTCAATCCAATAAACTTTATTTATCCCCGCAGGCAAGTTTTCACCGCGGATGAAAAATACATTAAAACAACACACGCGCATTATGAATATCAAGGGTTAGCAGTTCACAAGACGCTTACCCTAAAGAGAGAGACGGAAATTCCGCCGAACATCCTACCTACTCACTTAAGCGCAAATAAAAATTTACATTCAATTATCCCCAATTAGGTCTCGAGACTTCACAAGCGCAATTAGCGGCAGACGTCGGGACGTTGTGAGGCAGAAAAGATGTTCAGTCACACACGAGCAACACAGGCAGTTCAGCCCGAGAGGACAAATGAAATCAGCGCCGCAATTATCAAGCATTAGCGGATACCTCAGCTATTGTGACGGATTGGAACGAGACAGTGGAGCTCATACAAAGTGGAGCGCAAGCAAACTGCAACTGCCTCGGCCCGGCTCCACTCTTCCATCAGATCGGATCTACAGTTGCACTGGAGTATTTTCCCGGCGGTGTCAAAGTGAGCTGCGGGGCCCTGGTTTAAAATCGGCACACCTGCCAGACATACGCCTCTCGCCTCTGAGAGATCAGAGAGGACCAACGGAGGCCCGAATCAATAGTGCATCATTCGTGTTTTACTTGGTGTATTTCAAGCAACTGACTCCTTCTTGCAGTCAGCCCCTCACAATGCAGTTAAACACGGTGGTGAATTCTGGTTTGAGAAGAGTTTTTCCCCCCCTTGGTATCTACCAGGTCTGTAAAAGACAGTTATTCTTAAACACATCCGGCTGCATCTATTCCTCAGTAACATTTATTTTATTTTTTATTTAACCTTTATTTATACAGGTAGTCTCATTGAGGGGCTGCACGGTGGCGTAGTGGTCAGCGCTTTCGCCTCACGGCAAGAAGGTTCTGGGTTCCAGTCCCGGTTCAAACCAACCAGGGGCCTTTCTGTGTGGAGTTTGCATGTCCTCCCCGTGTATGCGTGGGTTCTCTCCGGGTTCTCCGGCTTCCACCCACGGTCCAGAGAAATGCAGAATGGGGTTAGGTTCATTGGAGACTCTAAATTGACCGTAGGTGTGAATGTGAGAGTGAATGGTTGTCCGTCTCTGTATGTGGGCCCCCCCCCCCCCCCCTTAAATGGATAAAGCGACGATGGATGGATGGATGAAACTCATTGAGACACAGGGTTTGGGACATACAACAAGAATCAGTTACAGACAGACAGACAGATTTAACAATAGTGTATAGTGTAAACAATATTTAAGTGAAAGTGCCAAGTACACAAAGACTTTAAACACTAGAAAATAATAAAACAAAAAAGTTTCAAATTATGCTTTTTCCAGTTCCCTTGAAATGTGTTTAAAATCCCCTAGCGGGACCAAACTGGACAGCTTTTGATCTTGCTGCAGGATATAGTTTTATTTCTTTAACCTCAGACTTGCAAACTAACCATGTGCTATATTAATAGGTCAATTAATACAAAAAAAAACAAGTTTATCATTTTATACCTCTCACATTTAAATTGCAAAGGTTTTACTCACGAGGGAAAATGATACAAGGATGGACACGTTTATTAAGTGGGTATTTTACCAAAGAGTTTGGGGAAAAACGACGGCAAACAAGAAAAATCACATTTGTTACTCGCGAGCTCTTGGAATGCTCGTAAACATCACAAAGTCAACACGAGCTCTGAAGTTTTTACGGCCTACAGACACTCGACGGAAGGAAAACATACAGCAGACACTGAAAAATACACATCGTGGGTATCGAGTGTTAAATCATTGAGTAGAAAAGACGAAAATGAATATGAGCTCAAAATCCAGGCAACATTAAATTGCTGTATATATTTATATATATATATATAAATATATAACTTTAGATTGAGATTTGTTTTCTTATCAGCTACAAATCCGGACAACATCGGTGAAGACAAAATCAATTCAACAGTTCATATCAATCAACGCCGTCCCAGTGTTTTGCCCAGGCTCTGTGAAAGCCCGGTTATCTCCCTGACTTGACAGGCATCCGGAGTGCACCGGCTCCCATCTCTCTGCTCGTGCTCTGCAGCATGTGGGCAGAAGAGGCTTTCAGATAGCACGCAGACTCCCGTTGCCCACAGCTAGATCGCAGTCCCACAGCAGGGGCGTTGTAAAGTGCCAGCACTTGATAATCTGCGCTGATTTGATCCTATCTCCTCGCAGGCAGTGGGATCTCTTCGAAAAAGGAAGCTCGCCAGTCGGAACTATCTGTAGGGAGTCTGTGTCACTGCTTGCTCATCCATTCCTTCGCCTCGACGACACCGGGGCACAACTCCGCGCGCACGTTTTGAAACTATGCGTTGGAGCCCGGTGAGAGAAAATAAAGGGAGCCAGGGCTCCAATCGAGAATCCAGGGACTCGATGGGAATGTGAGGAGCAAAGCATGAGTCTCGCCAGGCTTAATGTTAGATTGCCACACGCTGTGGAGCAGAAACCCGACTGACTCAATACTAAGCAGTCCAGGGGACCTAAAAATAGTCCTCCATATTTACCACATTAATCTTTCTCTATGCCCCTCGGAGACATTGTACTGGGGGGTAAAATCCAGTTATTTTCCCAACGAGAGTTTCTTTAGTCATATAACATTACCGAGGCATTGCATTACATTGTGTGTGTGTGTGTGTGTGTGTGTGTGTGTGTGTGTGTGTGAAGGGGAGGGCTTGTTCATAACACAGAGGCGATTTATTGCACACCAGACTATTGCACTGAGAGCTTAGGCATGTGTGAGGAGGGAATATCATCATTTTGTGTTCATAGCACAATTCTACTGCAGATCCACAGCTCATAAATGGACAATATTCTGCCACATTCATATATTATGTTTATGCATATGCTGTTTTTTAAAAATATATAAATATATACCAGGAACACATTCTGTAAGGAGATCCATATTGAATTTAAGATGCTCCGTGATCTTTTACCTTCCACAATACTGCAATTTCACATCGACGCTGTGAACACACGATTCAAAAGCAATATAAGATCTGAATTTGAAAGACGCGTTCACGTATGAATCTTAAAATAACTGTTGAACACACTCAAAGCAGCAAAAGCCTGTCAAGCAAATCAACTTCAACGGAAATGAACTCAAGATCACTATTTATTTTTTTTTCATAACGTTCTTTCAAAGAATGTATTGCAGAAGCAATAAAACTATCAGTTTAAATTAAAACACTGTGCATCCTTAACTGAAACTGGCTGTAGGACTTTCTTGCCACCAAAGAGACTTTTCAGACCTCCACAGGTGTATTTTCTGTATTTCTTCATTTAGTTTTACAATTTTTATTATTTTCTTTTTCATTAATGATGAATATAGCTTGATAACAAATGCTCATGAATTGTGGCATTATTATACCAATGGAGGAGTGTAATCAATTTTAATCTAACTCGCGTGTCAGTAAAAGCATAAACAAAAAAAATGACCTCATCTACCTTTTTCACTGATTCCGGGCTCAATTTGTTTTCACTCTCTTCCATCTGCGCAGCCTTCAATATGGTCAGTCGTTATATTTTGCTTGATTTTTTAAATTATGATTAAATGATGAAATAATAATAAAATAATTATTAAAATAAACTGTTCATGACTGCAGGTTAATTTATAGCATCTCTGAAGCTTCACCATTATTATTTTTCATGCAGATTACTCTCAACTCTATGCTGCCGTCAGTCCTGGTGATTGAACACTCTCCGTCTTATAGTTCTGCCTCGAAGCTCTTGAAACAGTGTTTACCAGCCACATGGGGAGGGGGCTGATTAAGACACTTTAGCTTTTTTTCAGACATGCACTGAGGTCCGGACATTCTCGTTAAAGGGGCCTGTATGTGAGAACTCAAATATCCAAAAATGTCTCCGGAACTTGTACTTTCCAGCCCCCCCCCCCCCCCGAGTAATATATTGCAAAAATAGCCGATGTAAGAATACAGCAGGAAAAATAGGGCGTGTCGATGAATGTAAACATGACTGCAGCGGAGTTATCGCTCATGTCATGAGTAACTAGCCACCCAGATGCTACAAAATGTTCGGGTCATTTTCCTATTGGCGTGTAAACCCCTTGTGACTTGGGCAATCTCCTGCTGTGTTCGTCGTGTGTTAATGCCCCCCCCCCCCCCAAAAAAAAAAATTCCAATCAAAATATGGTGTGGCGTATAAAACATGGTGATTCTTGTGCCGGCTGAAGAGACAGGTTCTCTCAGGGAACAGCTAAATGTATATTTATGACGGCCAATTACTGCCGTCAGGGTACCAGCCTGAAGGCATCATTTAAATTTTTAATTCACCACGATAGAAAATGGGTGGGGTTGTGGCAGATTTGTGGACGGAAAGCTTGATATGGGGAAATTACGGCTATGTGGATTGGGACGGATAACGAATCCCCTCACCTCTGATTTTGAAGTCCGTTGTAAGAAGAAAAAAAACGAGAAAAAAAACCCTCCTCCTCCTCGCTGGCCTCAGTGGTGAACGGGCCTCCGCTTACGTGTCCTCTGTCGTACGCCACAGTGGAGCTGTTTGACGTGACACAAGGTCGTGCGGAGCGCTGACTGACGCACACGACTACTGCCTGTGCCACGGAGGGGGTCCGTCTTGGCCGCACCTCCCTCTCCGCGCACCTCAGACGGTCATCAGTCATTCATTGGTCCGCCGCCACATGACAGCCTGACACAAGCGGGCGACCTGATAGATTGACCGGCGGAGGGATGGAGAGATTTTTTTAAAATGTGCCCAACTGACTCAACACCCACACAGGGCGGGGGTGTTCCCACAAGGGATGGACATGACAAAGAGAGCGGGTTGAGAGCAGTTTTGTTTTTTTTACATGGTCTTGTTCCCCCAAAATATTTCAGCTTTGCAACTCTGAACACGAGTCTGCCTCGCTGACACTTCTGCCTCCAATCCAACAGAATGGAGCCACGCGGACGTTTGTTTTTTATTACACAACATTTCTTCATTTCTGAAAAATGATCTTATCTTTATTTCTGTTCCTTCTCTTTTCGGAAAAGAAAAACGAAAAATGACTGACACTAAAGCTATAGCCCAGAGACCCCGCTGCGAACTGTTTTCATTCATAACTACATTTTTTCATTTATATATATACAGTATATAATATTTACTACCTGTGAGTCCTCCTGTGGTGTTAAGGCGCTAAAGGCACTGGCCACCTCCTATCTCTACTATAGTGAAATTTGGCATAAAAAGTCATTATACAAACTGAGCCATTTCCTCTCTTACTCAGGGTTTAGAACATTTGCATGAAATCACATATATGAGAGAGAAAATGATTGCAGGGCAGTTTTCACATTTCACTTCCAACGAGTCATGCTTCAGTATTATATGGCAATTACAGACGTGGTTCACCTCTATTGGCTTCGCCATAAACTCTAATTCTCACAGAGTAGTGATTAATTTGATGTTCTGAAGCTTTAAGGGGAGCTTGGCTCCATAACATATTCAAATTTTTATGGTGTGCGAAAAGAAAATCAACTTCAAAAGCAGCAAAAGAAAAGGAAAATCCATAATGACAAATACGAGAGGACAAGTTTTCGCTTTCTTTCCATAATCAATGCGTCGTTTGTAAATAATGTTGAGCACGACAAATTTAAATTCCCCAAATAAGAACCCTCATGCTACCATACAAGATTCACATATAACCCCTTGTGAGCTGACGACAACACCACACATTGTTTCGTACGCAAAAAAAGCTAAAAGCTAAGTGTGCTATTAAAGTTGTTTGTGGCACCATTACAGGCCTGTCTCTAAAACTGGCATGTTATGACATTAATGTTGATGGTGGTGATTCAGAATCTGCTGACTGCGCCGGACCTGAGGCAGATCGATACACACTGCATGTATGTAAATGTAGTCATTAAATCTTACCACAGTTAGGTGTCTGGGTTCAGGAAATATACTGTACAATAGCCACAGTGAAAAACACCAGAGAGAAGTAACTCCCACCAGGGAGGAAGGAACAAATTGTCCCTTTTTTGGTTTTGGGGGGACAGTACATGTGATTCCTTGGATCCACACATGAGGAATATTTTTGCATGACTCTGCAGAGGTGGTTAAGTGAACATAAGCGTACGACAACATATGCCGTCATTGAATGCAAATTTGCCCCCCTGTCCCACTCGCACACTATCCACAGTAACAGCAAGAGCTAGGCATTGCATCCTTATTAACCTAGTCCTCATCTGTATGATAGCAACGAGGACAGAACGCATGAGCACATTTAATCAGAGAGGCCTGAAGTATCCCCGAAGCCTAAACATTAGTTACCTATGCAGCTTGCATAGTAATATTCCCATTTGGTTAATGTGTTTGACCTCAGGTACAGTGCTTTCTACCCTGCGCTTCATAGTCTGATAGTCGGTGTTTGAAGTAAGAAAAAAGCGGGGGCACTTGCAGGAGTGGAAATGTTGACTACACTACACTATCTGACCTCAATTATTTTCTCCACAGATAAGATGAAACAGATTATTCTCCTTTTTTTCCCATGAACAGTGTGTGAAAATTAGGAGTCAAGTTGTATTGGTCCCATAAACTTTGTTCATATCTTTTTTCTGTACGTTTGAACATATTTTCCGTACATGCTATTTGCTCGGAAAACCCATTTAGTTTTGAATGTTCAAACGCATGCAGTAAATATGCCTGTGATACTTGTGCATGCGTGCATCAATTTAAACTTGCCTGACATTCTCTATTTATCTTTCTGTCACAAAATGACAATAACAAATGGCCATAACCAACAACGGGGCCGCTAACAAGACAAGTACATGCTGTTGGCACCGGGTGAAACGTGCCCTCATTAGAACAAACGGGAGTATTGCAGTTTATTTTGGATTCCACATGCTGCTGTAAATACACACCGCCACCACATATGTGAATGGCTGAAATATTCCCCAACAAATATTTGAATAAACTACAAGGTCCAGCTGCTTTAAGAGAATGCACAATGATGCAAGCCTTATCCCTAAAATTAAAATAGTCTTCAAACTAAAAATTAAAATTGTTCTCATGTAATTACACCAGTGAAACGGCCTCTGAGCTTAAGGTGATTCTTACAAAACTGTTAAATAAGAGTTTCTAAATTAGTGTTGAACGGGGTTCATTTAGCTCGAGTGTGTCAGATAGAGTCGGATTTAGGATTAAATTAGCTGTGGGTTATATCGTGGACTGTAAAAAAAAAAAAAAAATTACATAAATAAAGTTCTGCAGAATGTTCACAGTAAGCATTGTCACCTTGACAACCAACACTGCACTTCCAAAATAGTGTTTTGAACGCCCGTGCTAATTCCTGTGCTTGTCAACTGAATAAATAAAGATTCAGAATTAAAATCCAGAATGCGCTGCCACTGAGGACTGCCTCTGTGAATTAAGATGTTTTATAAGCAGACACTTTGTGCCTTGTGCCATTGCAAACCCGCGGCTCTCCACTCGCTCCCGGCACCACTGCACACTGACGAACACACAAGCTTTTCATCTCCCTGCACATCACAGCTCCGTGCTTGATCACCCCTTGTCTTTGTAGATAAAAGACAGATAAAGACATTCATCTTCATCAAGTACATAAATTGTTTACTGTACACATGCAGCCCCCCCCCCCCCCCCGCGGGTTCCCCACACGACAGCGCTGAGTAGAGCAGATGTCTACAGCTAAAATGACATGCATAAACGTCAACTGTCTTTCATGACTTGTGAATACACAACGTACATTACATCTTGACGTATGAATTTTACATCTTCTTCCCCTCTGCTTAGCAGACGTCCGAGACAGTTTATGTTAAAACGCTTACCCTCACAGTGATTCTCGTGAGGGGCTGGGGCAGAAGTGATGAAAATTCAGCATCTACATGCGTCGCAATGGTTATTAATTCCCTTCAGCCAGACACATATTTTTCAAGAAAATTAATTCTGCCGACTGATTTTCTTTTGTAATAACCGAATAGTATGCCACTACCATGTCCACTCGCCTGGAACTGATAGGGAGAAGAAAATATCGATTGAGAGAGGTCCTCACTGTGTGGCTACAGATTTAATAGAGAGTTTAAATTCATTCTCATTTTTCAAAATCATTCGAACTCCATAATTAGAAATGTAATAGCGGGAATTCTTTTAAATTGAGCAATAAACAACATGAGGTCAACTTTTTTTGAAAACGCTGATCCAAACAGAGAGAGGCCTCGTAAAAAAATTGGAAATAATGTGGCAGTTAATGCAAGGTTAAGGAGGAACACAGTGCTATACTGTCTGGAGGACTTTTTGTTCAGATAATGGCACTGTTCTATGTCTAATCTGAGGCAAAGTGCAATGAAACAGTGTTGGCCTTTGCAGGTGAGCGATGCGTATGACATTTCTCTCATCTGCTCTCTGCAGCCTGCTCAGAATACGTCTTCGCCAGAACTGGCATCGTGCTATATTCTCCTCACTTCGTGAGACGGAGAGGACATTTTTAAAAACAAGCACTTTCTGGTTTGTCATTCACGCACACGCCCACACACCGTGTTCGCCCCGGTCTCTATGTCTGACAACGTTACATCTATTGTCTATTCTCGGAATAAACTAAAGCCTCATTCATCAAAGAAAGTCTCAGGGCAGTGTGTTCATATGTTTACAGACATTTACTTATTCTTACAATAGCATATAATATGTCCCTGTCAGAATTTGTTTGGTTTTGAGATTTCTATTTTTTTTATGTAGGCCAAAAGAAGAATTTATGTGTGTGTGTGTGGGGAGGGGGGTGCATCAGTTCTTTTCATGCAGCAGTACTGTATGTGCTATTATCTGTTCTGTATTGTTGCATGTAATATTCTATATATATGCAGCTGGCAGTCTGTGTCCCGACCGCTTTGTAAGCATTTTGCAACTCCAACAAACAACCCGTGTAGCCATTACAGGCTGTAAAAACACATGGACATTTATACTGAGTCAGTCACCCACAGGTTTTTTTAAAAAAGAAATGATGAAGCCCATCTTTGTTGGACAATGCACATTGGGAATTATGTGTGGAGCCTGACCGATAAAAAAAAGAAGAAGGCAGTTGTGATAGATGTAGCGATCCCAAGAGACGGCAACATCAGGAAGAAGGAAGAGGAGAAACTCGAAAAATTCCAAAGGGGCAGAAAGAGGAAAGTTGTGGAAAGTGAAGGCAACAGTGGTACCAGTGGTAATCAGAGAACTCTGTAACTCCCAAACCGGGAGATTGGCTCCAGAATATTCCAGGAAGGACATCTGGGAACCCTCGGGCTCCCAGGTCTCCGGTACGTGCCACATGGTTTCTTCCGCAAAACTATTTGGGAAATGCTCCAATGGAAACTGCTTGGGAAAAAAAAATAATATTTGGAAGGTGACTGTATGGACAGTCATTGTCACTGTCCATCATGGGATAACTTAAACCGGTCAGATTGCTTCTCCCTGATACCGTCAAAGAACGCCTTCACAACTAGAACACGTCCATAGTGGAGCGGAAGCTTCCAGTAGATGGAAAATTGCGAGAACCTAGAAAGTGGCAAGATGATTGTTTATGTTGGTCTCCTTCTCCTTCCCTTTGCAAACTTATTGCAGGAGATGACTCATAAAACTATGTCTGTATAAAAACTAGCTCCCTTTCATACCAGAAACACAAGGGATGTAGCTACTTCTGGTTATGAAAACAAGAAAAAACACAACAGGGCTACTCTGACCTTGCAGCCTCCCCCCATCAGAATGTCAACATAACATACCTTCAATTGTCTTTATGACACTCTAGATGCCTCACGTGTTTTTACCCTTCACGGATCTCCGAAGTTGAACTGGAGAGCCTTTTAAGTGCTTCTTCTTCAACTCTGGCGCCCGTGCTCTGCTTTCTCAGTGCACATCACCAAAGAACCTACCCAGTAATGCAACGGCAGAAAGTTTTTTTTTTATTTTGAGGTTATGTAAGTTGAGCGTTGAGCATTTCTGTAATAAAATACAGACAAACTGTTCACGCTGAAGCGAGAGAGAGAGAGAGAGAGAGAGAGAGAGAGAGAATGCACAGGAGCCGGTTAACAATCAGATTTATTTATTTTTTCCTGGGAAAACGCCCGCCATTGCAGCTTTATGCAACAGAATAAACAGCGAATAGTTTTGGTTCTGCCAACTTCAGGAGTTGTGCAGGGTTTTTTTTAAGGGTTCAGCAGTTAGTAAGTATCTAGAGGGTAGATTTATAACTCTTTCCTTTGATTTAGTGTTATTTCTAAGTCCTACGTCCTGCGCAGGCAGCGCACACACACAAACACACGTGCGCACACACACACACGCACACACCTTACATTATCAGGCCTAGACAGAGACTGTGTTCACTCCCAAAACTCTGCTGGCTTCCTCAGCTCAAATATTTGCACTGAGAGTCTCAAACTCTTTCCTTTGAATTGAAGTAATTGGTTGGTGTTTGAATTCAAATTTCACAGGCAGTAGATTACTACGTGGCGCAGTAAAGCCCAGAGACCGACTGCGTAGGCTTAGAAATGGGTAGTGGGTGTGTGTACACACGTGCACATGTCCAGCTTTAATATATTCTATGAGCACAGCCATATGAAAGAGCCGTCTCTCCATTTTCAAGTCAGCCCCCCTTCGCCTCTCTGCTGCTTTTCTTTCCTTTCTATGAAAAGGTCCTGAGTGTGCCCTGTGGGCAGCTATTAACGAGGAACTATGCGGTGAGTCTTATTAAACCTCAATGACGGACAGGCACCTTCCTGGGTGTCAACACAGGCTGGGCTCAGCCAATCATCAACACAGAGAATCTTTAATCCGCAATGTGAAGGGGAAAAAAAGGGTCCCCTGTCAGGACGGATCCCTCTGTGATCATCCATCTGAGATTCGCAGCGAAATTTACAGTCATGTAAAATATTTGGGTTAGCAGCCACATGCTGCTGTCGGGGTTCGCCTTCGCAGATTTGCATTTTACACATAAGACGGCACAGAGGGATACAGTCGGCGAGTTAACCGGAATCTCGGCTTTGACGGAGACATATTCAGCTGCACAGAAAAGAGGAGTTGGACAGCACTTTGAAGAAAGATATAGGCCACTGCAGGCGAGAAATATTGCAGAGCACCGACCTCACTAGGGTTTGCTGCGGGAAGAGCTTGATCACATGCCATTCATGTGGACTCTTCCTGAAGCAAACCCAGGTGAGTGTGATGCATATACTTCCAAATATTTCTCAACTGCAGTAGACACGTGGGCTGACCAACCTTCCCCGACCTGTCCCGATTTGGCGGGACGTATTCTGAGGCAGATTTGAAGTGTGCCAGTTCTCCTTAGATGTTCTTGCATTTAGTTTGCAACCGAGTCCTATCCCGACATCCTATGATCTAATCTCACCGGACTATCGCCATCGTACCTCGTCTTCCATTTTCCTCGGGTCCCTGTGTCTGACCGATGATGTATGCCCAACGTCAGGTTGTAAACTCTGACCTGTTGGGGTTGATGAATGGTCACAAAGCCCTCCGTCTCCCCCTGTGTGCTGCAGCTGAGGCGTGCTGCTCAGTTATTTCAAGCTGTGTGCTGCTCTGGGAGAGATGAACAGAGAAAGGTGGTTGGAACTAAACGTGCAATTTGTACATTTTAATTAAGAGAACAAATAAGTGTAAGGAGGCGAATTTCAACTGGTAGGAGAGTTAAAAAATGTGGTGCAGTTAAGGTATCTGTATCTTCAGGTGCAGTTGTGGAACTTTTAGAGCATGAGATTTGTCACAACCCCAATTTTAACACTCACTTAAAACTATAAAATACAACCATGATTACCAGACCTATTTTGCTCACTCATTTCCTAGTTTCCCCCATGTTGGCATGCTATATGCGTTAGCATTCCACTGCGGTGGATTGTACTTTCATCTCAAGCAAACAGGTTAGGGTTATCTAAGCCAATAAGTGTTTATCTCACTTGATTTCTTGTGTTTGACAGTAAAGGCAATGGCAAGAGCGTATTTGCGTAGCACCTTACAAACAAAAAGACCAATTTAAAGTGCTTTGCATCAGCCATTCAAATAGACCTCTAAGTGATATGGTACAGTTTACAGGGCAGAAACAAACAGGCCCAAATCTAATAAAACCCAGCGGCAGAGAGAAACGTTTTTTTTTCAGCTTTGATTTATAAGAGTTGGAGCAGATGTCAGATGTTGTTTGTTCTGAGTTGAGGCCCATTGAAACTAAAAGATTCTGCACAAGGCTTTGTTTCAAACGCTGGGCAAACCAGTCCCAGTCGGTTTGATTGGTCTGGGCAGTCAACACAGATCACAGCTTCATAGATATTTTGGTTCTAAACCATTTATTGAAGGAGTAATCCTTTGAACCATCTGTAGCCGGTTACTTTTAAGTTGACAGCAGGCTTGTTCCTAATGTGGCTCAGATGGGCGACCTTGTGAAACCTTTGTTTAGTAACCTCAGCTGCTGCATGTTTTTCTTTTTTTCCCCACAGAGATATGAATGATAAAAAATAAAAAATAAATCCTCCTGACGTACAACAGTGTGGATGTTTGAAATTCCGAAAAAGGGCTATGGGCTGTATAGTAGAGGGGCATCGTGAATGTTGGTTTATCTGCAGAGCTGAATAAACCATGGTCTTAATCAGATTGCGTTGTATGGTACTTTGATTTTCTACAACCTCGGGCCACGCATGGAAATATGATGGGGTTCAAAGCTATTCACACAATCATCTGAAATGTATGTGTTACGTGTGGATGCAGTTGGATTTCCTGGGGGGCTTTTTGATCAACAAGAGTCTTTATATACAGACCCAGCAGAAGACTACGTTCTTCTTCGAATGTCGGATGGGGAAGAGCATATTCCCCTTGCAGGGTGATTCTTGCCAGGTCTCCTCATCCCAGCAGGAGGGAAGAGGCCTGTGACCGTGCATGCCCAGGGGCAGATGAACCAGAATAAACGCGGTCACGCTGGTTTCCCCCCAGAGGCTGTTCTCAGGTGCCCGTGTGTATTTCCAAGAGGCCTCGGGATGTTGAGGTTACCCAGGCCAATCCAGGATATCACTTAGCACCACGAGAGGAGCAAAGCTGAGGAGACCTGGGGACTGGGCAGGTGTCTCTCACGAGATCAGTAGAGGCTTTGTAGAATTTTAACGGGGAATCCTTTGCTATCCAGGATTGTGTGTGTGTGTGTGTGTGTGTGTGTGTGTGTGTGTGTGTGTGTGTGTGTGTGTGTGTGTGTGTGTGTGTGTGTGTGTGTGTGTGTGTGTGTGTGTGTGTGTGTGTGTGTGTGTGTGTGTGTGTGTGTGTGTGTGTGTGTGTGTCACACCTCCACTGACATCTGATCAAAAAATGTGGTTGTTTCATAATTGTTTCACATTTCAGTCCTGGAGACCAGTGTCTTTTATTTTCAGGTAATTGATAGTAATTAGTAATATACATTTCATAGTCTCCCCTCGGGAGAGGAGATTCATCTCTGAGAGGCAATGCAGAGTTGACATTCCAACCGCACATGATTCTTACTACTTTCGTAGATATATTTTATTCCTTCATTTTATTCAAATTAATCTAGAAGGAAATCTAAAGGAACGGCCACCTAATCCCGTGTGTGCGTACACAAATCCACAGCTGAAATAGTTATTCATCTTTATGACCTTGAATGCTGGTAGGGAAATGTAAAGTCATCTCGATGGGACCTGCCCTAACGTATCACCCAAGTCCCAGTTGACCCCCTTCAGCAGAGTCAACAACCAGCCGAGCGGTGACCTAACTTACACCGTTTGACGTTGAGCGCAGTCATGATCGATACGTGTGCAGAGAGTGATACATTGCTGATATTAACACATGTGGGCTACAACACCGTGCCGCAGCATCATATTTCAGAGAACAAGACTGAAGATTGTACTTAGTATGTGGTGTCATGACAACCTCACGGGGCATCTTGACAGGAGCCCTGACAATAATACATCTGTGACCTTTCCGTTCCTCAGATGAAAATGAATGAATGCTGCATCCTGCACAAACATGATACAAAGAAAATAGCACAAGACAAAACGCTCATCACATTTATAAATCTTTATTTGGTTATGTAAGATGCCTTATCTGGAAGAAAAAAAATTTCAACCGTGGCCACAAAATGAAACTTGTCAGGACTATTTTGTTGAGCTTTCCTTCTAAATATATTTTGGATCAATTTCACCAAATTGAACTCATGGCTCAATACAAAAAGATTTTGGGTCTACCATCTATTAACTTTGGAAACAGCCTTGCAAAAAGGAATACATTTATTTTTTCTCTATTATAATAATCAGATTGTATGCGAGGAAGGAAAAAACATACATATGAAATATGTTACTTGCACTTTATCAATATATAAAAAAGGTACGGTAAGATATTTTCCTCCAAATAGTATTTTACTTTTGAAAAAGAAACTGCATTCCAGATTTCACCTTCAGCTTTGTCTATGTACATCTTGTCTTACAGTAATTATTGTTTCATTTGCTTTTGTTGTTTTTAGGAGATTCCGCTCCTTATCTCTGGAGCGTCTTTTCATGCATCAGGTCAGGAATATGAAGTGGTTGTTACTTGGTTTGAAATTGTCCCTCTCAGTATCTCCCACTTCAAAGTGCAGGATCAGTCTTCCCTAAAGGAATTTTTAAAAACTCTGTAAGAGTTATATTCCAGTCACCTGGCATTGCCTGCATTCCGTACCTTATCTCTTCCTTTACATATTCACAGACAAAGAACACAACAACCCCCCTCTCCAGTCGACATGACATATATTATGTTACATTATGTGGCTTATACAGCAATGAATTCTTTAACTCGGTTTGTCAGAGTGCTGCAATGGCTTCTGGCTGGAGTCAATTCCCACACCAATAACCACAGAGGGCCAGGTATAAAGTGCATTGTTTGTGGCTGTTTATGCCTCTTTCCTCTGTTCAAATGTATTACGGCCAGGAGACGAAGGGATATTTGACTCTCTGGCCATTTGAAAATCTGAAACAGAAGCAACGTAGCCATCGGTGAGACGGAGAGATGTTTGCCATATGTGGTGGATGGATGGTTGGGTTGATACATGGATGGATGGGTTGATACATGGATGGATGGATGGATAGATGGACTCTCCCTAGCCATAACTTGTATGAGGTCATATCAAACTAACCGAAGACCAAGAACATGAAAGGAGGACTAGTTTAAGGTGAGGTCCAGGCCTGGTTTAATTTTATCTTTTGCCAGAGCACCTCAAAGGACTTGTGAAAGGTCCAATTGTTTTTATTAAAGTTAAAAAATGGATGTTGCAGTACTAGTGAAAGGAGTAAATTGTAATTTATTGTGAAAAGTAGAAATAGATTTTCATGCTTAGACCCCAGCAGGAAGTAGTACTCCGTGGAAGCTGCCCTATATGTGGGCTGGTGAAATGACCTCTGAATGACCGGAGAGAGAGCGTGTCGAGTTGTGATGGGATGAAAACGAGAATGAGCAGGTGAAGCTTAGCGATAGCGGGACTCAGGAGACATGCGCAGAAGAAGTCTTCCCGTCTGAACTTTCGCCAAGCGTAATTTTCACTTTGAATTGCATTGCGTTGAATCAAAGTGTCAAACCCCACTGCATCATATCACACAAGTACTAAAAAACAAAAACTCCACTGTTACAGTTGGAGCCAAAGTAAGACCCAAGCCTGGTAAACAGTACTGAAATGCCACAAGTAGCACCCTTTCTCCTCATCTATAATGGAGCCTATTAAACTCCGGCCTCTATTCAATTATTCATAGGCCCTGTGAGAAGCCATGGGCGACTCCATCAGTCAGCCATCCCGTACGAGATTAGTCTGTTCAATTGAAATACATCAGACTGTGGTGTGGCCTTTCATCAGTCGGATGTCTGATATTGGCTATGTTCGATTACAACAGAGTAGGTGTAGGTTAAAGGACACTTGGTCATTTCACTGCTTAACAGTCAACTATAAACCCATTTACATTTACAGCCCTCTGATACATGCTATTCCAGGTTACACCAGTTTTATAAAATGAATGGAAAATGTCAGTGATTGTGTGAATCTTTACACTCTCCCTGGTAGATGTTGAATTAAAAGTCTAAGTGCACTATGAAGTACATTAAGCTACTTGTACTGTATCAATCGCATGACTTACAAAAGCCGCTGTATGTGCCTGACAAACCAGACCTGTAGAGGCTGTCAACAATCGCAAACTCATCTGTTCAGGTTAATAGAAACCAAGTAACTTTAACCTCTTTGGCCAGAGATATACTTGCATTTCAGCCATGCATTCTCACAGACCACCACGGGAGCATATTTGTTCATATACTTGCTGTGTAGAGGGCACACCACAGAACACCGATTTGCGTTGTTTTACTACAAAATACGATGACACTGGAGAATTACAGCCTATACTTTTTAGATCAAGGCAGACAAAGTAATTGTGGCATCATCATAGAAGTTATGTGAGGCCCCTTAAATCAACAACGTCATGACAATGGCGAGTTTATGTGCCCCTACACTGCCCCTGCCGTTCATGTGTGTATTGCATCTTGTGGACGCATTGCATTAACTTTTGAGGACGTGCACAACCAACACACCAAACTGACCTTAAGATACGCAAGGCAGCCATGATATACAAGCAAGTATAACCCTGGTCTTATGGGTACTGTCTGTGGCAATGATCTTCTGTGTTTAATGTGTGTCAATGGGTCAATGGTGCTTATTTTCTGTGCATGAACAACCGCACTAAATCAATTACTTCAGTGGACGAATTAACAAAGGCAATTAAATCAAGGCAAGCAATATAACCACATCAACAATTGTACCCATACATACATGGGCAGTTCCCTCAAGAGTAAGACACAGAGAGGAAAAGGGGGGTGTTCATTTCACTCACCCTATTTGAAGAGGAAGGCCATTCCCCTGTCTTTAATTGTGGCTACGTGGTCAGTAACTATGTTGTAGAATTTCCCACTGTTTTTTAAGACCCTCCACAACAACAGAGTTGATGGCTATTTCGTCTAGGTTGACTCTGTCCTGTCCACGCATGGTGCTCAGATAACCTTTTATCCTTTTTAGACAGGAAAAGCAGAGCTGTGCAGATGTTCTGATGTGCTGGAATCGAGAGAATAAGATGGAGCAGCCTGGAGAGGGTCTGCCCTTGAGGTCATCCTCAATAAGAGGCTGTACTTGCTCTCCTGGTAGCTTGTGAAATCAGTTGTTATCACACAGTGTGTGAAGCTCATATCTTGACTTCTGCTCATTGAAATAATGGATACATCTTGATCTGTCTAAGTCTAATACCTCCAAAAATATATATATATATATATATATATATATATATATATATATATATATATATATATATATATATATATATATATATATATATGCTATATTTTGGGTCATGCTATAATACACTGTCAAATATCTGGAAGTAAAAGTTGTAATAAAGGTGGAACAGTTTCCTCATCTCCTTCTTGGTGTTGGTTTGGTAGCCCCCTACTCCAGGTTCCTCATGGCAACAGCAGAGAAGTTTACATTGGGGCACAGGTTTTCCTCGATTGCCTGGGTGATTTCATCAAAAATTTACATTGAGCTTCTCATCTGTTCCTGTGGCTCTGAGATCGCTGGGTGTTGTTGATCTCAACCTGGTCTTACTTTGCAGAACCTTGACGAGTGGTTCTGTCAGGCTGATGTAAGACAAAAGCAGGAGGGTAAAGTCAAAATCCTTCACACTCATTGTTCTCTTTGTTCCATTCTGGCTCTGTCCACCTCGCAACCGAACCCCTGATGCCCGCACAATGCTCACACAGCTCGATTGACTTCATACAATAATTTGGATACAAAATTTTGAAAGGCATCAAGCTTGGCAAAAATTTGGCTACTTAAATGTCATTTGTGACAGAGGATGAATTGCCAATCACCGCAGTGGGATTTCACTAAAGCCTGCACTCAAGCGTGCTGTTCACTCACACAGCTTATTCCGTCATCAAGTCTGACAAATGAGTTTATTTGTGGGACTGTAGTTCCTGATGGCTCTAATCCCAACTGATGTCACAGCTTTTGTACCTCTATCTGAGCTGACATCAAATGAGCCGGGGAAGCGCACAGCCTTTTTCATTAACATATCTGATGATGACAGTGAGATGACACTTGAAATGTCTGATGTGTCATTCACTCTAGCAAAACACATTTCTTTATTCATTCATGAGTCCTATCCTGCATAACAAGAGCAAGCCGCTCAATGATGTAATTCTTTATGGTGTTCGACATACGCTGAAGACTGTTGATGATCCCAAGTGCTCCGCAAGTGTAATGTCAATCGGCAAGTGCATGTAGCAACTCCACAAAATTGCCCCTGTTTGAGCTGCCAGCTGTCTCATGGTGTCCACTCAATGCTTTTTCTTGGGGTGTAATTTACAAGGCTGGGACAGTGAGTCTCATCAGAATATCCCGGGTTTTCTTCAGCTGTTTCTTTGCGCTCACACTTCTTCCCAAGTCCAGAGCCTTGTCAATCCTGATTCGTCCAAAAAGCCTTGATTTCAAAAGCACAATCATTGTGGCTTTTTTGATTTACAGTGCCTCTCAATTGCCCATGATTTTGCATGAATCCTGCAGTAGCCCAAAGATTGTTCAATGAGCAGGAATTTTTGTAAAAAAATCCACTGAAATTGAGCGTTACAAACTAGCTCCTCTGTGCGACTATGATTTTTTGTTAATTAAAACCCAAATTCCTCCCCCCCCCCCCCCCCCATCCTCACACAGCTCTAGTTTTGTCATTAGCATGCCATCAGATTTAATTATAATCTTGCTGCTGTGCTAGAGGTAGTTTTGCATAACTGTTTGTTTAAAACTGTTTTTACCAAATCTCCACTCTCCATAACTACACTTGCTAATGTTGTTAACCTGTTGTTAACAGTGGGCTAATAGATATCTGACATTATTTGTGCTTAGCCGTACGAGCTGGCTGCAAGCTAGAGCTTTATATTTTACCATATTTTAGAGAAGTATAATTCTTCTCCTTTAACTCTCAGCAAGAAAGTGAATGCAAATATTTCAGACAATAAATTCAACACGTCTTGATGGTAGAGCTGGATTTTTGAGTTTGTATTTGACAGATTGATTGCGTATGTGAGTGCACTTGATCATGATGTTTGGATTTTCCGTATACATAAAATTATGTTAAAAAGTATACAATATGTCAAAGGGAAAAGACGAAATAAGTCATCACTATAAGCAGTAAGTGTTACTGTCTGTTCAACCATTAATCTGACTGATAAATGGCACCACTGGTATAACTCTTGGAAGTAATCCATTTTCTCCACTGCCCTCTCAATAGTGGGAGAAAACCCTGTTACTAAGCAAATTCATTGGACCCAATTATAATAATTGTTGGCAATTATTTAAATGTTCTAATCGTGAAGCGAGAGAAAGAGAGCGACAGGCCTTGAAGCCTTTTGACAGCTTTTCTTTGAACAGCCAGTGTAGGTGGTTTGTATTGTTTAATCATCCGTTCAAAGTGCTTTGATTGGCCAACCAATAACTGCACCATGCAAGTCTTTGTTCAAAATCTTTCCCTTTAAATTGTCAAGCTGTCACTGTGAACACCAGCTATTGTATGTTGAGTATACGACACAATAACATATGATATAATATAAGACCGGGTGATATGTGGCTTGATGCTGTTAAGCTGAAAGACCAAAGATCCCAAAACCTGCAGCAAATACCATCCAATAAGAAAAGGTACATGGAAAATTCATATTTAAATAAAATAACTTCAAAAGAATAAAATGCTCAGTATAGATGAAACACATGAAACATTACTATTCAATACACAAAGCATAAATAACCACAGATTAAAGTTTCATTCAACACAGTTTAAAGACATCACACTACTGTTCAAAACCTACTTTCAACATTCCCCGAAGGGGATCTGGTTGATAATCATTTTTGGCTGCCACCACCACATGTAAATGTCACACTCTGTGTGTGTATAAGGATGCGACATGGTGCATTACAATATTCATGAGCAAAGACATGTTTTGGGGTTTTTGTTGTCAGTCAGCACCAAATAAAGCCAGGCATTGTCTGTGACTAAATGGAGGTACACTTGTGTCCTCATGTTTCCAGTATGACCATGACGACCATGAGATCATCACAACAAAAAAACACAATTATTTATAGAAAGGCTATAATGAAGATAACTATTGTTAGTAAGCTATAACATATCAGCAGCTTATAATATTTCCAGTGTATCTAATATAGTCAAAGCCAGATATGTGTGCAATATGAACTCAACAATATCTATTCAGCTGTATTGTGTCCAGGCTATAAACAGCAATATACATGCCAAGCGCAGACACCCGCATGCTTTGAGGGGGAGCAATACTTTAATTATATTATTTTTAGTGGGCTAATATTTTGCCGCAAGAACATCTTCAATAATAATATGCATGAGTATCAGTTTTATATTAAATTATGATACGTGACCATGTATTCTGAAATACGTGTATGCAACACTGAGCATGAAACTGCCACAAGGACTGGTGCTACACAAATCAGGAGACAGTTCGGGGTAGTTCAAGCAGACGGTGGTGACAGCCACGGCGCCAGCTGCGGACATCTTTGCACTATCTGAATATGTGAGGCTGAATGTGTGTCTGTAGCTGCATCGCAGCACTGGGATTGTGTTATCTCAAATGGGGTTCGGCTTTGTCCTCTCAAGTAGTGTGAAAGCTCAGCCACACAGCAGAGCTAAACTTTTCTTACCTGTTTTATGTTCCTCCCACCTGCCTGCACCACTTGGTCATATCCACCCAAGCACATCACTCCAAGACTACTGTGCCGACCACCGCAGATTCACAGAACAAGAAGTCTGTTACATTCACAAAAAACTAGATAGATAGATAGATAGATAAATACTTTGTTCATCCCAAGCTGGGAAATTCTGGTGTAGCAGCAGCACGTTTCGCACAGCACACATTAAAAAAAAAATACAATATTTACACAATAAATTTTCCTCTCCACCACAGCTTCAAACGCGTCCATCTTGCAGCCTATTAAGGAGCCAGCTTTCTTGATCAGTTTGTTCAATCTGTTTGTGTAGCTGGCTCCGATGCTGCTGCACACACAGGATCTCAGCTTCCTCAGGAAGTAGAGTCTGCTCATCCCCTTCTTGTACACGGTCAGGCTGTTGGTTTTCAGTTCAGTCCGTTGTCGATGTTGACTCCGAGGTACTTGTAGTCCTCCACCGTCTCCACCTCCTCCCCCAGAATGAAAAGGGACTGTGAAGCTGTTCTCTTCCTCCTGAAGTCGATCACCATCTCTCTGGTCTTGTCCACATTCAGCAGCAGGTGATTTGTTCCCGCCCACTCCACAAACCTGTCCACCAGCGCTCTGTACTCCCCCTCCTGTCCATCCCGTATACACCCAACCACTGCAGAGTCATCAGAGAACTTCTGCAAGTGGCACAACTCAGAGTTGTACTTAAAGTCAGCGGTGTATACGGTGAACAGGAAAGGAGACAGCACAGTCCCCTGTGGAGCTCCTGTACCACTCACCACCATGTCAGACAGAAAACGGCCCAGTCGTACAACCTGTGGCCTGCCTGTCAGATAGTTAGTGATCCAGGAGACAGTGGACGCGCCGACACCCATCAACCGCTGCTTGTCACCCAGTAGCAGTGGCTGGATGGTGTTGAAAGCACTGGAGAAATCAAAGAAAGTGATTCTCACAGTGCCGCCAACACCATCCAGGTGAGAATGGACCCGCTGCAGCAGATAGGTGACAGCGTCGTCCACACCCAGAAGAGGCTAATAGGCAAACTGTAGAGGGTCAAGCTACGATCTCACCTACGTCCTCAGGTGGGCCAAGACCAGCCTCTCCAGCACCTCCATCACATGAGATGTGAGGGCAACTGGTCGGCAGTCGTTGAGTCCGGATGGAGTGCCTCTTCAGGAAGAATAGACTACTGTGACAGCTCTATATCCTCTCTCCAGTGTCTGTGCTTTTAGACAAGTCTGGTTCAGTGTTGATGTCTAACATATTTATCACTTGTCTTCCTCCTCTCCTCAATTGTTTCATCCAACAACAGAGGAGTCGCCCATGAGCCAGCAGACAGCATGGCCGAGAGTTGAACCTAAGGTTAGATGTGATACCACTTTTTTCTACTTTAGATTGACCAAGAGACAGACGAACTGTGTCTGTCTGTGTGGCAACTTCGAATCCAGGACACCATTTCATTGTGATTTGCTCTAAAGAGAAACTAAAATGGTAGAGGAAAGAGAAAACCAAGACTACCTGGGCTTTTGGCACCTATTCAGCTCACGGAGACATGTGACCTTTCAAGGTAAGTGCCCATCAGACTCATGATGGAGCCAGTAGAGCCAGACTAATATTGGCCTATCACAGATATATTGGTATCAGCATATATTTTGTCAGCTATGTGATTTGTTGTCCAATATAAAAACTTGTTTTACAGAACACAACACAGAAAAAGATTACTTGGGGTCAGTGGTACGGAGTCAACTGTTGTCTTCACAGCGGGATGCTAGCTAATTTATCAAATACATTGCTGGAAGGTTGATATAGAACGACCCCATCATTGTTTATGAACTTTCCAACAATGTGCGTTGGCCCCAAGAATCCAGTATAGGGCAAATATTAGTTTTTGTACATGCTCTCCATCCAGACTCTGTCTATATGCTGTACAATACAATCAAGGCTCGTCAATATGGGGTTTTACCTATTCTTTCCAAATTATACCCAGAGTTTAAAAATTTGGAAACATAGCAAGCTGATGATCACGTTCCACCATCTCTTCATACTATTGCAAAAACAAAACCAATTTACACCTTAGTTTATTATTTTGTATATTATTTGTATCATTATTGTACTGTTAATCTAATTTTGTTATTTCTCTGTTCGATAAATAACAATGACCTCGGCTGTCTTCCCGCAGTTTCTTTTTTAGAAGACATGAAAAAGAACATAACAAGCCCAGAGTATAATGCAGCGTGAAAACACGACACTTGGATATTCTTGAAGGCAAAGAAGAAATCAAAGAACACTTTTCTCAACATGCTTCACAGTGCGTCTGATCCTTATTACTACTCTGGCATGTAGAATTACAGCTTGAGGACGTAGAACCGTGAAACCACCATCAAAGGACCTGGGTATTCGGCTTGGGGGTTAACAGGAGTGTGTGGTGGTACAGGAGCAATTCTTCTAAACTCTTTATTAACCTGCCTGTTGGTTGCAGGGGTGTAGGGAACAGAGCAATAAGCTACACGATCACTGAGCACAAGAGGTAAGTGTGAAAGTGTATGTTGGTTTGATGATAAGATCTGACACAAGCGACTGGAAGTTTGTATGAGCATATTTCCACCTTTAGAAGAAACAGATGGGGCTGAATTGGTTTAACCTATACACATTACCTCAGTTTATCTTTCACAGGACAGTCCTATCAGTAACCTTACCTATAGCCAAAGGGTAGGGACATACCAATACCTAATTATTAATAGAGACAATTATCCCTAAAAAGCAGCGTGTCGGGTCAGAAAAAGACGGAGGAAAACGCAGACGGTACAAAAAGGTGTAGAAAGCACAGCTTTTAAAAGAGAGTGGGAGCCAACAAGGCCACGCTGTTGTCTAATGCAAAACCATTGGTCTTGTATCTGGGTCTCAATTATTCAACGAGAAAGCAGCCTCCCCCTCTGAGAGGAGAGTAGATATTGGACTCTACATTACCTTTCGACAGGGGAATAGTGGGACTGCAGTACATTCCACCTGAGAGGCTGTTCTGGGACCAGGCACCGGCTGTGCACCTAATGACATCATCCATTTCTCGGGGCCTCCTGGAACACGATTATGGTGATTTACAATTTATTCACATCTGTTGTTGTGTTGAAATTCCTTTGTACTCGGTTCAGCTGTTTGGAGCTCCGTGATCTACTTCTCGGGGGTTAGCAGCACTGCGAATAGCCAGCGGTGACTCCGTAAAGACCACATTAAAATGTGTTTGGTGTCGATGAACACTATCTAATCACATACACAGCCACCTGTTGACCCCCCATCTGCACTCAACACATATATACTCCAATGTGATTATGACATTATGGAAGCACACATCACACCTGTCACTGTAAATGCTCTATACTTCAGCAAAGCAGTTATTGTGAACTCCGAATGTTTCCATTAAATATATCACATCAGACAGATGTCACACGTATCAGCCTCTTATGAATCAACAGCCCACACACCGCAATATGACTAAAGTAGATTATTTCGCACCGAGTGTAAAATAATGATGTTTACAGTAAACATGTCATGTCAACATCATTTGCGTGGTTAATCATGTTCATTTGAGCTGTTGTTGAGTCAGTCAAACTCTGGTTCAGACTCGATTGCTGGAAGGTTGCTGGTCCGAATTATAGAATGCCTTGGTAAACCTGTTAATGTTTTCAATTGGCTCAGTTTCTTTTCAAATGGAAAACACATTTTAGACCAGCAAAACAAATGAAATCATTAAAACCCTAGTGAGAATGAAGAGGGTACAGAAGAAGAACCAATCTGCCCAAACGTCAAGAAAATTCATAGCTTAAACTTGAATAAAATAGTATAACTGCGTCGCCTCGTCGTCAGACTACTTTTTCACGGAGAGTTAATCGTGCAGCTGTTTGGTCTACACTGTGTGGAAGCAAACTAGACTTACTGCAGGACTTTGCAATAGTAAAAATTTGATATTAGCAGGAATTTAGATGCTAACCTTGTTAGAGAGGAACTGTATAAGCGTCTGACAACCCTCAAAATGAAATTGAATTTGAGGCTCGACTGACAGTGTACATAATCAATTGTTCCTTCATGAACTCTTTCAAGGATATCAATTCATGCATTCATTGATTCTGTTGTATTTGTATAGTGACAAAATTACAACATATGTTATCTCAAGGCACTTTACATAGCGAGGTTGATAGAAACCCAACAGTCCCTACAGTAAGCAACCACTCTGGCGACAGTGGAGAGGAAAAACTCCCTTTGAATAGGAAGAAACCTGTAGCAGAAGTTATGCATATATAAGGTGCAGTCAAGAGCAGCATGACTTCCTATCGTGCCAAAATTTGATTTTCCTGTAGAGGTCTGAGCAGTGCAAGTGATGAACAATGACAGTCACCAAAACTGTCCGAATGACTAATCACCTGTCCGTCTGTATGACTTCATTCTTACAGCTCGTGGTTCATTTGTAAACACAAAGTGTGAATACAAGCTATTTCAAATTATTTTCAACAATCGAGAAGGCTACAATGTATCAAGCGTGAAACTTCATTTTAATGTTGATTTTTGTTGTTCATCTCACATGACCAAAGCTGTCACCGTTTACAACTTCACTTGGCACATATGAATCAGTGCACAGAGATTAGAATATATTGAATATATGTTTTATATAGAACATATAGACAAAACCACACCAACGTTATTAAGCGCTGATTATATCAACATCAAATATTGTTGCTTTTTTTTCATGGAGTACAGTAAGGAGTCAGAGTTACTTAGGCTACTTTAATCATTCAATCTGTTATTTCTTCTGATAATAATGACAGGACACCTTATTTGAAATAATTCTGACCAAAAAAACTAAAATTGACAAGAACTAACAAAAATATTTAACAAAGGACTAAGATTAAATAATGGAGAGAGAGAAAAGTTGGCGACAAAATTAAAGGGGCAGTAAGCGATTTTGGAGAAAGATTGCTGGTTGTCGATGTATTGGTTGCACTGGTCGGGGCTCAAATCCACAGCAACGGGTATGGGAGACCGATGCACTAACCCCCAAGTCGTAGCGTCTGACGCAAGCACGTTTCTTAAGGTGTCAGAGAATGATGTTGCACACAGTGTTGTTGTGTGGTGCGGTCCGCACCATTTGTTCTGTTTTCAATTAACAGAGCCAGGGCTGAGCCCCCCCAAAAAAACAGTTTTTTTTCCCGGCGTCAAACAGAAGGGACAACTGGTGGACCATGAGGTCATTTTTGCTTAATTTTACAAAAAGTGAACTGGATTAAAATAGCTTACTGCCCCTTTAATGCTAATAAACATGTACCTGTAACAAACTAAGCTGTTTTCATACATCACTCTGACATTTATATATGTCTGAGTGATATTTGCGTTCTCACATACAGCCCATTTGGTAAAGTTCAGCAAAATGTCCAGACTTCAGTAAATGTCTGAAAGCATCTTTACATCCAAATTGATGGCAGATGGCAGAAAGACTACTCTTTTGTAGGAACTTCCAATACTGTATACCGGGTCGCACATTATGTTATATAGGTCTGGCTGCTGTCTGGATTATTCATCATCATGTTGTCGCCAGTTGTTAAATTCACCTTGGTTGACCTTTGCCATACAGATGACACACCTCATGAACATGCTGAGTAAAATAAAACATGCCAGTATTCTCATTCATTACACACACCCACACAGTACTTGCAGTCACATTGTATGCACAAACACACACATCACTGAGGCTGCCAACATAATCTAGTCCATCGCCACTTTCTGTAATATATTACTCTAGAGTGAGTGATGAGCAATAGGAAAGCCTGACTATGACTGGTGCAGAACCAATTTGAATTTTGAGATTGCTAGGAAGGGCCACGTGACCGGGGAAAGGGACGGTGAGGACACAGGCTACAAGGGAGGTTTGTCAATGGATGCAGACTTCATTGGATGATGAACCTCATTCTGTGAATTCGAGTCCCCTCTCCCTCTCCCCAGGCCTGGAATCGATTGGTTAAACAGGCATGATGACTATGCATTTGATGACTGCACAACACTGTTGTTCACAGCCGGCTCTAATAGAGGGACGAGAGAGAAAGAGAGAGAGGGCTCATTTCTTTCTCCTCACTGCAAAGACATGAGACATGAATGTGACACACCTCAGATGAGTGCTCCCCAACCGATGATAGATTGTCGGCCGTACAGTGAATGCAACACACAGAAACGTGGCTCATCGTATCAGCATTCATGAGAATCGCGATGTGAAAGGAATAATGCAAGTAAATTATGAATTCTAATAGTGAAAAAATGTAACTAGATAGTTTTGCCTTTCCATGAATGAATTGGTGACACCCTTTCTCATTCTGGCAAGCAGTTTCACTCATATTAAGCCGATAGTTCACACTATACAGTTTTTCAGCTTGATTTTTTTGAAAAAGGCATCTGCGAGTAGGATGACAGAAGAACAGGAAGATTATTCTGAATCATTGAAACGGTCACATATGGGGACAATATTGTAGCAATATTATTTGGGTCTGTGTGCGGAGAGTTGTGTAGCTGTATCTCAATCAGTGAATGCCTAATCCGATCTCTAAATGTGAAAAGGAATCTGCAAATGCACACAGAGATTTGTGAACACATAAAGGAATCTGCAAATTGTGTGTTTTCGTGACGAAAGGTAATTTGGAGATTTTTCTCCTAGTGTCTGAACCCCCCCGTCGCCAATGAGTCACTGAAAGCCTGGGATTACAACACAGCACGTCATGTAGTATGAACGGTACAACTAACTTACAACTTTGAAAATCGCATAGTGTGTCCAAGGCATTAGGGGTTTCTCTTGGTGAAAGATCATGTAGTGATGTAGTACGACTTCACAACGCATTCAAGTCTCCCGATCAGAAAAGAGCAAGTTGTCTTGTTTGAAAGTCGTGTGGTCTGAACTTGGCTTTAGCTGTGTGTTCCGGAAAGATTTACAGGCAAAGAATCACTGAGAAACAAAATGTGGCCAGTCATTTGAGAACAGAGCTTAGACAGAATAAGCTCTGGTCATCAGCAGTGGCCTTGATGTAATTCTTTTTTTTATATAATAATAAACTCATACGCCTAGTCCCATGGGGACATTTTTCCAAACAGCACGAAAATGTCTGAATCAGCAAATGGTCAAATGAATTAAACAGTCACATTTCCGGTTGTTGAAAGTGACTCACTCAAAATTCTACTTCAGTGTCTGTTTGGTTTCTTTAAACATGAGGGGGAGGGGTGTTTTTGCAGTAAGGTATAGTCTTTGACTAAAATGGCCCCCTTTCAGTCTTGAGGAGAAAAACTCCCCTCATGAGTTGTGTGTGAAAATAGTCCTCCACAGGAGATAATGTAGGATTCAGTGAATCTGCTTTTAAAAGATCTACCGTTCCTGCTCAACTACACTTGCTAGTGAGAACAGCTTCCACTAGACCCTGTGTGTAAAATAAGGCGGTACTGGAATTAGATAGTTGTTGTGCTGCCATTTCATTCATCCAAACTGTTTGTACCTTGCTGCAGATGTTACGGACTTTGAAAACGGCCTTGTGCGCGTTTAGACCGGCGGCCCTCCTGTTTAACAGTGTTTAACCAGGTTTAATTGTCCAAATCATATTGTGATGTGCTGTAGGATAATTACATTAATATAGTTTGTCATTGTGCCTGTTCAGACATTGGTATTAACATTGGTCTTTGCAAATTAAGCAATTAGCTACGTGTTTATTTGCATATAGAGCGATAAAGTTGGACCAGACACGCACGTGGAGACGCATTCTAATGCCAGGTGTGAAGTGGCGGCCTAGAGACCTGCAACCTATTATTTTACATATTCAATTATCAATTGGCCATTCCTCTAACAATCATTCCTTATCCTGAGCCACCCAATTCTATGCTGCTCTTTATGCAACCTTGGTTTTCACAGCACCTCTCAGTTCAAGTACTTTAGTCTAGTGCAAGTGTTTCTTCATCTAGAGGTTAGGAGGTGTAAAAATGCATTTTTGGGAATTTGTGCCTGCATGGTTATTAAAAAAACAAAAAACAATAACAATTTCCCCGTGCCTTTCCCGTATCCTGCATGTCTATGCACTTGTGACACTTGTGTGTTTCGGTGTCTGTGCATGTCGTGCAGAATTGACTTGATGTGAACATCCCAGCTGCGTACTTCAAAGAGCAGCAGTGGTGAAGCACAGCAGGGAAGTGACTGAGGCTCCGGGGAGACCACGGGAAGAAATCAAACAGGCTGACTATTTCTTTTTTTTTTTGCGGCCAGCCAGCTTGACAGAGGTTGTGCTTCCCATCCGTCCTCCCTGTACCTCTCACCCCGTCCGCCATCCGTCTTCAAAACTAGGGCGCGAGCCCCAAATTGATTGATTGTAGATTATCTTTGAAACGTGCCCTGCAGATCCGGCACGTTGAGTGCAATAAAACTCCATACCATGAGGATGAGAGTGTTCTTGGCTGAAATGACAAAAAATGAGGTCCAGCATTAATCCCCATGTGAATGTCTGGCACTGCAGGTAAAGGATGGATTATGAGAAGCTGGATGGCACGGCGGGTCTCATGAGAGATGCCTGGATTCACAATGCTTTACAAATGGCTTCGGGTGGGAAGATCTATATGAACATGAAGTTTGGGAAATTGTTTTTGTGCGAGTAGATATTGTGTGTTAATTAGAGTTTGGGGTATTCTGATTTCGTCACCTCTGCAAAGACTGAAGTTGGCTTTTTTTCTCTTTTCTCACTTGTTTGATGTGTGTCGGGCTTAGTTGGAAATATTTCTGAACGCTGAATTGGAATTTAGCAAAAATTATTCTTTAATACCCGTTGCCATTTAGTGGGTTGTTTCTGAATTTGGCCATGGTCGATCCAATCTGGTCTAACCACTCTCACAGTCTTGATGAAGCAGATTAGCAGGGATTCAGTGTTTTTCAACTGTTAGGTAAGGCAAAGATGAATACACTGATAGATACACTGATAAATAATGTTTTGTCTTTCTAACTCATGGTTTGGAATGATGGCTCATGGTTTGAAGAGATATGCAGTTTTCTGGGCCTTTAGGACTAGACTTACACAACATGTTTGTGCTTCAGGGTATGTGTAAAAGCAAATGTACAGAACATACTGTACACT
This sequence comes from Scophthalmus maximus, assembly GCF_022379125.1. NCBI lineage: Eukaryota > Metazoa > Chordata > Actinopteri > Pleuronectiformes > Scophthalmidae > Scophthalmus > Scophthalmus maximus. The sequence continues at coordinate 8,090,474 of NC_061520.1, forward strand.
TGTATGCTTCTATTGACAAAGTAACAAAGGGATGAGGGAGGATGATAGCACTGGTGAGTGTAGGGACAAAGCTCCCAGAGTGCTTCAACAATTTTTCCTTTCTTCCTGAACAGGGATGCCGCGATTGCCACAGGCGACACTGATAAACATGTACTGTACAGCATCATTGGGGAACAGAGAGGCCGGGGGTCAGCTTTGAAAAAAATTCTCATTTCCATTCCCTGTATGTATGCGGGTTTTAGCTGACACTCCGGTAGAGTGACTTCTGTTCAGCGAGCAGATGAGAGTTAAGTGTCTTCGCTCAAGGACACTTTGACAGGATGCTTTGTTGTTAATGGACAGCATTTATTGTTGGGGTCAAACCGTTGACAGGATCATCTCTTCAACCACAAGGCCAGAGGCAGGTCTGATAGACGTGTGGAGTTCTGGAGACGAGGGGTCAGTTTCTGTCGACACAGCACACTTCCTCTTAGACCTGGAGGGGTGCAGCTCTCCGACTGATGTCAAATGTGAATAACCCCTCCATACTCGGCAAAATGACTGATGCTTTATTACTATCTGGAATATAAATTTTACTCCGTCAATGTACGAAATCTGGCCTGTAATATTTTTCATGCTAATGTTTAAAAGAACCCAAAGAACTGAATATTTCACCCGTATTTTATGTTTGACAGCGGACGCAGTTTCTTTATTTGTCAATGTGTGAAATCAAAGCATGACCAAACCAGTAAATGAGTTGCCGAATTTCATTTGATGTTAAAAAAAATCGAATCGAGTGCACTCATCAAAATGGTGGACAAGTCTGATTGACAAACTATTAACACAACCCCATGCCCTCAATTTTTCTCGACATGCGATTCCTTGGATTGTTGCGGGGCTCATTGAAATGCATGGGCATGGCTCTGCGGGAGGTATTTCATTTGCAGAGGTAAATCACTTCCTCTTCCCTTTAATGTCTGTGGAACAGACTGAGTGGTGCCTTTGATCATTGCCACTGTGAACATGACAAAATAGCTGCTGTAAATGAGCTGAAATGAATTTCTGTAACACCAACTTCTCCCCGTTAAAATACCCAGCACTCTATTTTGTCTTATTGACTATGGTTATCGTTATTACTAATGACGGAAAAATCATTCAGTCCCTTGTGTTACCTTATGAGATGAAAATGCCCTCAGACTTTTATTACAGATTAGTGGGGTAGTGCAAAAGAAAAAAGGGAAAATGACGTGATTAAATCAAGGAATAATGATTTCCATATGATATGGGCACATACACTTGATTGTATAAAAAGTCTGGAAAGACAATCCCCTCACAAGTGACCTATATATCAAGTCATGAAAGAATATCTTTGTCTATTCATGTCCTCGCTCTCTTTCGTTCTCCAGTTTCCTCCTGAAAAAAAAGCAAGTAACAGGCAAATTATGAGGCAGGGAGAAGCTATTTCTGTCAAGCCGATACAATTAGTATTGATAAGATATGGGCTATCCACCAGCAACAATGGAGCTGCCATTACACCTAATGCTCTCTGCCTGTCATTGGCTTGGCAGAGACAAGCAGGACGGAGAGCGACGGTGCGATCTGCTGAATAACACATACAAGCCCAGGCAATCACGTCAGGCCCACAACATTAAAACCTTTTATAGATTTCTGCGTGCTTCCATTTTCTGACGAGAGGGACATTTTCAATGGGTTGTGATTGCTACTGTCAGAGGACCATGGCTCGCTGGTAGATGGAGGGTTTGAGGGCGACTGCAGATAGAAGGAAACAGTTTTGATCATCCCCATATTTCTGCTTGTTATTTATTGTCTCGCCTTCAGTCCGTGTCTCCTGTGTTTTTGCGAGTCTCTGTGCGAGTGTGACTAGTGTGGGATAAAAGGGATGAGGCATCCAAACCCTTTAACACTCAACGTGTGGGTCAAAACATGTAAATTATTTCAGATTTCAGACTGGATGCCTTTGTTGTATGTGGCATGTTGTATGTTGGAGTGTTATTGATGCAGGATTTCCCTACCCAAAACAAATTTCTCCCTTGGGAGACGAAATAAAGTAACTTTGAACTTTGAACTTTGAGAAGAGTCGAGCCAGAAATGTTGATTTGCAGGATCAAACGTCAAACACGAGGTTCATCCATTCTCCATTATTTAAGGAGAGAAGAACAAGGCTTAACACCTTTGAGCATATTGGGCATTATTGATATTGTTGACATCATGACAGGCTTACTCAGGAGTAAGATTAGTATTTGTGTCAGAGACAAACTTGGTAAAATTTGTCTTTCTGAGGTTGAGATTCTGTGTACTGATGGACAGTCTATTCCAATCAAATGCTTGCAAACTCCTACTGTTAACTTTCTAATGTCTATTTGTTTTTTGTTGAGTTGGTTAAAGGTTTGCGGCGTTGTCGCACTGAATTTCTGAAAGATAATCTTTTCTTTTTTTTACTTCACCTCTGCCACATCTCTCTCAGTACAATGTACAGTGTGGTCAATGAGTCAGTAGAAACATCTGACATTCAGCACAGACGGAGAAACACTAACATCACCTGCGTCAGGTTTACCCACGTACACTACAGTGGGTCTGACACTCCCTTTAAAGGTGTGCTTTGTAAGATCAAAGGTCCCGCTCTCAGCTCCACTTGGCATTCAGTCACACCGTGTGAGCAGCGCTGGCATCTAAGACACCACATTGGCAACGCGAACCAGACTTCTATCTTTAGTCCTGTCTGCGTCTATTATCCAAGAAAAAAAAGACATTTATCTATCCTGATTGAGTTCACAGAGTATGCCCCGCTATCTGCATATTACCTCTGTGCATACTTCAGAAGTATTGCAGACAAGCGATGAATCTTGATTAGGTTGGATGTGAATTTTTATGATAGAAAAATGACCTCGCTGTGGAGCTCTGCAGCCCCCGACAACAAGCGGAACAAGAAATAGAGGTCTGTCTTTAATTAAATACATTTCGGTTTCAAAACGCAATATCCACTTCACAAAATGATACACCTAATCTTTATTTGATTCAATACTTCAAAAGAAGAAATTATTGCATCCTTAAGATCCCAATTACTTTTAAATCAAAGGTCTCTGAAACAATTATCTTCAGAAATTCAATCTCTCTTTTTCTTTCAAAACAGCAATTTTGGCCTAAATCAATTTGTCTCAGTTGGTGTTGTGTGAATAGAGATCACATTTTGAGATTCTCAGTGTCACTTATGGAAAGCAATTCATCAAATGCCGCAAATCAAATTGCTTGCATGTTTCCACATAATGAAGTATGCCCCGTATTTAGCTCTTGCGATTTAGCTGTTTTCTCTGTCAACAAAAAACTGTCCAGAAAGCATGGGTGTATTTAAAAATATGCACTAGTCCTTTGAAACTCTTCTACCCTTCTTTAACTTTCTGGACGTCATTCACTGTTTCGTGGCAGACACAGAGAACAGTCACTTCTACCTCATGTGGCTAACCACCTCTCATGTATTATTCCCTACGCCTTTGGGCCCACAGGTTACTGCTAAGAAGCCAAAAATTACATTCATGAGAAAGGAGAAAAAAAACTTCCTCCTCTCTCCCACTTTCTCTCTTCTGGCATTTAATTTTTTCTCTCCCATTACCCTGTTTCATCCTCTCACCAATCCAGCTTTGCTTAGCATGATGCCAGAACCAATGAGTTCAGCCCCTGTAATTCCATATGATTTCCCAGTATGCATAATCCTCTTCTACCCAGGCGACATTCCAGAGAACCCTCCCAAGAGTGCTATAAGGAAATAACTCTGTAATCCAACACAGGTTCGTGAAATCCTCTGTTCTGACGCTTCATAATCACAGGGGAGTCTTTTTATCTTTGCAAGAAAGTGCCAGGGTGGCAGCCCATTCCCAGATAGCTTTACCCCCTGATGCCAAGTCGGCCCTTATCTGAGCCCACGAGGGCCGGAGAAGCTGAGGGTGCTCACCACCGCTGCAATCTATCCACTGGAAAGGTACAAAGGTCAGACGATCCCGCGAGCCAAGGTCCTCTTATCACACTCCGCCTAGGGAGGGAAAACTACACCGAAGTTTTAAGCAGTCTGGCCTGTCACAATGGCTAATTAGTCCTTGTGCATAAATACTGACAGTTTGTTTTCCATGCACGTTTTCCAATCTGGCGGAGCAGACTGAAATCCTATAAACATAAGCTTTACAACTGCTTTTCTTTTCTGTGATATTTTGTTGGTTTTTTTGGTCACTTTTTCATCCCATTGCTGGACAGAAATCATTGTTCATGTATGCATATGAAGGTAAAGATGTAATTGAAAAGAATGGTAATCTGTACCAATATATTTTTAAAAACAAAAACATTTAATTTATGTATTGATCACTGCTCTGAAAATCACCACCTCAATGTGGTTGACCTGCTCTTTTACCCTTGCAAGGCTACCTGATGGAGTTTTAAGTTTCTGGGGTTTTATTCGTGTAGCAGGAGATCGACAGATGGATTGGTGTGGCTTCAGCAGTAGAGCAGGCACTGTACCTGGACCATTGTTGTGAAGAAAGAAGCTGAGCCAGAAGGCAAAGCTATCCATTTACGAGTCAATCTCTGTTCCGACCCTCACCGTGAGCTTTGGGTTGTGACCAAAAGAACAAGATTGTGGATACAAGCAGCTGAAAGGACTTTCTGCTGCAGGGGTGGCAGGGCTCAGCCGTAAAGATCGAATAAGGAGCTCCGACAAAGCTGCTTCTCCTTCACGTCGAAAGAACCAGTTGAGGTGGTTTGGGCATGTCGTTAAGTTGCTTCCTGTGCGGCCTCCCATTGGATGTCACAGGCAGACTGGAGACTTCGGGTATTGATACAGAACATGCTGGAGAGTTTATATATATTTTCGGCCTGGGGAATGCAGATCACATCACTGTGAAGGGACTTCTGGACTACCTTGCCTGACCTACTGCCACCGCAATCCCGACCTCAGATGAGCAGCAGGAAATGGATGGACGGACGGACAGACAGGTGGACGGGTGGAAGAACTCAAAAACCATGTTGTATCATGAACCCTTCTTCACAAGAAGATGAATACTGTTTCTTTTTGTTCCTTTGTTTGCTTTTTTTTTTTTACCCAAATAAATAAAAATAAATATTTAAAACCTGGGACAAGAGTAAATACAACAGCACCACAGTCATGAAAGACTTTTTTATAATCCTCTCTGCTCACACGGGGAATCTATTGGAGCAGTGTCTTGCAACATCTGGCTACAGCTTAACCTTCCTCTTCAGCACCCCTGAGCCCAACACACACACACACACACACACGCGCGCACACGCGCGCACACACGCGCACACACACGCGCACACACGCGCACACACGCACGCCTCTGGGGTGTAATGCACTCTGACTACAAAGTGATTTTACACTGTGACCATGTGCCCTGCCATGCAGTGTGCGTGCCTGTATGTCTGCTGATTCTACTCGGGCTGTGTAGTGATGCCAGTCGTCACACATCAGGCCGACAAAGGCAGAGCTGTGTGCCGCCTGATAGTCTAGAAAGCCCCACATCCCCGAAGTTCCTCCTGTTCACACCCGTCCAGGAAGCAGAAGGCAACCACGGCTGCACCAGTGCCCACTGGCAGCGACTCCTGAGAGATCACATAGCCGGGGAGTTCAAGGGTGAGAAAATGGCTAAAGCGTCTCGTGCCACTGTGACCACTGTGAACAATGCTTTGAACAGGTAGCCTCAAATTATGTTTCACACATTTCCTTTTCTCAAGTTTGCTTGATGGCAGTTTTTAGGGTGTCATTCCACACAGACGGAGAGATCGGTTTGTCTAATTTTGCCTGCTTGTTTGCCGTGTTAAAAAAAGTTTCACGCCTCACTTTTCCATCCATGTTGTAAATAGGATTTTCGGCACCTGAACGTTCTCAGCAGCAGGTGTGTGGCGGAGATCTCCTACCGAAATGAAAAGTTCTCCCTCACATAAGAATGCCTGAGGGAAAGAAAGAAAAAAATCCCAGCATTCCTTCTGTTCGGTGACCCTCTATGGTGCTTCAGAAGCAGCAACAGAATGCGGACAACAACTGAAAGACTTACTTTTGAACAAAATACACCGGAATACACATTTGTATTCCACCCAGGCCTTTGTTGCTTTTGGTTTAATGTTTTAAACAGCCACCATTTCAGTCAACAGTCCAGAGCAGCAGGCGAGGGTGAAGAATGATATAATTGGTTGCTTTATGCAGCTCGCCCTCTGCCCCTTTTCACTGCTAGCACATCTATTTCATCCAGTGGTGCTTTTAAATAATCAATACACCCAAAGCTCTGATACATTTAATACACCTTGAAAAGTAAATGACACATGGTGTTTGTTGGCAGAGTTTGGGCATATGGGCAAACAAGAGAAGAGAACACATTAGCTCACCTCGGAATGGCCGTTGGATGAGGAATACAAAATGTGAACTAAAAAAAACATTTAGTTTAGAAACTGATGTGCAATCAAGAGCTTTGACCAAAACGCTGTGATGCTTGTAAAAAATCAGCAAGTGAAGTGTGGCCACAGTCTGAATGCACTGAGATCTGTGTGATTTTGAATATACACTGGGATTCTGAGTGCACATTGAACTGATAACCAGGTGGGCCTCTGCCTCTGCCGAAGGCTGCTGCTTACAGTACATATCTCATGAAGTAATCATCAGGTCTCAGCGGGATATTTCACTCCCGTTGACCTGTCACACATCACACATAATGCTTGCAGCTGATTTATGTTTGATGAGAGCTAAATGGTACAACTGCATACGAAAGGGCTTCAGTTACCGTAGGTTTTGGGCTATGGAATTTAAATTGTGCCAAGAGATGAAAAGAAAAATGGAGCAAACTCTGAACCCTGCACCGGCTGTGGCTGTCTGTGAAAGTGAGATGATAAGGACAACATTCTTGTCACTTTCAAATCTGCTTCATCTGCACCAAAGGCCAAAAAATACATGTTCCCAAACTACTTTTGTAATTTCAGCCTTTTATTTTTTCTTCAGTGAAAATATTCTGAATGCTTTTAGACCTTGATTAACCGTGAGTAACAATGTCACATTTACAAATATCTCAAGTGGATCTTGGCACCTTGAGCTTTCACATCGTTTCTTTTTAACAAAAGAAGGGGAAGCCTGTGTCATATCACTAATGGTGCATATTTGCAATTTCCTTTAAAAGCCAGGGGCTGCAGAGCTCTTCTCAGGGGGCAATTGTTTCAATACTCCATACTGGCTGGTGGGAGTAGAATAATGTGTCCTACACTGAGTAATGTTGAAGCGAAACTACGCGCAAACACTTCTGCACCCAGTCATTTTTCATACGATGGCTTAAAAAGTTTCTGCTCCTGGACAGCCTGATGTCGGCTGGAGTTTAATCGTCCCAAAGCGGGCATAGCAGGACAGAACAAACAGAGACAAATGTCTCAGTTTAGTGTGATCACTGGCAGATCTAGAGCATTTTCTATTTGTATGAGTATTACGGCGCCCCATGTGCCTCCTCTTTCTCCCTCACTCTCTTTCTCCTCCCCTACTTGGCACTGCATTATTTAGTGTTCGTACCAACAGCAGATTTATATGTAGTAAACACCGGATATTAGCCTTTGGCTCGGGAAGACCAGATTGTCGATCAATATCTCTCAACCCACTGACGGTGATTGAAGGGGGGATCTGTTATTTAAAAACGAGGCACCATTTGAGTCAAATATGGTCCACATCAGCACATTTAGACAGACAGTAACTGTGATCTCAACCTAACTCTCCCTTACTTGCACATCTCCGCTTGGATGATGAACGTTTAACAAGATCTCAATCGGTTTTACTTGATTTGGCTGACGCTTTCTGTCTCCGCCTCTCTCCCCCTTTTGCCTCTCGGCTACAATCTGCTAATCTACAACAGATAAACTTTGTCCCCTCAATAAGACTGACCACGTGAAAAGAACCCCTGAACACATTGAACCTGATTCAATCACTCAAACGAAAACAGAAAAACTGCAAAATGTTGAACCATAACCTGCCAACTGTTTCCAGGAGGGTGGTGGTAGTGATGGTGGAGGATGGAGGGTGGCGTTGAGAGTGGAGAGGGGGAGCAGTTTGGGGATTCCCTCGCCTCTGTCAGAGTGCTGCAACGCCATCCATCAAGTCTATTTTTATGGGACTAAAGAGCTAAACCACAAGCCTGAGGGGAGGACATTAAGGGCCTGACAATGTGAGCCGAGGCAATTGATCTATTTAAAACAGCAGTGGCAAAGCAGTGGTGCGGTGCAAGATTTGTGGCGTTTTCATTTACTTCTGCGTTCTTCACCCCCTGATTAGATCTGGATGGCCTGTGGGTAAACATTGTCAGTAGATCCTATTTACTCCCTCTAAGGAGCAAAATGTGAGAGAGTACAAGGATATTGGTCTCTAATGGCTGCCCAAACTGACAACCTTGTTTGTCTGTCGTTTTTCTGCTTTTCTAGCCCTCATTAGAGTGAGGCAATGCTCCCAAAGGATGGGAATACTTAAATGCAATGCTGACTACATTAATTCACTGTTTATGTTCATTCACTGTTATGCCTGTTAACGTTGGCCTGGGAATTAATTCATAACAAGACAACGTTTGTATAGTTTCAAATACTGTCTGTCTTTTTATTAGTGTACTAATAGTTATTTATGTCTCTATGTGTTTTATTGACCGACATGAAAACAAGGCATCGAACCTCAGGGGTTTGTTTGTAAAATAGTGAATGTTCCATAAAAATCGTAGTGCAATGCCAATGTAAGATTGAGTGCATCATTGTAAGTCCAACGGCACAAAGATGACCTTGATTGTACACAAAGCACAAAATGAGCACTACAGTGTGCAGAGGGTGGCAAATAGTCTATGTCATGTATTCACATTATTACTGCAAAAGATTATCACATTCATCAGGAGTGCAAAGCATTTCCAAGACAGTTATGGTGCAGTAACATGAGTTGCATGCAAACATTTTTGTGTCCTGTGCCAACAACATCTGTGAATTATTTCACCTGTTGTCAGAATGTCGGCACAACACCTCTACCTAAAAACTTACATGGGAGCACCGGGCCAACACTGGGTGATATAGGCAGCTATAATCTGGTGCTGCAGAAACAGTCCGGGTGCCGTTTTAGAATTCATCCAGTTCCAGGAGTCTGCATGAAGAAAATGAGAAGTCATCAGAGGTAGGGCTGAACTAGGGCAGGGTGATATGGACAAATATATTATCACAACTGCATTTTTCCTATCGATCCATATTGGTATTATACAACATTTAATACCATTTGTGAGGAAGGGAATAAATTCAGCGTGTTTTGTCGACTTTGAGGATACACAGAAGCTGTTTTCAGACATGTCCGTGGAATTGGGTCCAGACATTTTCTGCAGTTTTCCGTCCACGTACGATGAACGCAGCTGGAGTTTGTCCGAGTGAGACACGTTCACAACCGCAGGATAACCTCCAGAACATTCTGTGTCGTCGTGCAGGAGGCAGGACATGACGATGGCCTTGTGGAAAGCAGTGTTGTTGGGTTTTTTTGCAGTCGCCAACACTCCCACTTGCTCGCAGGTGATTCTCCTGTATCTCCACATTCTCCGGAAATTTTACTGTGGGGCTGGCAGGGAAAGTTTCGCACAATGTCCGGAGCAACTTCTGAGGACATATACCTTCTCACATACAGCCCCCCTCTGGAGAAGTTTAGGAAAATGTCAACACTTCTGTGTCCGTCTGAAAGCAGCTATAATGTGTGCTGGTGGGCACCACTACATGTTTACTAGAAAACTGCACGGGGTGCCTTCAACATATGTTTAATTTGAGGATTTGAATCCTACATAAATCACAAGGGTTGTCAAGGTTCTAAACTATCATTTCATTTTTTAATCTATAGTTTTATATTCTCCAACTTACACGATATGACACTTTTATAATTAGGCTCATTTACAGCTCTTCCATGCAGCTAGACAAGTCAGAAGTGGAGGCACAGGGTGAAGTGCCGCTCTTCCACATTTCCCTTGCATTCTGCATGAAGCTGAGGGCGGTTGCTGCTTTGAAAAATGTTTGCATGCTGGGACTTTATAGCATAGAGTCTGGCACTTTCACCATTCTAACTTACATCATATTTTGCTATGAAATGTAAAATTGCCCTCTCCACCCTCTTCCTTCTTTTTGCTCTCTTGTTTCATCAGTTAATGACCAAAAAAGCAAACAAGCCAAATACAGGGATACCTCTATTTGTATGCCCCTGATGGCCGGTCCAGGTGCGAGCGTTAACTTCAATTTCATTTTTGCACAAAACTATATATATTTTAAATACCCATATCTAATTATGTCTATTTTCAAAAGCATTCAAGGACATTTTCTTTTTCTCAAATTCGCAAACTTTCAAAGGAGCCAAATGTGAACTTGTGAGGACAAATCATACTTTGCAGACCTATCTTTCCTTCTGGACAGAAGAACCGCTTCAAGAAGACCTGAGTGTCACTTCAAAGATCTCTTCAGCTCCTTGAGGTTTTTTTTTTTTTTAATCTACAGCTCTGTAATGTTCAGTCCACACCTCCGCCTCCTCTCCACACCCCTGGCTCACTCTGGCTCACTCCTGAGGGACTTTTTTTGTTGTTCTCTCAGTAGATAACACAAAATCAAAGATTCATCAGAGCGGGGGAAGAGTTTCTCAGGTTTAACCTTGGCTGACAGATTTGAATTTTACAGGTGGGAATAATGAAAATTTTTCAACTGTTCAGTTGCCAAATGATTCAAAGGTCCAGTGTGTTGGATTTGGGGGGATCTGTTGGCAGAAATGAAATATGTAAAGTTAGATTTTATTCGGGAGATAGTTTGGGTTTTGCCTGTTGTTTTGGACTGGGTTCACCCTGAACTCAGCTACACACTTTGTAAATAGTTTTTTCGAAATAAAGTGCTACTAAAGTGCTGCTGCTTTGACTTTCCTCTCTGTGGTCTCATCCTTATGTTGCGCTCTCAAACCCCCTCGACCGAGACATAACAGTCACCGTAGAATGAGTCCTTTATGTAAACATAGGGAGCGGGTTCCTACGTCTCTACAGTCGCCAAAAACGGATAGACCGAACACTGGCTCTCGAGAGGGCCCTTCATGTTTTCATGTTAACTGAAGGTGGAGTGGAGGGATGGAGGGAGATATATTCAGCTGGTTATAATATGCAACATCAACTGCTGAATGCTAATAAACCCACCACTCTGAACCATTAACGGGTCATATGTCACTGGCTTCTACTTCTGGGGTATGTTTTTTAAATGATGAGTGACAAAATGCTCACAGCTTGTCTCATCAAGTAGTTTATGCAGGTAGGTTATTCAAAGGTGATTCAACATTTCTTCCTAAACTCTGATGATTACCATTTGCTATATATATATATATATATCTATATTAAATGAGATGAGTAGGCAAGCAGAGAATTCTGCTTCACTATATTTCATATTCACAAAGGAGGTGTTAAAAGACTCATGTCCCTGAGCTGATATGGAAATTCATCTCAGACACAAACGTGGCCAGATTTAGGAAAAACAAGCTTGTAGCGATACCTAAGTTTACACCTCACCATTAACTCTTTAAGGCTGTACTATTACCCAAGAAAGGGAAACATGGTTTATCCCCAAAAAATGTCTCCATTAATCACTCTGAGAGTATGTATATGTTACATTAAATAAACACAGTATATATCTTGCAAAGTGAAATGATAAATTAATTTCTTAAAATACATGGACAAACAAAATGTATTTGTTTTACTTTTCATACAGAAAAGTTTTGCTCTTGTACTCGTAGTTTTTCCTCTGTGGAGTACCAAACAACAGGGAACAGCTGGCCTAAGTCCTTTGTATATAAGACATTTTACAACAGTTTCCCTCACAAAAAGTGGGAGAGCAGCTGGCTTTTCATTTTTTTTTTTTTCATTGATAACTGGTGCTGCTTCTCTGGGGGACTTTCACTTTCAATCACCAATATCACAACTGTTCAATGAAAAGCACTTTCGAAACTAAGTTGGTCGTTCTACTCATTGACGAGCCCGGCTAGAGGAGCGTTATGGCACTGTTAAAGTCTATTAATGTACTCGAGATTATGGATGATGAGTATGTTCTGCCACAAAGGTTTTTTTTCCACTCTCCAGAGAGAGAATTAGTATTGTTGCCTATCTTTGTACAATGACTTATACTTGTAAAAGCGGTGTCGCCTTTATTGCGATTCCTGTGGGTTTTTATGTTGCAATACCATATGTGTATCTTGGCCAATGGCAATTGCTGAAATAGATTAATGGAAAACTGTTACCAAGATAAGGATCCAGTCAGTGTCTGACTCTCACGGTTCCCCTGGCTGTCATTGAGGAGTGTACTATTCTCCATAATTCACATTTTAACACTTTCTGAAAGACACAGGCCCATTGAGAGCCCCTCAGGAGGAGTTGCCTGTGGTTTATACTTTTATGAATCTTCCAGTAGGGTTTTTACAGTCTCTGCCTGGCTGCATGTGCCAGATTGTACCAACAGTTTAAGCGCAGCTTTTATAAAAAGAAATGGTAATTAATGGAATAAGCAACATTTTACTAAGGGATGTTCTGATTGGATGTATCTCTTTGGGAGCAGACCTTTTTTGTGGGGGGTTTAAAGATATTTTTGGGACCTTTTTAAGCCTTTATTGACAGTACAGCTGTTGGTGTGAGGGGGGGGAGGGGCAAAGGTTCCAACGCCGGCCACTGCAGGAGGACTCAGGCCTCCATACATGGGGCGCCGTCGCTACCAAGTGAGCTATCCGGTGCCCCAAGGAGCTGTTAGACATGACACCAACCTCCTTCACATGATTAAGCGGCATCTGTCAAACACACTTTGTTCTTCAAGAATGTGCAAGTCTTTTACTCTGCATAACAGGAGGTTTGAAGTTCTTACAAGCAGTCAGTTGGAAAATAACGCCAGGGACTGGGTCTTTAAAGAAAAACTATAGAACAACTCTCTTTGACTCTTTCGAATAAAGCTATACCTTGTTCCTCTCAAAGGGTAAAATGCATCTTATGTCATCTTCCTTTTCTTCCGAATCAATGTTCTGTTTGTGAGCATAACTGTACATGCAGGTGGTGGAACGGCAACGACATCTACACAGCAGCAAAATAACATCCAGACCTCTGAATGATTGTCCTGATTTCTCATTTTAAAACAGGTCCTGTGTTAGCGTCGATTCATGTCACATCCAAATTATCATGATTACAAGTTATGAATCCAAGTCTCAATTACTGCTGGGAAATGATCTCAGACATCCAACCAGACTCTTATTAATATGCATAAGCTTGGAAACCAACTTTTGAATCACTGCATTTCCCCTTGAAACATCAAAGCTTACCTGTAAACATTTTCCCTTTTAATTAAATTTCTAGAGTTTATCATTTCATTTTATCTTTTTCATTAGGGTAGTGAGTTACAACAAAAAAACTAACGTTTAAGCTCCTTAATGGTTGTATTTCACGTTTCCATCCGCTTCAGACGCTGATAAATGAATGTTTTAGGTACACTGTCTTTACCTCTGGCTTGCTGTGACACTGGCTCTTACTCGCCAAAATCCTCCTCCTCCCTAAATATGTCTCTCATCCTTAACCTTTGCTAGTGGGTCAACAGGCATCTGGCCAATTCCAATCCCCTCTAATCCATCTATTGAAAATTAAATAGTGGTAAGAATCATTGGTGTTATTCCGCCATCAACACAGACACGTACTGGCTGCTTGCCCCGACTGCCTGCACTGAGATCTCAACAGCGGTGCCAAAGGAGAAAGTGTACTGCAGACTTCCAAACAAGTTGCCCCCTAACTACACATGGTCTCCAGGGAAACGACCCCAGAGCCCATCTTGAAAAAGTAGGCGACTGCCACATCGACTGCTGTGGGTTCCAGCCAAGTTTCCAAACATTTGCACGTTGAAATACGCTGCTCACATGGGATCAGCTGAATTGTGTCTGATAAGTTTATCTTTTACAGACAAAAACTGGGAAAGCAAAACCACAATTTTGCCTCCCCCAGTTGAATATGGTTGATGCATTTGCTCCACTTCACTCGCTACATTACTCAGGCGCCCGATGGGCTTTAAAGTGCAAACACTACTCAATTGTGCTGCGTTACAGTGGTGGCAGACTAAGTGGTCTCTCCTCTAACATTCTCTAACAAAGTTGAAAAGCTGAGAGACAGCAGGGGGACACACGGGTAATGCAGCACATAGACTGACAAACAATCTTTCATGTCTTTTTGTTGCACAACATGTAAATTCAAGCACTTTCATTGACTTTCGTCAATTAACCTATTTACAAAAGCTTCTAATGCCTTCATGTTTTTCCTTAAATTCATGTCCTTAAATTTGAAGAATACATGGGAAACGCTGTGAATGAAGTAAAAGAAAATGGCAATTCAGTCTCGTCTGATGATTGTCGGGCTAGTCGGTCAGCCTGGACAGCCTTTCATTCACGTGCCCGATTCTCTTCCCAGATTAGACAAAGAGTTCTTACCTATTTACCTGCTGGGAGACATTGGAATGAAACATATGTTGTCGTGACAAGTTGGCACACAGTTCACATTAACCAGATGCTGGAATGCCAGCTTCAATCATTTTGACCAGTGGTGGGGAGGGCTGCGCAGATCAGGCAGGCAGATGCTGACACAGATTAACAAATCACGACTCGCTAATGCGTGACTTCTCTGCAGGTGTCCGTAATTGTACAAATGCCAATGCATCAAAAACATGCTGAAATCAGTTGTCAGTTTGAATGCATGTCATCCACAAAATATACAGTATGCTGCTCTTACTCTAAATCTGCTATCATCTTCTTTGGGAAATGAAAAACCTAACTACTATACAGAACAGACTGCAAAGCGGTTTAGACAGTTTTCCTATGTGGATCTGCAGGCATTGCTAGTTAAAAGCAAATGTTTGCAGTTTCCCCACAGTGCAGTGGGTAAAGACTAGCTCATTACAAAGCGATTCTGTTCTCATTAAGCGGTGCTTCCTAAAGGTAGAGTCACTACGCAGCACTTTGTTTACCAAAAGCATTGCACCGGTGGGATGAAGACAGCCCTATTGAAAGAATGTGGTTTTGACTGATCTCAGCCCTTAAATGTTTTGGTGGGAAATGGGCAAATCACATAAAATATCCCAATTTGTACACACCAATTTAAAGTGTAGATGTGTACATGCCAGTTTAAAATGATAAGCATTTACATGAAAAACATGTAAAAAACTAGAATGGCACTGAGTGGAGCGCATCCATCCGCCAAGGCCCCAACAGTCCCCTTAAATTCAATCAAGCTTTACAGCTGAGCCAATAAAACAATGCAGATCATGAACTCATAATCTCCATTACAGAAGAATGATAGGTTGATTACACTCAGAACAGGATTTATACACAACAACAAAAAACACTAAGGAGAAACAAAGCTTCACTAAGAGATCCAGAGTTCTATTTGGATCCACACCAAATCGCACTCGCTCACAGTCCACTAAATTTGCCTGACTTCCTTCATCAAGATCAATGCATAGTTCCCCCGGGAAATTGGGGGGGGGGGGGGGGGGACCAATAATTTCCTGGATCCCTTTTTTGTCTGGATCCGCGCCAAAAGTGAATTACTTCTTTCTTGGCCCATGTCCTGTCCTTCCGACATTTTTTGGGGGGGAAAATCAGCTCTGTGGTTTTTCTCAATCCTGCTGACAAACAAACAAACTAGAGTGGCACTCCAACAAGTCCCAGCAGTCCCCTTCAACTCAATCAAGCTGCACCCAAAATGCACATATTTATCAGTCCACTAAATATGCCCAATTTTTTTTTTTCCATCAAGATCCATGCATTAATTCCTGGTAAATTGGCAAAAATATCAAATAAAATGCCCAACAGTTTTTGCATAATCCTGCGGACAAAAAAAAACAAACAACAATAAACCCAACAACCAACAAATGAACAGGGGTGAAAACATAATCTTCTCGGCAGTTGTAACAACATAATTTCCCACGTTTACCTGGTCACTGAACACACCCAGGTTTGTAGCTGCCCACCAAATCTAGAGGTTGAGATTATGATTTGGCCAAAGCAAGTGGCCAAGAAACTACATTTTGGAGAAAAACATAAAGCTGCCAAGAATCCGTTTTTCAATCTACATATCAAACATTGTTTAAATTCACTTAGTTTCCACAGTTGCTTTCATAAAGTGTTTTGGATGGCAAGAAGTTTCTTGTCTGAAACTACACTTGGCAGTGAAAACTTTCTTAAAAGATAATTGTTTTTGTTGTTGTTGTTTTATTCCTGTTTTTCTGTCATTATATCTAAATGTATCAACATGTAGTTCAGAGTTCAACCTTCCCATCAATGTCATGTCTTTTGGAAAGGAAGAAAAGGGGGCTTAGAGGACACAGAGTATTTCTTTGTTAAATTAAATTTTTTTTAAATAAAAAAAATCAACCGTCCTTGCTCCTTCATTGTGTGCATTCTGTAATAGGAATTTCTATTTCTATTTTCTATTATTTTTTCTATTTTGCTTACAAATCGCAGTGTTCCTCACAAAGACTTTAAATTCCTATTATTTCATGTTTTGTCACATGAAGGCAATGCTCTGTTACATAGAGCAAGTGGTCGGAGTGGCTTAATGAGAACAAGAACGATGTGAAATGAACCACAAACTAGTCTTCAGTTAGCAGACTTCCTCTCAGTTGAGCACTTTAGGGAAAGACTCTGAAATGGTGCCCGAGACAGTTTACTCCATTATTATCACAAAGCCAAATGAAAACACAGCAGCTCTAAAGCAACACTCAGCTTAATGGCCCAATGCTGATGCTCTAATTGTGAAAGCAATATCTTAAAAGCTGCAGAAGTCTCTTATTAAAAATCAATAAACCACCTCCATCAAATGTCTCATCTGGCATGGGGGGGTTGTAGAGCATTTGCAGTGTGGAGTCAGGAGGCGCTGTATGAATGAAGTTATAGGCAAAAACCTGTTGTGCAACAAGCTGGTGGGAGTAGCTTCTTTTGTTATGATAATTATTAGTAATATTCATAATAATAATAATGCATTGTGCTATTTCGAGTAGGTATTGGGATAGTTGCTTTGACATTGGATTCCTAGTATCTTACTTCTGGACATCAGAGGGCAAAACTCTTTAAAAGAGCTTGTTTGATCTCGGGTGAGTCTCCTTTTTTTCATTCCTTCCTGTCCTCTTTCTGATACAACAATGCGGGTGAAAGAGGTGTGGGTGGAAGTGAACTATCCTCTACAACTCGCTCCACACTTTTCAGTGATTCACTGAAGAAAACAACCTCTTGAAAGATAACCATAGAGGTAGTGAACCAAACCAATCTGAAAGTGCCTGAAAGCTGCACAGAGCTTCAGAGTTAGGTTGATGATTCTCATTGGGATTGGCAGGAACCTTCCACCCCTCCAGCACCGCCAGAAAAACCAGCGCTGGTTTCCTTTCAGACAGTCAACTTTCTTTTTTTCTAAAGCAAGATCATGCTTTAATATGGTCACAGGCTTTATAAGTGTCAACTATCAACAACGTACAATATCGGATGAAGGGGTAAGAAAAAACGATGAATGTCTTTATTTTTCTAAAATTGCCTTCCAGCCTGTCCACAGTTACATCATCTAACGGCTCATTCATGCCTGTTGTTCACACACCAACGTGTGTTTAAGCTTTTTAAAGCTAATTTGAAAGGCACTGCAAATGTCTCCTGCAGTGCAGTCCAAAAATCTGTCCATGAGACTCCTTAAAGAGGAAGTTTGAACGGGAAGGAAATCTTCTGGTTCGGAGAATTCAGCGAGCAGCTTGGCGTGAAATAAAAAGGTAAAAGGGGTTGAAAAATGTCTCTCTCCAGCCGACAGAGAGTTAGCAGAGTAGTATGGATAGCCGCGTCAATACAAGTGGCTCCTTGTTTTATGGCCATAACAGCTCACCATCCATCCTTGGTTTACAGGTTATTGATTAAAGAGGACTCAACATCAGTGAATTGTATTTGCGCCCTTGGCCATGATGCAGAGAAAAAGTATAACTGCCCTTTAAATCCTTTCTCAGGGCTCAAGAAAGTCCCTAATTGGTCTTTACAGAAGCAAATCCTCAAACCATTAAAGTTTCTCATCAAGCCTTTACCACACCACCTTTATTTTGGGACACAAACTTTTACGTCATACTGCACAGACAAGTTTGTAGTTAGAGGTGATGAGGTTTCGGACCCAATTATGAGCACACCAAGCGCTTAGCAGGCTTAAAAACTATATAAACATATTGATATTTCAAAACAACATGAATTCATTAACTATTGCTGTCAAAGTGTGTAAATTCATCATAATGTAATTTAATTTGTGTCCACAAAAAAATGTAAATAATGTACGTGTGGACATATGAGCTATAAAGAGATCACTCTTTAAAAAAACAGCATTGCAGCATGCTATTCCCAAACACATAAAACACAACACTAAAATAAACAGTAAACACAGCAAAGAAAAATGATACTGTAAGAACAACCATTGGATTAGAAATAAACAAAAAAAGAAGAAGACTAATCAATTTAAAGTTAATTTATAAGATACAGATGCAGCGGCTAGAGTCGTGCATATTACCCTGTTTCCAATCAAAGCTCCAATTAATCAACCACAACTTAGTTGTACACTGTGAATGTGGGGCCTTCAGGGACCTCGGGGCTCTGAGGCCCTGCTGCAGCTGCCCACTTTTCCCAATTAATCCATTCTGGGTACGAACTCAAACCCCTTTTATACTTACGTTACAGAAATGTTTCTTCATTAGCTAGTCATAAGTATTACACTCCCCTGCCATTCTGCGTGTTATTATCCCCTAAAAGTATGACCTGTTTTCTTCACGTCCCAGACTGGATCCAGTCTTTAATTGATCTTTAATTGATTGAATGGGGGCGGGGGGGCTACATTAATTTTTCTAGATCAAAATATGGCCAAACCATGATGGTTTTTTTGCAAGATGTCATCTGTCCCCCTTTTCCCCGTGCTGCATTAGCAACATTAGCAGACAGGGAGGCGGGCTGCCATCTGCCAGAGCTCTGCCTGCCGATAGACGCAGCAGTTAACCGGCCGTTGTTTATTCATAAAATATAAAAAAAAAAAAATACTTTAACTGGCTAGTATTTCGTGTGCTAGCTAGCAAAGAAAATATAAATGTATATATAGTCATAATTGTTGACTACATCGACTGGTTGTGCACATCTGTATTCTGTCTAACAAAAGTCTAACAAAAAACCCTTCATGGTGTCATTGGGGTTACTGTTTCCTGGATATATATATATAGATATATATATATATATATATATATATATATATATATATATATATATTTATATATATATATAGATATATATACTACATTTCTCTGTACAGAAAAACTATCTGGTTGTGGAGCATGACAGACACTGGGCATTATTGATTTTTATCCTAGGGACTAAATGCTGTAAACTAAAAATTAGGATATTGCATCTTCTAATAATTATATTAGTGTGTCTATTAATAAAACCAACATCATTTCTTAAGGTCTTATGAGTGTTAAGTATATTAAAGAAACTAGAGTCCTAGCCTGTATTCTGGATTTGTCTCTCAATATTCAGCAGAACTGTAAACTTTTTAAACAGTTTTACTAAAAAAAAAACCTAGCTATCACGTGTAGTGAAGTTATAATTAAACTGATATATATTGTTTTTCCTGAGGGAATGTACTAAACCAAGGTCAGGGTCACACAGCTACATACTCTTTCCTTTGGCTCTGTCTGTGTCTCTTGTAAACGCACACAGACACAAAACCCATAAATAATCACTGCATCATTTTCAAAGGTAAAGAAATGCTCTCTCATTCTCTGCTTTTTCTCATTCCTCTCTCCCCTGTCCCTGTCGCTAACAGAGAACAACATGTTGTTATGAAGATCAGTTGCTGGCACCATAGCACAGTTGCAGATTCAGCAACAGCACACAGTCGTTTACCAATAAATCAACACACACACACACACACACACACACACACACACACACACACACACACACACACACACACACACACACACACACACACACACACACACACACACACACACACACACACACACACACACACACACACACACACACACACACACACACACACACAGTCAGCTGAAGCCTTCACCTGATGAAAAATACCACCACTGGAGATGCCGGAATATTATATATACTGCATTATATGTGCATACATGCATACCATTAACATCTGCCAGTCTGCCATCCTCATAAACCAAGCAACCTGCATTGGAGGCGAACAGATTTCCACTACATCTGCACGCATCATCGTAATGCCACGCAATGCTGGGCAGCCAGATGGCAGCGAGCGTCGGCAGAATAGAACAGATCAGGTTTTGAACTGTAGTTCCTTCCTGTCTCGCTCAGAATGGTAACAGAGAGACTCATGGGAGATTGCCCAGGCAGTGGGGCCAGGCGGGCTTTTCATGAGGTGAGGAGTAGACCACCTGGGCCAGTGGGGTGAACGAAGGCAGCGGGATAGAGAGAGAGAGAGAGTGTGTGTGTGTGTGTGTGTGTGTGTGTGTGTGTGTGTGTGTGTGTGCGTGCATGCGTGCGTGCGTGCGTGTGTATTAATTATGTAAGCGAGAGAATGAGGTGATGAATGAGGAGATCTTGCAGTATGCAGGAATACAGCCAGCGAAAAAAGGAAATTATGTTTTTCCTCTTATTTATGCAGAGGACAGCAACAAAGTAATCGTGAATTTAAATGACTTTTTACACTTTGGATGTGCAGCATGTTTTTGAGCATATATCTCGGGAGGTAAACACAAAGAGGAATTCGACCACAGCACTAAGTTCTGAAGAAATTCCTTGAACAGTAAACCATTTGATGTCAAGTCCAAAGGGGCCTCACGGTTCAGAGATCACGGAGGTTTATAATGTTGTCAAGTGTGCAGGAGGTGCGCCTCCCCTCATTTCTCCAGAATCCACGGAAGTAAAAAGAGATTTGGCGCCACACGCTCGCACATGCACACTGTGAATGCTTCATTAAACTGCATCTATCTCCCAAATGTGCCTCCATAAACCCAGAAGGGAGGCATACAGACAGAGATGAAGACCAGTGCGTTTCTGCGGCAGCCGAGCTTATCTCCGAGATAAGATGGAGACCCTTCAGGGAGATGAGAACAGAGAATGAAAGATGGAAGGAGGGAGATGCAGAGAAGACAGTCGGTTCAACAGAAAGGGATGTGACAGATGTTGGAAGAGAGAGAGAGAGAGAGAGAAGGAGGCACAGACAGCCCAAAAAATAAGAGGGAGGAAAAGACAGAGAGTGGATGTAAGACTTTGGACATTGTTGGCTTCAGGTCTCTCTCTCTCTCTCTCTCTCTCTCTTCCTTCAGTTGGTGGGTATAAATGGGCAGATTAGGACTGTGGGGTTCAAATGTAAATCAGCTGCTGGGAAGATCAAACAGTTTTAGCTGATTTTGCCCTTCGGTCCACACACTTTCTCCCTATCAGAATAGACAATGTTACAGTTTTACTTCAGGAAACCCTTGGAGAATAAGAAGTAGAGAGTTCTCCAGAGCTCCGCGAGCTCATGGGGCATCTGCTTAACTTTCTCCCACTCATCCACAGCAAAAACCGTGACCTCACATTGAAAAGAATATAATGCGTATAGAATAAAATACATCACACTTGTCTACACGGAGTGTCTTGCAGAACAGTGAATTGTATATTCCAAACAAAATGACCAATTTTTTTACATGTATCCTCTTGATTCTGCATTGATTTACGCACCCATTAATTGATAACCTCTTAAAGCTACAAATAGGCTACATTAATTACACATTCTTTTTACCTGCTATCGCTTTTGTTAACATCCCTAACAGAAAATGTTTATGCTCGTGCTGACAATATTAACCTGTAAAAAATGTAACGCAATTAACCCAGAGTTGTTGACGGCTGACCTGTGTGACGACGTGTGCCGCAAAACCATTCGCCATGATGATGAATGATGGATACGGACAAGGAAGGAGTTTAATGCCTCGGGCACACTACGTCGTGCTGTCTTCTAATCACGAGGTACTGCAGGATATTCTTATGTTGACAGGTCAGAAACAGGAAGTAGTTTGAGCGGACGCTCTCTGTGTTGTGCGGACGGAGAGAAATAACCTGACGCGTTAATATGTGGTTCCGCATTAAAGCAGCTCGAGGTTACGCTCATGATCTGTTGCAGCGAAAATGCACAACATGACAGAAAAAAGCCCTGCGTATAGTCTGCACGAGGATTTTTTTCATCACGGAAAAGGCAGAGAATAATTGAAGAGTGTTGTTGTGCTGTTGTGCTACAGTTCCTCCCCACAGGTTTCCAGGGTTGACGCACTCACTGCCTGTCACATCGCCTGTCACAGCTCACCCAGGACACAGGCTCCCCGACTTGTCCAGATATTTAGCTGCTAGATGTCTGGACACGTCAGCGAGGCCTCGGTGAGTCAACTTGGCCTTGATGGTTTCATTGGAAATCTGTAATTCACAGGAGAGAAGCTGTGCTCAAAGTTTAAAAGATGCTCTTTAACAATAGTTTTTGAATTGAAATACTTCCTTGTCCTCATTATTACAAACTTCAGTCTTAAAAAGATAAATACGAAGCAATTAATCGCGATTAATCACAGCAAATTGTGCGAGTAATTAGTAAAAAAAATTATAATCAATTGACAGCAATAGTTTATGCTTTATTTATTCTTTGCAGAGGTGTTCCCTATCAATGCCTTGGAGATTGCTTATCTGACTAGATGTCTTTTTAACTAACAGCACAGAGAAATATCGAATTAGCTGTTTGCTATGAGTATCGGTCACACATCAGTCACAAAAAAAATTCGTCCAAACATCGTTCCCATCTAACATTTCCGTCAAAGATCCTTCCACATCTCCTCTCCCTTTTAAACACATAACTCGCACCGTTGTTTTAACATTCATTATGATATGTTGTCTAAATGACTTTTTGGGCGCAGTGCTTACGCCTTTCTGTGGTAGGGAAAAGCCTGTTATCATATTCACCTTTTGTGTGACACTAAAGCACTGCACTATTTGTTTTTAGTATTGAGTATATTGGGAAAATTTGAATTCTGACCTGATGATGACACGCAAAATTGAATGGAAATCCATCAAATAGGTGTCCGGGTATTTCAGTCTAGACCAAGCAACCAACTGGCAGACATGCCTAGAGGCATGCTTAGAGCCAGTATGGCTCTAGGCAAGGCTGCCAGCATTACTAATAAAAACATCTCTCTCAAGGATACATCAAGATTATGAGTTATTTGTTTGAAAATAGGCTTGTGGTCAAACCGAAATCATTTGTGTCATCATTTGACACGTTACAGGTGATGCTGGAGGCTTTAAAATAAATAAAAGAACGCATTTTCATTGTAGTTTCCTATAATTGTTTGTTATTCCAACAGTAAGTGTCTACACTAGCCCGGTGTATAAAGCACATCAGTACCACTGCCAAGGTAAGCAGCAGTTCAAATGGGTGCCATTCATATACAAAAAAAAAGTATGTTGCCAAGTATTTTGAATTACAGCATCCATTATGTGGCAGATGTTGTCTTACATCTCATTCACATACTGTATTCATGCTCTGTTGGTTTGACTGAGATCAGATGCTGTTCATTTCAGCAAATGCAATTTGTTAAAACAAAGAGGCTTAATGCCCAAGTGGATAATTGGTCAATGATTTAGTGTGGAAACTAAAACTCTCCGGTTTTGGAGACTATGGGTCTTTCAGAGATTTTTATTGTCACTGTCAAAACAGATGAAAGTGGGGAAAAAGGCGACAGATGCTTTATGGCCTGACAAACCGTAAATATTAAGTCTAAAATAAATACATGGATGTCATCACTTTAGACAATCACAGATTGGATGTGCGATTGTTCAAATCAAATTCATCCCACTGATCTGGATAAAAAAAATGAAAGATGGTAACCTTTTGTTGCTTAGAATATCGAGGAAAACGTGGTTTTATAATTTAAAACAAACTTTTGTCATTTCTTTCCTGGGATTATAACAGTGAATAAACAGATGGTAGATTATAAATGCCAGCACACAAATAAGCCATTGTTTGTTCTATTTTTCTTTTGTTACAAAGACACTTTATTACAATGGTATGGTGTTTGCATTGAGCATATGTGTGTTTGCAACTGTCTCTCTCAGTGACATGGTCCAGATTTACTCTGTAATGCTCACGAGTAGGAGTGTAACAATTCTGAAACCGAGACCGAAACCGCAATACAGACATCCAAAACCCCAACCCGCTGTAACAGCAGCAGGTTGAGTCTGTAAAACTGTCATTATTTTACTCATGTAACAAAACTCATTTCCCATTTCCCCATAAACACTAACATATATGTTGTACATCTTCAACTAATTATTCTATTGAAGGTTAGGGCAAGTTGTGTGTTTTGTAAATATGCATTAAACTTATTCAAACGGTCTTGCAACTGCATGTGTCACATGATTGAGTGATCAAACCTTCTGTTGAAGTTAGGCTTGTTTAATTAGCACAAAAAGGCATGATAATCCCTCAGGCACTCTGGGCATATTCCAGTCAGCAGTGTGTGAACATTTTTGGTCCCTCCTCCAAAAAGAAAATGCCAGGAGCCATCTCAGAAATCAAGGTCTGAACTAAGCCAATGCGAAGAATCATACGCAACTACTCGTGAGTGCAACCAGGCCCATCACCCCTGGAACCTGCAGCCATTACAGTTTTAGTTCAGAAACAGAACAGACACAAATAATGCTAATCACACTAGTGATCTCTCTGAGGTTACAGGTGTTGTATATAAAAAGAGGACCTGAAAGGCTCAGATGCACTATAGGGGGTGTCTGACAAAGCAATTAGTCAGAAAAACATGACATCGCTGTTGCCTCCAGTGAGTTATACTTTGAGTGAATCACCGGGGCTGCTCCACCAAGCACCTCAGACCTGTGAGGCTACACACTGTCAGTGTAATGAATAAAAGATGTTCCACTGATGGTTAACTCGCAGTGCCAGCAATTTTACCAGACAGACGCATTTGTTTTCCATGAGAATCAGCTAAATGCTTACTGTACACATGGGATATGGGTTAGCTGGTTACACGTGGAAAAACCACTGTAGTATATGTCTACAGTGTGTTAAAAATGTAAATATGTCTCTTTCTCTGTATATCACCATGTACTTGTAATGTATTTTTGATATTGTACTTCTTATGTAGTTTTCATGGACTGGTTAAAGTGCAATAAAAAAGTTGCATGTTTATCTAACTTGCTCCAAACACTGGGCCTCATGCAAGAACCATTCGTTCGAAAAGTTGCCACATTCACCAATTTATCTTGTATTTTGACTTTTTCTTTTTTACAGCGTCTGGAGCGGTCCAGACCTGACACACAAAAGAAAAGAAAAACAGATGTTGAATGTAATTTGAGCTGTTCCGTGTGACCAGTTGGTGCCAGTCTGTTTTCCATCAAGGTTGGTTCAATATTCATTCAGTTAAATGTCTACAAGTTTGGGATTTCTTGTTTCCTGGAGTGCTGCAGAATTCCAGTTTCCATGTCCATTATAGAGAATATCTACATCCTGAGGGCAGTAGTGGGAAATATGGATTGAGGGTGATTCGTCTAATTTGCTATTTGTGAAATTTCTGTGCTATTTGTGAGGCATATAAGACAGGATGCAGAAATACATGCTAACATCATCTCCGAGGGTGTGCATTAATTTGGAAGAGTGGGGTGATTTTACATAAGATTGTCTCTTCCCTTCTTAAGACAGGTGGTTTATCAAACAATATATATCCAGTTCTCTGTCTGATCTGTCCAAAAAAAATGAAGAAGGAAAACATCAGCCTTGACCTTTCTTGTTTTGCCAGCAACTTTGATGAATGTGCAACCTTTTGAAATAACCAAGGCTTGTTGAGAGACACACAAGACTGGTCAAAAGAAACTCATTGCTTATTTATCGTATACTGTACACTGTACATTATTCATAGCACTTTGTTATTGCAGGCATTTTCCAGATATATGAGGGACTATCGTTTTGCACAGGCTGTAGCTGTGATTTCCAACACGAGCTCGTTGATCACACGACAGACCGTTTGTCCACAGGTGACAGCGTGGTGCCGCACTGCATGGAACGATGAATGTCGCCGTCATCTATATTATGTTTGACCGTAGATGTGTTTTGTTTGATAAAGAAGGATCTGGTGCGAAGCTCTCATGCGGAATTGCGATAAATCAGAATGTGGTTGATGCACATATTGGTGCCCTAAAATGCACACAGGTACACTTTCCAGTCACAGGCTGTATTTATTTACACAACCTGAATTTTAGACATCAAATATCGAGTTTTCATCCATAAACTTTCAATTAAGTAGTAGGGAAATTTTGTGTGTGCATATTTTAATACAATATTGTCCACACTGAGTCTCCCATATTCTACAGCAGGCTTTGTCTGGTGGATCAGTGAAAAGCCACATCAACCCAAATGTCTTGCTGAAGATTCATTGCATTCACACAAAAAAATATGCCTTATGAGAATCCCCACCCCAATAGACATTTAAATAATAAATGATCCTTCCTTCCTGAAGCTCTCCCGTGGGACAAGGGCTGATGTATGGTAGCCCCGAGGGCACATATAGGATGTATTAGTTCGGCTCAAGTCTGCACAAATGGGAAGTGAGTGATGGTGGGGGAATGTTGACATCCTTTGACATCTTAGACAGACACAAAACAGGACATTGGCATTTCACCCGTCGTCAAATGCAGGCAAAGTCAATTCACTGTGAAACAAAAGAGTTTCAACAGGAAAGGGACACAGGAGAGAATAACTACCATGAAATAATTTCTTGCTAAACTTTGAGCGGCAAGTGAAATGTTTTTGTAATCACTCATCAGCTCTCCTTGGTATTGAATTCCTGTTACACTGTGCCTGCTTTGCATTGTGCAGGCCAATTAATCCAACTTGGCTGCTTCCCCTTTGAGTGCTAATGCGATTAATGGGATTGTTGCTAAAGCTAGTTGGATGTGGGTGACCATAGTCTTGCCGGGGGATAAACGCAGTGGGAGGAAGACATGTTTGCTTCAAAACCCAGTCCAAACCCAAATAAGCTGCCAGCTCACTCTTGGATAGGTATACCAACGGAAAAAAATAGGACAAAAGCATAAAGTCATTCAACGTTTTTGCAATATAAAATGGATTCTGTGTGGTCAGTTGAGCTACAAAACACAGCCCTCAGTAAACTCCATCCCACGGAGGCCATTGCCCTCAGAACTGCAAAGCAGCTCAAAGTGTTTCACAAATCCAGAGACAAAAGGCAACCAAGAGTGAGCAATTTAGTGCTAACTGCTTTGTGAAGGGCCTCGCAGCCCACACAGCCCCATTCAGGGGACTAAAACATAGGCCAGGATTACGCTTATCAAGCATCAACTGTTTGGTCACACAGACAAAGGCTTATTGCTCTGGGACAACTTTAATGGCCAGTGGCTGAGTGCAAAGAGCGCCTCTTATAACAGAAAAAAGAGGGTGAGGCGAGGGCAAGAAAGGGAGGGGACTACAGCAGCACAGTCACCACTTTCAATAATGATGAGGCCAAATGAAGGGAATGGGCAGTTAGGGTTTGTTGAGTGGTTTTATCTCTTTTTCAACATAATGAAAAGAAAGCAGCACATGAACCACAGTGTAAGCGGCAGAACAATGACATTCCCTCATCGTCCGACCGTCCACGTGAGTTTCTGAAGCTAATAACAGCTGGAGAGACTGATGGTTTGCTGAAAGCTTGGTATGCAGAGAAATATTGTCATGGAATCTCAATCTGTCCATTAGACACTGTCAAAAGGCAGAAGGAGCTGTTCCAGTTGGTTTAGCATAGATTCGTAAAATAAAGTTAAAACTTTTACGACCTTGGAAAACAGCTGAGGTGACGATGCCATGCTGTCAAGGCACGGGGTGAATGTTTAAATCTGATGAGCAGCTTTTACCACCTAACCACAATCCAAATCACTTTCTCATCTGTGCTTTGGTTATATTTAAGCCTCTGTTTGACGTTTTAGAGTAACGGTAAAAGGATTATTCCCACTAGGTGTGGTCCTAAATGTGTGGTTTTAGCCAACCTTTGTAACTGTAGTACTAGTATTGTCAATAAAAGATCTTAGAACGCGGCAAGATTGCCTAAAAAAACAAATCAAAACTCGGGTCTAAGCAAGATATGAATGATCATTCAGTAGTCTTCAAAAGAGTAAACATGTTGAATGGCAATTTTTTTTTTACCCAAATGGTTCATTGCACATGATTCTGATTCATCTTTACTTGCTCAAACTGTGCACACACTGTTGCACTTTCTGGGTAATAAGATAATTTTACTGACATTTTGTGTGTACTCACTCTGGACTTGAAGGTTGACTTCTACATTTAGGTATTTTACAAGATTAAAAAAACAGTAGAAAGATTGTTTCCACTCTGAATTCTATCCAGTAACGATGGAGCTACCACAAGTAACATCTTTCCTAGCTTAGCATAAAAACATGGGAAACGTCTGGCCATGTCCAATGTTACAAAGAAAAAAACTATCAGCACCTGTAAAGCTCATCTTGTTTCCCTAGGTCATACAATAACAACAATGAGTGTAAAATAACAATTCTAGGATTTACAAAAGGGTTAAGAATTATAGACTGTGCAATGTCTAAGTTATTTCCAAGATTCTCTTTGCTTGCTTGGAAAATGGTTGCAAGTGGGGACCAGTTTAAAGCTAACGCAAAGCAGAGTAGCAACACGCATCAAGACATAAATGCTTGAACCTTTTGTCAATATTGACATGCCACACTGTGTGGCATGTCACACTTGACATGCCACACATTAGCTCCAACAGACTTCCCACAATTCAACTGTTCAGTTCATTTTACTCAAACCATGAGCACAAAACTAACGACCGAATGTCTGTCCATTCTTTGATCTTTTATATTCCTGTAGTCTGTAAGGTACACCACCAATCAAAGAAATCAAAAGAATTCCTAGTTTTTAATGTTGTCAAGTGAAAATCCATTACATACTGTTAGGCAAGTTCTCCTTGGACATTTGCTTTTAAACAATCTTGCATTAAAGTTATATACAATTTTGTCAAATTGAAGCATTTTTTAAAATTGGACAGGTTTAATAACATTTTGTTATTAAACCTGTCAGTTTAATTTCTGAGCCATTTTTCTCCGTACCTTGCCATCCACCGTCCTATCACTTTGCCATCTGTGCTGTCTGACTGACTGATTGAAGTGGCTGATTTTCTAGGTAGCTTTAACACCAGGACAGAATAATAAAAGTGAATCCCAAGAGATGGCTCTGGCCTTTGTGACAGTGGTTTTTGGTTCCACCCACTATGAATCAACATGAGATTGGTTGATTCACCTACCACAAATAGACAACTCTAAGTAATCCTTTCATCTGTGAAACAAACTCTGCTTGAAACATAATAATGTGTTGTCTTGTTTTACTCCCTGTCTTATATTTTTTCCCTGGCTCCAGTATTTCGGTTACCTGTTTTTGCTACATGTCGTTGAAACCCTTGTTTGGTAGTTAAGTCTGTTTTCTTTAGTTATTAAATATTCCTCGACACCTTTGCACTTGGGTCCTGCTTCCTGCTTAAACGTGACACTCAGAGTTCCCCACTGATTTCAGATTTGCTGCAGCTCTTGTTGTAAACCAGAATTTTCTTTTAAAGAAGGTATGACATTGGTCATGTTATACGTTGTCATCCTTGTGTCTCTTTATTTAAAATCCGTTTCAGCTATCATGTGTCTTCGACCTCTTTTAAGCTCCTGTAGAGCGGGAAAGGAAACCGTATTCTGGTTCTATCAATTCTCTTCCATCTCATTCAAAATGACTCCACTCCATCTGTTCTTCTCTGCCAACAGTACTTTAGCTCATTTCATATAATACTTTTATCCTGGCATCAACATTATACAGAGCTCACCTACGTATTCAAAGAACCCCTGTTACACTCCCCCAAAATCTATCAGATAGTCTGTTTCTACATAAATCCATTTCAGAAACTACACTCCATATAAATCCTGCTCTTCCTTTTTTTTCCCCATCCCTGTTTTTCTTATTTCTATAATCCTCAGATCCCTATCTGTTTTTCTCTCTCTTCCTAAAGCTCCTTTCTTGCTCCCCTGTTCCCACACTCTCCCTCACCCCCTCATCATGTCCTCCTCATCTTAAAACGCCTGCCCACAGACCTACATCTACTCAAGGACAATTTGTAAACAAGAGTAAGTGATTTGGCATCCCTCGCTGTAATATGCTTCCTTCCCACTTCTCCTCCTCCCCTCTCTCTTTAATGCGGCATGTCTAATTAAAAGGCATACAAGACATTACATTACGACTCTGAGACTTCAAGCTTATCCCCTTGCAGATCTACAGTAAAAGGGTCAATAATATGACGCAGGAAAATTAAACCCACCATTAGTTGCTCCGCACCATCTGCGTTATTGGAGAGTGCACAACGCAGAGTGATGTCGTAAATTTCCGCCTGATTTTTCTGAGGAGGGCATGCATTGCTGAGTTTGCGTCCTGTCGTAGTAAAGCATAATCATTGTCAAGGAGGTGTGTCACAGTTAATCTAATTTACTGACAAGATGACAGACTAACTAACAACTCGGGGACGTTGTGTAATCACAATATCGCTGTTGGTACAATAAGATGTGCGTTTGTTTTGTTCTACAGGACTGACTTTGAAAATGACACGCAACTGACCAAAGCCTTCACTGCCACCTCGAAAACGAGGCCATTACTCTGCCTATTGATATTCCGTAAGAGTTCCCATTCTTAGGCTTCTCCTCTCTTGCATCTCAGTCCTCTGCACTGATGTGACAATCTTTACTTGCACAAAGAAGAAAAAAAAATCCAGAACATAGCACAACACAACAGTTCCACAAATATGCAGTCAAAGGGAAGGAGGTCGATCAGTCATTCACGATTTGTGTTTGTTCTCAACGTTTCAGACCTTCATGTGGAGGCTGTGGTGGCTGAATACTAAAGAGAGAGCCAGGCTGTGATGTGGAGAACGCACGCAGGTCTCAATCACCTCCCCAGAGACACCAGGTGCCTCTACGAACAAGGGAAGAAGAGGAGACTTGGACTTTATTCATTGATACCGCCCACCGAGGTAAAGAGTTTGAAATGGGTGGAATTACAGGATCAATAGTGTGATTAGCAGAGGCCTTGTAGCTATAGCATGCTGTTGGTAATCCATTGCATCAAGCTAAACCCATGGGGAAAGTGGGGCCGTGGCTCCTTCCAAGCATGCAGGCGGAGGCGTGAGGTCTAACCAGGGACAGATGCAGTAAGCCTTTAACATAGACAGCAGCATCTGTTTTGCCAAAACATAAATGGCACATGTTTTCTACATGTAATTGCTAATTTTAAACACTTAAAATAGTGTGCTTAAGTGCTTGGAAATTAAACCAGGACATAAAATGGCACGTGTGAAGCCAAGAAAAAAAGAAAGAGGGGAAACAGAAACTGATAAAAAAGATGCAGACAGATGGCAGATATTATGGGCTATTTGAATAATGAATATGCATTTGTTCTCTTAGGGGTCTTACTGTCAGATTTGTTCTACTTTTCTGTTCAAAAAGCAAATGAAAAACAATAACTCTCCAGATAAAATCAGCCATACTAAGATGTGTATACCGAGCACAACTGCACTGTCACACAACCCTAGGTGATTCACACACATCTGTGGATAGTTTGCTCAGAAATACATTATGCCCATTAGTGGATATCATGTCCAGTTTGTCCTACAAAAATAATTAAAAGCAAAGAAGCAACATGTTTTAAGGTTCAGGTCTACCTGCTGCTAATTGTTTTAATTTTTATCCTATCTATCCATAAATGTTCATATATATTGCCGGATATGTCTTCTGTATACAGAAAAATGCAGCTTGTCAGGGTGAATGTACAGTACCATTTAAAACCTTCTGTCATTGTCAATGAATTAAACTCAAATACTACAAAGTACTAATAACAACTTCTACATTGGAGAGTAAACCCGATTGTTACTGCGTCATGGCCGAAAGATATGGAAATATTTTAAGAAGCGCTTGATTATTTACACAATCACTTCACATTGCATTTCTGAAAATATCATGTTTATCATCAATGCCCGCATGTTGCGACATTCCTATTTACCATGTTTTCCTTCGAACTTAATAGGTAGAAATCGACATGTTATAGGCTACTGTTTGGTTATTTGCCCTATCCTTGCAGAGCCAGAATGATGTTGGTTCTTCTCCTCCTATGTAGATGAGGATTTTATGAAGTCAAACATTTTTTTCATTTTAAACTGTACTTGCATAAAGTCAGTAATGTCACTGCTCCATCACAGGCAGGTGGCAACAGACAAACGTTTTCAGTGCTTTTGCTGCATGCTGAATGAGATCAGGGAAAATTATGCTGCTAATGTCAGTTTGCAGGCGAAATAGCTAATTCATTACGGTTTAAAAATCTAACTTGCAACTGTCTTATTCGTTGACTTGTGTCCTACTACACCGGTTTAAGTGTGGTCATAAATCTTTAATTACACTGCTAACAAACAAAAAAAAAAACAGCACTGTTGTTTTGGGCTCGATTCACACAGCCTTCGAAGAAAAGTCGGCCATTTTGTCAGTACATCTTCCACGGCAAGGTGAGAAATACACAAAAAGCTTGATGGATTCCCAAAAACTAAATTTTGAACTCAATGTTCAGACTTGTATGTCTATTTCTAGACAGCGTTACATTACTTGGGTTAACATATGTGCTTCATTCCAGTCACTCTGCTCGGAACATGTCACTTGCCCGCCACATATAATGGCTGCTATTATATGCATTCTCTGAGCTCTGTCGGTATATGGGCACTGTATGTTCCCGGCATCAGTGCTGTCATTACAAGCAATTTCAACATTGAATTTATCCAAAGCCTTTTTTCCCACAATCAATGCATTGTGTCCCTACTTTTCCCATTCAAACAACATACTTGATACAACGTTTCAAAAAATGGGCGCATATCTTTTTGAAGTAAGCAAAAAATTAATTTGCCTTGTAACCTCCAGAAAAAGACTGAGTGGTCCAGGTGGGTTTTTTTGTTTTGTTTAGTTGTTTTGGCTCCAAGACAATGCCTAATTTTGACTGCCAAATAAAAATCCCCAACAAACAGTTCACTAAAACACAGGTTCATGACATTACATAAAAAATCACCCTTGGGTACAAACACAAAGTGGTTTTCCCTTTCAGCAAATTTGAGCCACTGTGAGCCAGCACATATTTGGGGAGGTGACACAGGGATGCTAAGCTCCACTTAAAGTGGTACACCATCAGACACTATGTCCCCTGCCCCCCGGTGGACGACTCTACAGCACAGTTTCCCTCAGTCCAGTCTAGTCTTTATGCATTTTGTGCTGCTGGCACCAACGCACTTGCTGAATTTCATTACAGGATGCTATTACATGAGCTAGCTGTTGGGCTGGCCTCAGGATAAGACGGCCAATCAATACAGTCAGTATCTGGCCCCTCTAATCTCTGTCGCCTGTGTTAGCCCTGCTATCTGTAATAGATCTTGAGGATTAGGAGGAACCCTCCTTAAGACACTTCTCCTTGCTGAGAACTGGCTGCCCAGCGGGACCCAGGGGGCCAGGGCCAGTCATGCTGATCAGGCTGTGAGCCACATGGGGAGTGCCATCGAGGTGGTGAGAGCAACACATTCACAAAATCGGAGGAGAAGCAGCCGCATGCCCAAACACAAAGATGGGAGAAACAGGGGTATGTCACAGGGGAGCAAGGTGAAGAAGGCAACTGAGCAGCTATGACATAGAGAGATTGATAGAGACAGGCAGAGACAGAAAAGGACAGTGGAGTAGGAAAGATGGTGGGTAAATGGAGAGAGCAAGGCGAAGAAGGTAACAGAGCAATAGATGAAAAAAAAAAAAGGAGAGAGAGGGAGAGAGAGAGAGAGAGAGAGATAAGCGGAGAGGTGGATAAGCACCAGGCCAGGAAAGGCGAGAGCCCATGTAATTTCTCTAATCCTCCTGGCATTTATACTTTCACCAGACAGATAATGAAAATGAAAAATAAAATGGAAAACTTCCCCTCTTGGACTGGGCCGAGGAATTTTTTTTTTTTTTTAATCTGTTGCACTCAAAGTTTCAATTTTTTTTCTCAATGCCTCAGTGGGTGTGTGCTGAGTCAACACAATTGTCTATGTGTTATTACTTAATGTCACGGTAGATGTGAGTCACTAAGGCTTCGTAAAGTAACAGCAGAAAAGGCAAAAGTACAGACAGACAGAGCATCAGTAACTATCCTGACTAAAACTATCCAATAGAATAATACTACACTCTGCGAATTACATTGTAATGCTTATATTTCTATACATACAACATGCATATAAAAAAATTGCCAAAATTAGACGTACACACGCACGCATGACTGAGCTGAAGTTATTGTGAGTGAGCTGGAGGGCAAGAGCCATGTCCAATTGTTTGTAATGTGCGTGGCATGAGAAAGGGGCTTCGATACACTTGTAAATCAGGACAGACAGCACTGAGGCAATTAGAGAGACCTCACTGTTCGTGGTGCACAATCCATGTTAGCGTTGCTGCTTGTCAGGATGACGGGACGGCAAGGCAGGAGCCAGTGGCTCACTCATTTCAAGTCATTCACCGCACATCATTTCCATGAAGCAAAATGCGCTGTTTAAATTTACCACAAGTAGATAATCTTTACATTAAAACGTGTTGACACTTAAAAATCATGAATAATACACTTTGTTTACTGTGCACATATTCATAGATGTAAATACTCAACATAAAACAGTGACGAGTTGTATATTTGAATAGCACCATGAAATAAATTTGCAGGGCTTTCTAGGCGGTGCACAAAGCACTTCACAAAGCACTGAACTAAAAAAGAAATTAAAAAGTCCCTTTTTTAAGCACATCTCAATTAACCTCCAGTACAACCAGGTCAGAAAAAGTCATATCAGTCATTTCTACAACTCTGATGATGCCACTGCCCCTAATCCTTCCTGAGAACTCACTCTGTGATTGGTTAAGCCAACAGCCAGATTAATGTTTTTATACAGCCCGAGGCAAGTATGTGTAATTGCAAAAAGGAAACTAATCACTACAACTTCCCAGTATTATTTCTTTCAATGATGTGTATGATTAAGACGACATGGTGAAAAAACGTAATTCGGTTGGTTGGCTTTAGCATTCTAAGTCTTCTAAAACTTCAGCCTCAGTGCTGCGAGTTTATTAAGCCTGTGCTCAGTTTATCTAGGCTTCTTAATTGATTTCCCACTAAGCATTACCTCAATGAACTATATGTAAGACAGCGAATAGATTAAAGATTCTGTTCAAATAATCTGTAAACGTGCATTCAGACCAAATAAGAAGTGAAGTTTCACGTTGCGTGGTCTTATTTGCCTCCTCGCTGGCACAGATTGGACGTGAGAAAACACAACCCGCGAATATTATCCTCTTCTCTTTCGAGTACGGATGTCAGAGACGGCGGGAGAATGTTTAAAGAGACTTTCCGTTACTTTGAATTTGGGGCTTTGGGAATTACTCAGCTAATGTAACTCAAACTCTGGCCTCCTTTGCACAAACAGGATTGAACATCCAATTTAAACTTAAAAGAAACACATTGCTTTTTCCGATAATAACAACATTGTGAACAAGTACGAATGTGATTAATGAATTCATTCACATGTTCATTATCTATTTATTCTTATCATTCCTTTGGCGGTGTAATGGACACTGAATGTCACCTAGGCATAATCAGATGGTGTTGCAGTAGTGATCAGGTGAGCGCCTGGTCTCCATCCACAAGGGTGTGGTTCTGTCACTAAAAGGACTGACAGGGGGCTTTTGAATGGCTTTTCTCCTGGATCCCGTTTTGCTGTGGTGGCACAATGTAACTATCGTGCCTTCACAGCTGTCCAAATTCATCTTCGCTGCTCACACAGTGCTCAAAGTGCAGAACATTTCCGCTCAGTTTACCCAGGAGACAGAAAGAAAAAAGATCAAATACAGGTCTGTGGTTGAAGTCCCACACTAGAGTCATGGAACTGAAATCATTTACTGCTGAGGGTCTGTAAATATTGGACTCCATTTTGTCACTGTAAGGAATGAAGGTAAAGGGAGTACCACCACCACTCGAGACTTTGCTTCAGTGTGCTCAAATTGAAACAACCATTTATCATTTCAAAACTCTTTGACTCGTGATACGCCAACTGAATTAATTGCATTTCACACTGCATCCCTTCTGACTTC
This sequence comes from Scophthalmus maximus, assembly GCF_022379125.1. NCBI lineage: Eukaryota > Metazoa > Chordata > Actinopteri > Pleuronectiformes > Scophthalmidae > Scophthalmus > Scophthalmus maximus. The sequence continues at coordinate 8,126,781 of NC_061520.1, forward strand.
TAAAGCTGATCTGGGGTGCTGATATATTGCTCTATATTAGTCTCAAATGGCAAAATGTTTAGTGCAGATTTATCAAATATCCTATACTGCATCCTCTTTTCAAAGTAGATGACAACACATGCCTTGCAAATGAAATAAAAGAGACGTTTCATTTAAAAAAAACTAAAAATCAAGACCAAGTGTAAAATTGAACAAGCCCGCAAAAAATGCAATGTTATGGAAAAGGTCAAGGAAAACAATTGAGTTCTTAAAGATCTACAGTGGTCGGCATCTCTTTGCGTTTGCAAAAAGCTGTTCCAAATTTAGAGAGCTACATCTGCTTAAAGACTAGAGCAATTACTTCAAAGTTTCTCAAGGGGAAGCTGGGTGTGTTTTCCCAAACTCCCGCGCCTGGCATGATGCCTAATGAACATGGTTTTCCATGTTGTCAACAGTCAAAAAAAGAAAAATGCTTTTACAAGATTGTACGACTTTTAAAACATCTTGATTTAGTTGATGATTTTCAGCATGGCCTGTTTTTAAAATCGTCTGCACCTCAGTACATGGACATTAGTTGGTTTTAACTGTACACGTAAAGGTTTCTGGTGCTCATAAGCAGCTGGGGAGACATTTAACTGCAGGCAGTAGCTCGAATGCACAGAGGGTGGCAATGACGCCTTTGCCACTTTGGAATATTAACAAACGCAGCATTAATTTTGCACTGCACTTTTGCCCATAAATATCTTGTTTAATTAGGGAAAAGGAACCTGTAACACGGCACTATCTAAAGCTTAGCATTTGTTCGTGTGCCAACTGAATGAGGATGACAGAACAGTACAAACATTTCACTGAGCCCAGCGAAGCACGAGCGAGTGAACAAGAACCAGGCGTGCCCCCCAACAGACTTTACCCACATGCTAATGCTTACACAACAGTGACAACCAGTTTTGCTGGATCTCTCATCTCTCTACATGAACTCCACTGAAACGCTGTGATAATAGGACGTAGAATATAGCCAGCGTTTATAAAGCATGTTTTATATGCTTGGGCAGGGTCAAAAGCCTAGAAGCACACCTATGTGATTCTCATTTCCTTTGGTTCCAACACTTGAAATAATGTGAGAGGGCGGAGCGGAATCCATCCGACTGTTCTGTGAAGCCACAATTTGCGTTTGTTTCCTCAACTCAGCGTGGAGCATTACTGAATCATATGACATCATGTGACACTTTCTTAGTGGTTGTTATTAGTGGTGTCAGAGATTAACATTTTTTTTTCCATATAATCATAATGCATTTACTTATCCCATTAATGTTACTTTCATACTTTGTGGGTAGAAAAAAAATGTTGCCGTCTTACCAGGAGTTGGAAAGGAGGGGTCTTCATAGGAGGCTAGCTGATCACTGGCTTACCCAGACTTACAGTATGCAAAAGAAAATGACAAAAAATCCAAATCAGGTAATCCAAACGGGGAAACACAAGGAGACAAAAACACAGAGTAAAGAAAACCGAGAAGCACAGAGCAGAACCGTTACAGACGACAAAACCGAACAGACGAACTGACAAAGGACGAAGGGGATCACAGAGGCTATATACACAAGGTGGGCGGGGCTAATTGAACACAGGTGGAACACGTTACGAACAGGTGCAAACAATCAGGGGGGGGGGGGCAGGAGACACAAGAAAAAAGTAAAGTAAAAATAACAAGACACAGGTGGAGAGGAAGTGAAGGAAGTGAAGGAAGGCCATATCAAAATAAAACAGGAAAATACCGAAAACAAAAAGTTAACTAACATGGGCAGGGAGAGAATATCAAAATAAAACAGGAAACAGCAAACTCAACGTACAAGAAACGCAAGGGATAACAAAAGGTAATTTGTAAAAGAGACACACAAGGAAAGGTAACAACAGTCATTTGTAATATGTACCACTGGTTCTGTGTTTCATTCATCCTGGCAAAAAGAGGTGTGCTGACAGTGAACATATTAATGAAGGGCAGTAAAGGAACAGTGAGCTCACAGAATGGGAGTGTTTGGTGGTGCACAAATCATACAGCCACACAGAACAATTCTCAGGGCAGATTCAGCTGTGCCGCTGTGGCACCGGGGAGATCTGTATCTTTTGCTTAAGGATTTCAGTCAATGGAGCAGAAACATAAGTTTGTTTTAAACATGTCATGGCCTGCTGGGGCTTTGCTTGATGGCGAGACGCCCTAATACATATTGTTAATCATACACTGATGGTAATGGTAATAAAACACCTTTGTCACAGTACTCAGGCACAGCAGCGTGGAATGGATTAGCTCAGATATTATATTCCTTTTTCTTGGCCATATTTCACTGCTCTGCTCTGTGAAACGCCAAGCCAAGTCCATTGCACATTCTGCAGAGCACATGGCATATGGTGTTGTATTAAAAATTTGGAGGTAAATCCAGAGTTATGAAGCAGTTGGAGCAGCACTTGGAGGCCCGATGCAGCAAAAATAACCCTAATGTCAGTCACCAGTCTAGTTGCAGGTGTTCAGACGAGCAGAGCTCAATTAAACCAAATTGGCTCACACACAGTTATTCAAATTAGTTTAGAATCAAACACTCACAAAGTAAATATGCTTACCTGGGCAGAATCCCCCTCTTCACTTCAATTCCCAGACCTGCTCCCGTACCAAGACACGGTCAGGATGGGAGGAGCTGGAGTAAAAACAAATTTACATTTAAATCAGCCTGGAAGCCGAACCAAAATGTGATCAGGGTCCGCGCTTTTCCCACTGCCTTCATCAAAGTTTTGATGTGATGACACTCACCCAACGAGCAGTTGCCTCGCCAATATCTCAAGAGAGGACCAAGGTAATACGTTATTAATGCACTGCCCACACTGCAATTAAGCACCAATTAAAACCATAGGTTGTGTGTCTGAAATATTACCAGACTCAAAACCCTTTTACAACTCATCCTGACTTCTAGCTAAATTCTAACGGAGTCTAAAAAAGTTAGTCATGTCCTGCTTAGAGTGAAGAAGATTAAGAGGTAGCTGGGTTTATGACTTGTGATATAAGAATTTGCGCTTAAAATGAGCCACAATTACTCAGAACGTTTACAATCTAAGGTTGTGTTGCTATGTTGCCACCCAGTATCATGTGTTTAGTTGGTTTGTGTGTGTGTGTGTGTGTGTGTGTGTGTGTGTGTGTGTGTGTGTGTGTGTGCGTGTGTGTGTGTGTGTGTGTGTGTGTGTGTGTGTGTGTGTGTGTGTCTGTGTGTGTGTGTGTGTGTGTCTGATCTGGGTGGTGAGTTATAAAATAGAATTGCTGTTACATGGATAAATAAAGTTGTATCTGATTAGAATAAATCCCGGTCTGATGTAGCAGATGAGGTACGGTCAACATCTGCAATTTGAAAGACAAACTGTTGTTGAACAACCTTTAGAAACACCACTGTTATCAAAGGATATGGAGTACCTTTCAGTGGTTTTAGATGTAAGCCACAGTAGGAGTAAGGAGGAGAAATGTGAATAAGAACAGATACCGCATTAATGACAAGCAATGGAGCAATGGAATACTTCCCCACACTAAAAATGTTCTTTCTGAAAAATAAATTCACTTGTTAAAAGTATAGATGAAGCTGACAAGGTTTGAAGCCAAAGTTTTACAATGTAGAACTGAACTTGACAACCTGGATCTGAAATGTAAGCCAGTTTTATTCTTTATTGTTGGATTTTAGTTCCTCACTAAATTTCAACCTCCAATCACATTTTCTGTCTTTTTTGCCACATACCTTTTTTTGTCTTTTTCTTCTTGAATTGATTTTTCTCTTCCTGTCTGTCCGGCTGCATAGCTTTTCTCTCCCTATCATGTTCACTGGTCCAGTGGAGAGGAAGATCAGTCAAACTATTTCATTTTCCTCATATCAAACCCGGCCCATTCTCCCTCCATATCATCCGTCTCTCTCTGTGTCTTCTTCCACATATCCTATATAGGGTCTCTGGTGGACTGAGAGCAAATCGGTCAATCACTCCAATACATTCCCTTCCCATCTGACTGCTTCTCTTTTGATGTTATCTTCGTCTCATTCTTGTTCAGTATTTGTCAATGTGTGTGTGCATTTGTTTCTGCCTGCCTTGCCCGTCTGCCTCTTTGTGTGGCTTTCTCCGGCCCAGTAGATAGGGATCAGTGGAATCCAGTGGGATATGAACAGCATGTTAACAGAGCACAAAAGGAATTTGTGGGAATCCTGGCCAGGGATGGAAGGCCAGTTGAGGCTGGGTGAGTGTACCACCGCTGGTGTTAGAAACCCACTCCTGAGGTTGCTGACAAATTTTGAGTTAATCAAGGTCAGTGGGGCAGGTGAGAGTAAAAACAGGTAAAATTATATTTAATAAAAGTGTTGATGGCTAATGTCTGATACAAACTTTTTATTGCCAAGAGTTAGAGCAGCCTTACAAAGAGTTCCAGGATGATGCGAACATTTGGGGATTATGACGCACAACGTAAAGGCAGAGTGGAATGTGACTGAATAGATTTCAAAATGCATATGATGAAAAAATGTTATTAATTAGGTGAGAAGATACAGTAATTTTAAGTAAATCACATGACATTATAAAATACTTTTTTTCACCCAAAGATGACTGGAAGAAAATGTATGTATAATTTTTTCCCATGTACTTGTCAGATGTGTGTGTAATAGCTTGGATGCAGAAATATGTTGCAATTATGCTGCGCAGTAAAAAAAAAAAAAGTTTAAAAGGAACTTTTCTGGAGTCCAACAGTGTAAACACCCTTTAATTAATTATTTAACTAAAACAGAAACATGGTTCTTCGCACATGAAAAGGTAACACGATATTGAATGCTAATCTTTTAGTCACTTTAAAGAGCAGGGATGTGGTGTTATGTCCATGACGTTGCATCACACAGTTTCTATCTCAAGAGTATCCTGTGTTATGCATAAACATTGGGCCAAACCAGTTTTACTGATGAAATAATAATAATAATAATAAATTTGATTTATAGAGCACTCTTCATTGCTAAAAGCAATCTCAAATTGCTATGAAATGCCTCAATGTGAACATAAATGGGCAATTTTCTAATATTGAAAAGCCATTAGCCTCTGCAACCAATATAATACAAAAGAAGACAAAAGTAGAACACTCTTTAAGACACTAATTTAACACTTAACACTTTTCAATCATCCTTATTACACTTAAATTCTTACATCATCACAAAGATTGCAGACATATCCAAGTCTACCAGGCCTGGGGCTAAAATGTCACAGACTTCTCCATGGTGACTTTCAGAAGTCACATTGATCAAAATTTAGAGGGTTGTAGGCTTCAGAACAAGCAAGATGCTCATCCTAGCAGCGACATCAGTTGCGCTTGTCTGTGATTGCCCCCACAAATACCAGCATCACAGTGAGGGCGCCATCGACTCTCTATTGTCCTTTTCACACTCTTGTTATAAGACATGGCTGTTAGTTCATTTGTACCAGTGTCGAGAAGGCATTTTCCTAGTTGAGAGGATCCACTTTCTGTCCTCCTCCCCGATCCCCAAGCCTGCGAGTGGAAGCTTTTGGTTCAGCTCCTTCATGGTTTCTTTCACTCGTTGTTCATCTTGCTCATTGAACTGGCCAGACTTTTCCAAAACTTGTGTGATTGTTTGTACCTCGGACGGAATTTCATCCCTTTGCCATCTGTTTTCTTCCTCATGACAACAGACATTGAGCTCAGCGAGGAAGGTGAGTCTCCGCAACTGTCTCTGCAAATCAAAGACCTGCTGGTCCGTGAAGTTTTGGTCGACATCACCCAGCCAGTGCACAAACTCTGCAACATTACTCTCAAACTGGATGCATTGCATGGTTGACATGTTTTCTGTTGTCATCGTCAGTAGCTTTGCAACTCTTGTTAGGAAATCCATCTGGTTTTCCAGGACCCACAGGTCATTTGGTGTAATATTGGGCTCTCCCAGTCTGCTACTGATGTGCATATAACCGTATTGCTGAAGCATGTCACGGCTTTCTTTACACTGTTTTTTGAGAGCCCTGCTGCGCTTTGCAATATCTGCTGGATGTCCATTTATCTTCACCTTTACCGTCTCTATCTTGGCCAGGCTACGTTTGATGTGAGAGCCATAGCGAAGATTCTTGCGGATTGGAGTGAAACACTTGGGACATTCCTTTAATGATCTGGCCACCTCTTCTTCATTTGCCTGCTCATTGTCATTCATTCCCATGTACTTATCCATGGCTGTGTATTCAAATCTGTGTCCACAGTCCTCTAGCTGAATAAAGTAAGCCTCAGGGCCATCCTCAGTTCCATTCAATAACTCTGTGAACTCATCATGATTACAGATGCGACATTTGCTTGGGCATTTTTCTCCACACAGACCAATGCACGGGTGGCCGCAATCCAGAGTATTAGCACAGGGTTGGCTGCAAGGAGAACGATCACATGGCTCATGGCAAAGCTTGCTGCATCTTTGGTGAGGGCACTGCCAGGTGCAGGGCTCAGTGCATGGAGTACAGGGCTGCCCGCATGGCTTCAAACACTTACTGTGGTCGCAGCGATTTTCACATCGCCTCTTACAGGAGGAGCCGTCACAAAAGCAAGGCTTACTGCACATGTGAGAGCAAACCAGGAGACGCTCACACCGGAGAAAACATAGGACATGGAAGCGTCCCTGATAACACTTTGCACAGTTACCACGGCAAGGGTGGCCACATTTTAGCTTTTGCACACATGGGGTCCTGCAGGCAGGCTTCTCTGTCTGTGTTTGGTAAAAGCAAGCATCTTGCTGGCTGTGGCCACAGTTTAGCTCTAAGGTGACCTTCACATTGCACATACCAGTGCATTGTCCCCCGCAGGTTGAATCACATGGATGTCCACACATGAGTATTTTCTGGCAAGGCTTCTTGCATTCAAATGTCTCTGGGTCCTGGTGGCAAGGAACCATCTGTGTGTGTTGACACTGGGGTATGATCTTCTCAACCTTCACTGGACATTTCTGTGGGCATTCTCTGTGACACTCAAGTGGGCACCTGTGTCCCAGATCACATAAAATCCTCTGGCACTTCTTGAGACACTTGTACTTCTTGTGCTCAGGGTCGTAAGGGTGGCAGACTTTTTGGCAAACATGGTCACAATCGAGAATGAACTGGCAGGGCTTAGTGCAGCCACCCTCCGGGGCTTGTTTGAAGTCCTCGGCACAAGCAGCTTCTACCTGTCGGTTTGGATGATTCTGACAGTACAGGGTCAGAGCTTTCCCAATTTGGTCGTTCTCCCTCAAAGTTTGGAAGATGTTGCTCCACAGTTTCACTTTGCCAAGTGTTGCACTGCTGCCAACAAAGTAGAGACCTTTCCTGGCACGAGACAAAGCTACACAGACGCGATTGGAGATGCTCAAAAAACCAACTTTACCCTGCATGTTGCTGCGGACCAGAGACAACAAGACAATGTCATTCTCTTCTCCCTGGTACTTGTCAACTACATGCACTTGGACCCCTGCGAACTGGCTGGCAGGCATAAGTTTGTGCAGACAGTAGAGCTGGCTGTTATAGGTCGTAAGGATGGTAATTTGCTCTGGTTTGTAGTCTTGAAAGAGAAGATAGCGGCAAAGAGCGACTACAAACATGGCCTCATGTTGGTTCTGGTGGCTTGTCCCATCTCCGATTTCTTCTGGATAGTTGTGCTCCACAAAGAATATGCTGGTTTTAATGCCCTGTAAGACAACATTTGACAAAACATATTTGAGGTTATTCTGTGATCTGATGATTTATAATATAAATCGTCATAAACAGTATTCTTAAAGAGATACTGAACACTTAAGTGTGTTTTTTGAGATGTAAACTTAATAGTATCAATGTATTGTGATTAAACACATTAATAGTGATTTTAACATTTAAAAAAATTACCAAATTTATAAAAATTGGACATTTCATCTATTGACCATGCCTCATCACGCCACCCAGAATTGTCCACAAGGCCAATGTGGACATAGAGTCTGTTTGGGTCATGAAATTTACGTTAAAGTTAACGTCCTTGAATCAAATGTGAGAAGGTTGATTATCCGACAGGGGGGATGGAGTTAATGATACACTCTGGTCTGGTCTGTTTCCAATAGCGTAGCATTAGCTTTGGAACCTCCCTACAACACAAGTTCTCTAAGGAAGGCAGGCTACTGCAGTGCCCCTACGCACAGCTGGGTTAAGGACATAATTGGTAGGGATGAGAGTGTATTGCTCTTGATTTATTGGAAATTTTTTGTAATAGCTTCAAAAATAATCATGGTAATTACATAGATTTACAACTAATTTCAATGTTCGCTAAAATTAGCTCTTTCACTAAAGTTACGAAACCACTCAGAGACAGCCCCCATCCTGTCTTACACTAGTATTCCTCGTCTCCAAAAGCTCCGGCTTCAGACATTACTTACGGTGGAGCAAACGATTCGAACACATACGGCCCGGGACCACCATGGTCCTCCACCAAACTAATGCCCACTTCAGGGGATTCAAGAGGGGAAAAGTCTTCCACTTCAATTGACCCCTCTGTGACATAGGTGCCATGCGAATCTGTGTCACTACATTTTGAATGACCTGAGGACGTCACCGATACTGTGATTACCACTGACACTCCTACACCTATTAGCATATTTCAAAATGTGGGTGGAGTGAAGCTTAGAGGTGGGAGGTAAGTTACACTTGAATTTCTTTACCTTGTATATGTTGCACAACTTCCAAAATGTTTGTTAAAATGGTCTAAAAAAAATTGTTTTTTTGCATGCAGGCAAGTGAGCACATATCCACTATGAAAAACAAATAGATCCACACAGCAGGAGAGCAAATGCAATGCACACCTTGATCTTTTCAAAGTCCAACACAGAGGGATGATTTTCCAGCTCTGGGTAGATGTGTGGGGTCAGAAGACGGGCAATTTCTGGCCTCATACGATGCTGAAGAACAAACAGAAACACAATCACATAAAGATTCAGAGGCATACATGTACCAACACGCATATCAATTCTAGTTTAATGCATTGCAATTCACTTGCATCATCAAAGGGCGTGGACATTTTACTCTGTGACCGATCCTGCAATAAGCAGAACAAATTATGAGATAAACACAAACCTGGTAGTTGAGCCTGACAAAAGGAAGTCCCATCTTCACCAGTCTTTCAAACATGGAGATCTTCATGTTGTATCTCTTCCCAAGTTCGTAAACCGTAGTACTGGGTTGCAACTAAGGGGAAAATCACATTTTCATCATATACTCAAAACCCTTCAATTTCATGAGATTGATGAGAGAGTTTATACAAACCTCGTGTGGCCTAATGGCGAGGATTTTAGAAATTCTAGAAATATGCTATTATGATTAATATGGCAGTTTAGGGAGCATATGATGGTTGATGATTTGTGTACCTGAAACTTGAAACATGCTTTTTTTCAGCTTTTGCTTTCTTCCATCCAGTGGTGGTTAAGTTCACTTGGAAGGTTTACTGTACTAGATGTGCTTATTTAAATGAACTAAAGTGTCCGGGATCATAACCAAGTAAGTGAAGAACAGTGTGATGGCCTTCATGGTCAAATGGTACCAATTACAGTGTGAATGCTAGTGAACACCTATGTGGAGAAGCCTCTGTCTATACAGTCGCAAGCCTAGATGGGATAAACAATATTCCGGGTTTCTGGGTATTATGGGTTTCTGTTTGGGGTGAATGGATGGGAATGTAGAATGTATGCAAATGCACTCTTACTTTCTTTTGCTGTCCTGTTAAGTTTTTCACTGTCTTGGCTGTGTGCGTGCGTGCGCAAACCTAAGTTAGCTACAGGACAGAGTGTGATTGTGCATGTATGTAGGAGGAGGGTGTGGGGAGGCAAGACAAATTACAATATCAATGTGAAGCATTGTGTTTTGCTCAATTCAGCACCAAACCTTGGATTAATGAACTGCACAAAAATGCCAGAGCTTATTCTAACCAAAAAGTGTTATCCATCCACCTCCATTACATGCACATATACTAGTCTGGGTTCCACAAAAAACTAAGCACTAAAGACTCGTTCAGAGAGACTTAATAAATACGATCAAATGGCTTTAAATCTGTATAAGAAAACAGACTGATCCACATCCATGCCATTAGAATCACTTATCCTGTTTAATTATCCGGTAGTTTAAATTGATAAATCATAGATACTTTAATATTGGTTTAGTTATTTTGCACTTGTACTCAACATGTACCTGGTACATTAAACTGGACCCACTTGAGGCCTCAGGTAGTGCAGTAAATGATTTTTATATTAGTCTGATGTACCTGTACAATTTATTTCCAAGCCCGGGTTACAAAGAAGTATTTTTCAAGTCAAACAAATTTTTTAATTCCTTTCTTTGGCTCGCTGAACTTTCAGTGTAACTGTGAGAAAGTCAGATTTGTTTGTATCGTCAAACACGCGCATAAATCCATGCATATATAGAGTGCAACGAGCAAATATTAGTAGCAGACATGTTAAAAGTTACACAACAAGAAGTTACACAACAAGAAGAGACCAGGAGAGAATATTAAGATGTGTGATAGAACTGCGTGGAGTTGTGATCGCATACTGCAGATTGCTAGACAGGCTGCCTGGCCATATGTCCTTGGCAGGCCCTGACAAGTTGTTGTAATAGTCTACTGATTTCCAGCATATCACTCCTCACTCTTCTCTTGTATTGACTGGCATGGGGTGTTTTTTTTCCTGTCCAGCATCCATTTCAAGGCAACACACGCAAACATACTGACAACCACAAAAATATACAAAATCCCTCATGACAGGTTGTCGTTCAAATTTTCACCTCGACACATCAATAGGGCAATTTCTGTCCCTGTTCTGTCAGAATCAAAAGGATGATGGTCACTTTCGCACAAACAGTCACGCCGAGTTTAATAACACTTAAGATGGGCTCAGGCTACGGGGGTTTTAATCGGAAACCCGGGGTTGAATCGGCACGAAATGCCCGTAGTCTGAGCCCAGCGTTAGGGGAACATTGCATAATCTGAACAGGTGAGCTCTTACCTGCTGGTGGTCTCCGATGAGGATGAGATGTTGGCATGCTTCGCTCAGTGTGGTGATGGTGTGGGCCTCGAGAACCTGTGCAGCCTCTTCTACGATCACCAGACGTGGACCCACTTCCTGCAGAACTCTGCGGTATTTTGCTGCCCCTGTTGTTGTCATGCCAATAACCTGGTGGACAAGATACTGTATTTGTTTATTCACACAACAGCACTAGCTTATCAATTCCACTTAGTTTTATGATTCATGTGATTACCACAGCCAGTTATATTGCCGCCTGCCCTTACAAATATAACACTATTAATTATTGAACGCGCAATGGTGTTTTGGAGTTTTTCCAAGGTAACTTAGAGTACTATTATATCTGAGTCCAAAATTTAACGTAGACAACAACAAAATCTGTCTACCAGCACCTCTAAAGCCAGCGGAATGAACACATTACATGTTGCTCTTTAAATTCTGTACAACAACACAGAAGTAGTATCAGAATTTCAGAAATCCTGGCTGCATGGCTGGATACCATAATATATGAAAGTGAGAAAATATGGGTGAATTAACTCTGTTACCTGTCATATCTGTCTGGCTGTTTGACCGAGGGCAGGGTTTAGACACACACACACGCACACACACACACACGCGCACACACACACGGACGCACGCACACACACACACACACACACACACACAAATCAAACAGGAAGACATGTGCACTGTATTCACACCAAATCTAGCAACGCGGCAACGTTTCTCTGATTTATTGCTTTGTTCTTGCTAAGGCCCTTGTGGGCGAGTTGATGACGGATGAACAACGAGTTAACGTCATGTCCCGCCTCCTGCATGCTCTAAAAAAATGCCACAGAACTTCTGGAGATTTTCCTGCTGTTGTGAACGTGTCTGTGAATTGGTCATAGTGACTAGTCCACAGCACTTTGAGTGGACCTTGAGACAAGAAAAAAAGTGCTCTACACTCTAAATGCAGTTCATTTACCATTCCTATTCACTTAAACTGTACCTTGGCTTTCCTCAGGATACAGAGGCTCTCATGTCGTCTCACATCAGCCAATCTTTCCACGGCGTTCTGATAGGCCTCTTCAGATTTTAGGGCACTGGTGCGAAGCTCTGACCTGAAGCGTGCCACCCACAACCTGCAGACCCAACGTTCATGTACAACAGTAAAACACTGTGACAACTCACTCCATTATAATATATATATAATCACATAATATTTTCTCTGCATCTGCAAGAAAAAAAACTTGATATTACCGTACATGTGGTTAAACAATTACAGAGACATATTACATACGTCTTGCCCTATTTGTAAGTTCACATGATAATTAAGACGTAATGTAAACATGACTCCTTACAGTCCTGTTTTGACAGTGATAACAGTTATGTCTGGGCTCTCCGAGGTGAGAAGATCCTCTTGGAAACATTTTCCTGGTGATTAGTTGACTTAATTATACACACTGGGAATACACCACCTCTACCAGCCTGAGGTTGCTTGGGGGATGAGAGCAGCAAAGGGAGGAAGATCAAGAAGGAGGGAAGGAGGGAAGAAATGTAAGAAAGGTATGAAGGGACGAGATTTAAAAGGAATAGTTGACAAAAGAATCACACAGACAGCGAATGAAGGAAAGAAAAATCTAAAAACACAGACGCGAACCTACCGATAGAGTCTCCATCTGTCTGGCAGACTGAGGACCCAAACATTCAAGACGAGATTTTCCTCTTCTTCAGTCATATCTGAAATCTTCCTCAGCTCTTTTCTGATTTCGTTCTTCAGTTTCATCTTCGGGTCCCGTTGCATCTGTACAGATCAGGAGAGGTTAGTTGTTAATTTGATGTTCTCTAATTGATTTAGGACGCTCCACTCTCTTCGATTTGGGTTTCAGATCAATAACAACATTGTAGGGTCGTTTGATTTGTGAAGTATGACGAGGTGCATGTCGTCCCGGGCCTAGTGACCACCAATAGTGTTATGGAGCAATGTGTTTTTGGACAGTGGCCCCCAAAAGCATACATGTGTGCAAGCAGGTGATGAGACACAATCCTGCCAATGGCTTTGGGCTATTTCAACGATCAACAGTTGGCGGCAGTAATGTGTCAAGAAAGCAATGCAGGGAAGACTGCTTTCAAGCAAACATGGGTGCAAATAATGCATTTCACAAAACCTTCCCACGTCTTGCTTTGTTCCGAAGGATGTGCAGTCAACACATATGATGGACGTCAGGGATACAGAAACGCCAAAGGATGCCTTTAAATACCGGGCAGCTCTTAGAACTGCTAACGTGCTCATACTTCTTCTGACTGAAGAAGTATCGGAAAAATGTTTAACTCGTGCAATGTTAAACTCTTAAAAAAAAAATGTTTTACTGTTAATTTTACCTCCCATTCTCCCTCGCTCTGCTCAGCCTGTATTTCATCTGCATCCAGGTTCAAAGCCAGCATCAGTTCTTCCACTTCTCTGACAGCTGACTTCATGGCTTCCTTCATGCGGTCGTCTCTACCCCTTCTGGGACCAATGTTGTCTTCAATAATCCGCTCTGCCTGAATCAGATCTGCCTCCTCTGCGATTTCAATGAGGCCCTCTTCCTCCAGCTCCATCGCTTCCTCCGCTGGCGCAGCTAACATATTGTAGTAAGAATCAGTAGAAGAACGAGTTCATTCACACAGTACAGTAAGTGTAAGAATTTTAGTTTTGAATGGCAACTTATGAAGCTCTTAAAATATAGAAATACAACATAGGAAGTGGAGTGAGGGGCCAGATATTAGCTTGTATATTGTTTCGACTCGACATTATATAATAAACGGTAAAAGGACTTGGTTACATGTATTTTAAGTAACTTAAATTCTCTAGCTGAACTGGTGGTGCGATATAAATTTCATTTCAGCATATATTTTATCACAAATGCATATTGGGGTTATTTCAAATAAAGAGTTGATTATAAATAACATGGTGATTTTTATTTTTCTCAGCCATTTATATCAATCTGTAATGGTCCTTTGTTTGACGATGCCTTTGACTTTGTTACTTAAATAATATTATGCTTTAACCTGTTCCGTTTTAACTGCATCCGAACAATAGCGAGACTAAACAACTATGTTAACGACTCTAGAAGTTCTGTTATAACCTTCTGTAATATGAACATGAACAAATAATCCTTTACAATAAAATGTAAAGGATGTTTTGAGTCGTTCAAGAGATCCATTCCGATTAACACAGTGGAAATTTGAGATGAAGTTGACACCCTGAAAAAAAAGAAGTCATTCACACGCTCCTCTCAGTGGAGCGCCACATGAAAGCCCTACCTTCATTTCTATTTGAAGTCTCTGTCTCCCTCCGCAGGAAGACGATGGAACCCAAATTCAACCACTCCATAATCCTGGACTTCTGATTTGAGGTCTGAAAAACAAACAAACAAAACAACAACCAAAAACCACAAGATAAGTTGGCACTGATTTCTGTCCGGTCAATTTACACATATACATAAAATGTTTATCTTTCATTCAGCATGACTCACGGTTGGTAGCTGAAGACCGTACCAATGTCTCTCGGAAATGAATGTCTTCAAGACGTTCTCGTGCAGAATGCCTTTCAGAGAACACTCCAGTTTCTTATTCTGACTCAGGATGTTCCGCTCCTCGTCATACAGTTCTCTCTTAATCTGTTGAACATGTCACGTGTACAATGATTAGGTGTCGATATCACACAAGAATGTGTGTTATATACTGCGAATTCATAGAAGTCAATCAAGTATACGTATGAAAGTGTGACAAAAAAATGCGCAAAACACAACATCAACATGAAAACATAACATACTTTAAATAAAATTATAATAGGCTAAATTTAATATATATTCGTAACACTTTGCTATGCAAGAGAGAGAAATGTGTGGAACAACTTGAAACGTCAAGTTAGGTTGTAGGATCCACACTGCAGGTCAGACATCATGAGCTCACCTCTCTGTATGCCAAACTCAGGTGAGGTGGCAGCGCAAGTCTGCAGTTAGGAGAGCGGCTCAGCTCCCTCAGATTGAAAGGCTTCAGGATCTCGCTTTTGCTGCAGCCTCCTACTCTCACTATTCCATTTTCCAGAAATTTATGAATACCTAATATGCAGAAAGCAAAACAAATGCACAGCACACCTTTTAAAACGAAAAAAGCTCAAAGGTCTTATGTGAAATATATCTGATATGTACTGGCATCGCTGCTTACCCTCCAGGAACTGATCCAGGGCATGGTTAGTGTAACACACAATCAGCATCGTTCCCGTGCCAAATTTATTTCCCCATAGAGCCCCATTGTTCAACAGAGCCCGAGCAATCTTGAGGCCGACGTGGGTCTTTCCTGGGGACACCAGCAAAAATAGCTCGATTTCAAAGGTATCTTTGAAAGTAATTATTAACCTGGAAGTCTTTTGGATATTGTCATTTTACAAACATGAAAAATACATTTCACACATTCACAAATGAATTAAGTCATCGTGCCGACAGTGGCTTGTCGATATCTCACCGGTGCCAGGAGGTCCCTGGATAATGGCCAGCTCCTTTGTGAGGGCCAGCCGGAGGGCTTTCATCTGAGACTCATCCAGCCCCAGCACCTCCATTTTTGGCCAGGCCCCTGCCTCCAGGCAGCGGAAGGGCACCGTGCTCTTCTGGTACTTCGGTTCAGCGATAGATGACAGGTCGTACTTATCCTGTCTTCGCAGATAAGCTGGGGGTTGCACATTGGTGCTGCACTCCACAATGTACCTGGAAGTATTATGAATGAGATTTTAATTCTTTTGAATTGGGATCAATCTAATATATTGTTTCCCAAATAAAGGTCACAATTAAAAGCTTACACTATGAGCCATTAGCTGTAAAACATTTATCACAGTCAAATTGATTATATCATCAACCTTTGCACCATTTGTGGCCACTAGTGGCTAAAGAATATCCACGATAACATAATGTAGTGGAGAATCAATCTCCAGTTATGCCCCTAGCCGACCTAGAGGTGTTGATAGATGATAGACTACTGATAGAGGGGCGGTTTTCTGAGGTTTTTTGATATGGTGTTTGAGCTGTTAGCGTTATTGATAACAACCATGTTGCAGCTCTGAAGGAAGTTTCAGCCAGTACGTAACAAGAGAAAAGTATGAGAGACAGATGGCCAACAAAGTGTCTCATGTACGGGGACACAAGACTCTGTGGTATCCGTGGAGATACTCATCCAATGCGTGATATCTTTTTGGGGAATACCGCAGTGACATAATCAACTCGTGCCAATTATGAGTGCGATTGCTGAACCTCCTTTGAACAATTTCTCCTCCCGCTGCCCTTTTAAAAAGGCCTTGTGAACTTGAGGTGCTGTGGGAATAAATCATAACTGACCTTGACAGTAGAATCTGAAACTCCTGTACAGCACACAAACACACACAAACACACACACACACACACACACACACACATACCTCTGAAAAGGCAGGCTGTTCACCGCCTGCTCCTGTAGGCCCTCGAGAACGTACCGATAGGCCTCAAAGAAGGCTGTGGACTCTATCATGAGGAACACTTGATCTTTCTGTGGGATAAGGTAAGTACAGTTTAGGTCTTGTCGTGCTCTGTCACTGTGGTTTCACTGTGACCTGCCATGGTCTGGTGCAATACCTCAACTGTCCAACATGGTCCCTCAAAAATGAAATAAAAATAGTGCATTGGTTTCATATAAAAACATATTGTATGCTGAATGATAGAGACTAATGTACAGCATCTGTGCTGACACGTGTAGGACTGATAGACATCTACTGTAAATTAATCTGTTACGAGTTTATTAAGTTTACCTAGCAACAACTTATGACAGGCCCGGAAGAATTCCTGCCGGCTATTAGTTTATTATTGTTCAGAATGCTTTATGGTTATTTTGGAGCCTGCAAGTAGGTTAAATATTTGTCTTTCCACTCCATTCATAAGAAGACTTATTAACTGTGCCCTGTGTCCTAGCTGTTAAACAAAATGTACTGCCCCACCTGAATGTCAGCCAACTTGAGTCTGCTTTCCTCAGTAAACATTATCTGGACCTGTCCTTTCATCAGGTCTTTGAGGTCCCGATCTGACACCGTGGCGAACAGGAAGCTCTCAAAATGATCGCAGGACAGGCAGACCAGGGAGCCATTGAGCAGCCTCTTGGAGTTCTGCCAGGGCACAGACTACAGGAAGGATTGAGGAAACATAATTAGAATTGCGTATTTATAATGAACATATGTCTTTACATTTGCAAAGATATCCAAACTCAAAATCCATCCAGAGACTGACCTTAAGTGGCTTAATGTCAAACTGGACTGTGTAGGCAAGGCCAGTGTTTGTGCAGTTGAGCACCACCAGTCGTGTGTCAAAGTACACGTAGAAATTATCAAAGTGTTTGGCCTTCAGTCTTTTATTCCCCTTTCCTGGCTCAATATGGTTCCAGAGAAATTCCTGGATCCCGTCACGCAGCGGCTTCACAAAGTCCTCTCTCAGCAGCCGGAACTGCGTGTCAAGGTAGTGGTGGGTGTCTTTGTAGCGCTCAGAGGTGAGGTTGGGTCTGAGGAAGGGCCTGTGGTCCAGCTGTAACTCCTCATGAGTTGGGTAGATGGGTTTGTTCCAGAAATCCTCTTGCTCCCCTTCACCTGTGTTGAAAAAGGAGAGCTCCAAGTCACTTGTTTGTGCATAAAGCTTTGTGGCAATTTTTGGAACAGTCCAAAAGATATTTCAAGTAATCTTTCGGTGTTGACTCGAGGGCAAACCGAAAGGTCTAAAAATCAAAGAGAGGCCGATACCAGTGGTTAAGGCTCCCTCCCTGGATCCCCTCTGAAGGTGACGGACCTGGGCCTGAAGACCCTCCACAGTCTCCTCCATTTGAGGCTGGATGTCCGCTCCCAACGCACTAAGGCTTTTCATGGAATGTTCGAGCAGCGTCAGTAGCAAACTCACTGCCTCAACGGAGCCAGCAGGGAAGATTTTAAGCACCTGATAAACGTACGTTGAGTACAGTTATGGTCAGTACATATTTATCAATGAGTTGATAACAGAAAGAATTACAATAACAATGTTCTTTTCTTTTTTTAAAGAAATGGTGAAACAAGGTTGTTTGTCAAAGGCCCTGAAAATCTGTTTTGCTATTTTTTAAATCGAAAAATTCATGAGCAGTGGCACCTGGCAAATAGAGGGCGGAGGGAAAAACTGATTGATAATAATAACAGCGAAAAAGTGTATAAACCGTCAATATGTGTGTGTTTGACATACAGAATGCATCCAGTAATGGATGTAAAATATGATCGAAAATCATCCGCGCATGATATCTGCTCTTCCACTTACTGCCTTCGCCCACGGGAGGCGGGTCTCTGTAGCTGTTAAGCCAAATACTGATTCAACATATGAACAATTTACATAAAAATTAGCCAAAAAAATTAGTCTTCAAATCTAATGTGAGAAGAATCTAATCGCCCCAAACGAGCCAAGAGCTGCCACTGCTACATTCTGCTATGTTTGGCCACTCGGTTGTGCCTTCTGAGTAAGGTGAGAGCGTTTTGGAGCAGAAGTTTGGTAAAGTTTACTCTTCACCTCAGGGCAATTGTTTACCTCCCTATTGGTTTCCCCACCAAGATTTTTTCATGTATTCCGTCATCATCCTTCAGCTGAATTTACAAAGGGATTGTTTTGTTTTTTTCATTCATTCCCTCATCAATTTACCTTGAAGAGAATAGCCAGGATGTTTTCCAGATGCTGAGGGCACTGTGCCCGGCGAAGAGAGTTGACCTCTGACCTCATGCTCGCCACATAGTGCGGCAGGACGGTGCGGAAAAAACCTGAATCTTTTATAATGCCAGCCAGGCGCTGCAGAGATCCTCTGTCCGTCTGCGATTTGAAGGCTTTACTCAGCACCAGGCAGAGGAGTTCCACGAGGTCCTGCCTCATGGTTGTCTCGCGCAGGGTATCTGGTAGCGCCGGGTTGGAGGAGAGGGCGATGGCCACCAGCGATGGGTCTTTTTCAGAGAGTATTTCAAGTGTTTTATAACCCAGGTGACGGCCCTGTGGTGCCCTAGCCCTTTCTGTAGAATTTGATCTCCCTCCTTTCCTCTCTTGTCTGTCTCTCAAACCACCTCCTCTCTCGCCCCGTCTACCACCTCTTGCATCCAAACTCTGCCCTCTTCTCCTCACATCCATTTCTGCCACTCCCCCTGTTGCCTCTTCTCTTCCATCTGCACCTGGCTCTCCATTTCTTCCCAACCCACCTCTCTGTGCCTTTGCACCTTCCCCTCTACTTCTCCCCCTCCCTCTTCCTCCTCCTCCTCTCTGTCCACCACCTCTTCCATTCACTCTCTGCACGTCTGCCCCTCCTCTCTGTCCACCACCTCTTCCTGCATCTCTTCCATTCACTCTCTGCACGTCTGTCCCTCCTCTCTGTCCACCACCTCTTCCTGCATCTCTTCCGTTGACCCCTTCTCTTCCATCTGCACCTGACTCTCCATTTCTTCCCAACCCACCTCTCTGTGCCTTTGCACCTTCCCCTCTACTTCTCCCCCTCCCTCCTCGTCCTCTTCCTCTCTGTCCACCACCTCTTCCTGCATCTCTTCCGTTCACTCTCTGCGCGTCTGCTCCTCCTCCTTTGCCTCCTACGTTTACCCTCACCCCGTTACTTCCTCCTCCATTTGTCAACTCCCTGCCACCTCTTCCTGCAAATCTGCCTCCTCCTTTCCCTAACTCCAATCTTCCTCCTCTTCCTCTGCCTATGCCTCCCTCACACATTTGTTCACCTTTATCTGGCTCCTCCCTTTCTTGCCCCGCTCTTTTTCTGCCCTCCTGTTCTCCCGCCCTGTATCCCTGTGCGCGTCTTTGTCCTCTGCCTCTGGCTCCATGCATTTTCTTTTCTTGGCCAGTTTCATTACCTGGGAGTAGAAAAAATTATATCCGTATAAAACACCATGGAAATTAACACTTTGTTTGCTCGACTTGTTGTTTTTTTTCTTCCCTAAATGTCATCTCATACTGTATAATTACCCGTTTTAGCTCCTCTTCTCTCATTCGGCCTTTCCATAACCTTGCATTTGGCGGTTGTTGAAATTTAGGCTGGATTTCTGAGAGAGAGTGCATTAAAATGAAAACAGCACAGTTAATGACAATAACATACATAATACAGGAATCTTATGATTCTAATGTGTGGGAGCCAAGTGACACTGCGACATGTTCATGTCCATGCTTAGGTTAGAATGAGTGCAGTTTATATCTTGTTTAGTATCTTGGGTCTAATAGTTAAGCATGTTACTGTCACCTTGTCCTGGACAATAAAGTATCATAGTGCCATTGATATTCGTCAGCATCGCGTTGATGTTGACCAGTTAGTTCAGTTGAGATTCAGAAAAACCGTCCGAGCGACACGGTTTTCTTACCGTAGTATACCCATCTGTACGAAGAATACTCAGCTTTGGATACATCTGTTAGGTTTCACAAACTGTGGAATAAATGGTTTGTTTCTACCCGGCACACCAGAGTACTGTGAAGCTTTTTCCTACCACGAATGGTGTACACGAGTCCATTCAAGGAAACCAACGAATCTCAGCTCACACATAATGTAACTAAATGTAATGATTTGGCACATTGTGAAATAATGCAAATCATGTCCAGTGCAAAATCTCTGTCACTCTCAGACTGTGTTAAAAAAAAATTGCCTCAAGTGCTTAAAAGCTGTATTCTCTGGAATGACCAGCAGGGGGTGGCTCCACTGGTCTCTTTCTATAGAAGTCCACTGACCACTGTGATTTTGATCGACAGTGTTGAACTGTCGTGTGATCACATCTACGCAGAAGTTGCGACTGTCGTCCTACAAAACCCTTCCGTCACAATGTCTAATTACACAAAGTAGGGACCGTGAAATTACACATTGACTCGCCCGGAGCTCGAATGTCCCAGCTTTTTTCACCAGCACGTAAACGCAGCGTTCATTTTGTGTTGCGCTTGCCACTGACTCACTCACGCACACGCACACACAAATGGTAACTAAGCCGCGGGTGTGAGGCGAACCGTGCACACGCATCTAACAATCTGTGAATACGTACAAAACAATTTTTCTTTTTTGCGAAATCCAAAAGTATCGGGTCTGTGGCGTTGAAGTTAAAACATGTGACTGTGACATATTGTATTCAATCGGGTTTTGTGTGCCTTGGTAAAAAAAATACATATCTTTTTTTCAATTTTTAGATCATGTCGGCTCATACATTTTTATGATTGTAATTCATCTCCTCCACAAGATGCGCGCTGCACCACCGGAAATACCTAGGGCGGGTGCAGTAGGTTTCTTTTCTCCAGAAATCGAATGAGAGATTTTTTTTCCCACCACAACATTGTCTTCTTTTCTTTCTTTTTTTAACACGAATCTGCTTCAATAAAGTGCGGCTACGGAGCCTTGACAAGTTTCCTCATTTTTCGTACTACACAATAAAACATTTAGGTCCCTCTGGCTCCCAAACTTTCTCGAAAGTAACAGAAAGAAAGAAAGAAAGAGAGAAAGAAAGAAAGAGAGAAAGAAAGAAAGAGAGAGAGAAAGAAAGAACGTACCTCCTCTCTACTCCACTTGTCGTCAGTGGGGCAGGTGCTCCATGGTGGAGAGGAAGGAGACCTGCTGCATCTTCGCCTCTCTGCTGTAGTGCTGCTGCTCCGACTGATGCTCCGACTGCTCAGGTCAGTTGAGGAGGAGGGGGGCAACTGAAATGCTCTGTTCGTCGTGGTTCATTTTCGTTTCATCAGAACTTCGTACACAGACCGCACCGCTGTCGTTGTGGCGCATGGACCCGTTGGTGACTAAGAAGCACGTGAATAATAACCAGCCACCACAGAACATATGACGCATCACATCGCGTGCCAACCTGCCTGCCATGCTCTTTCATTCAACTCAACGATCCATCCAATCAAATTTTGGAATTTTGAGGTACTGGTATATCTACTTTTGTGTTTTTCAATGGCCTGGTTCCACGACATACACCGTAGCCTACTTTTTTTTTTACTCCTCTACATTAAAAAAAATAGGTAGTTAGATTAATAACACGGATTATAAACAAATCATGGTGTTTATTATAGGTTAAGATATGGTTATACGTTTTTGAGCAAACTGCAGTGATGTTCACATTAACACTTTCATAAACAGGTTATTATAAGTGAACCATATAATATCCATTATTATGAATATACACAAGCGTTGCCATTTCATATACTCTTAAGTATATTTGCTCTTTAGTGATATATATTTATTCATATTTATATAAACTTTTTCATTCAGTTAAGTTTTGAATGCAGTTTATGTATTTTTTTCTTATATCTTATTTTTTTAAGTACTTTGTAACTTTGTTTTGAAAAGTGCTATACAAATACAATTTAAATTATTATTATTTAGTAGTAGTTTAACAATCAAAATCAAAAACTTTTAGGCTAAAAAGCCTCCTTACGATTTATTTTATTTTATTTTAATTTTTATTTTATTAACAAGTTGGTAAAATGTGCAATGCCTTTATTTTTTATGTCCTCATATTTGTCAATTTTGGCATTTTTGTCATAGTTACTTAAATAAAGTAACTATCTATCTATCTATCTATCTATCTATCTATATTTTATCATCAACCATAATACACTTAGGTCCCTCTGACCCCGACCTATATTTCTCACAAGTAACAGAAATAAATAAATAAATAAATAAAGAAATATAATGATTATTATTATTATTATTATTATTATTATTATTATTATTATTATTATTATTATTATTATTATTATTATTATTGCACTATTGAACCAGTGTCGTTGGGTGGAGCGCCTCCTCGTGACCTCGCATCATCTTGACCCTGCTGCGTCATGAGTCACTCTTGGATCGGGGAGGATCAACTGGCGCTAACGTTTCCTATTGGTCGCCTCCGCCGCTGGTGTAAACATGTAGCCGCCGTCACTCCGCTCGGCTCGCACACGTTTTCTCTTTTGGCTTCCAAGCGCCGCTTCTCCTCCCTGTCGTCGGCCGGTTTGTCAGACGAAGTCCGCGGGATGACAGAGGCGGCGGCTGCGGCGCTGAAGATCTTGGTTTCCGAAGCGGGGCGGTGCAGCGCTAGCTCGGTGGCTAGCTAACGCCGACTAGCTAACTAACCCGACCGTCGCGTTTGTATGCAGCTGGCCTTGCTAATTCGACGGCTAGCTTCCTGTAGGCTGCCGCGAAGGGGACACGCCGAGGTGGCGAAGGATGGTAGAGTGATGTGAACTAACGAGGGCACATCGAAAGGAGGAGGTTGAAAATAGAAAAAAAAAATGAAGACATCTGTCAGTGCTCGTGCCTCGTCACCGGCGAATGGACGACGAGGTAACGGTGAGTGACCCGTCGCGATGTTCGAGGCTATTATACCGGATATGCTGTGGCTAGTCGAGCAATGAAGCCAGTTTCCATATAGCAAACATGACCGTCTGCATGTGTCTCTTCCGGAGCTAGCTAAGCTAATCGTGTTCCTCGCGACGCCCTGCTCACCGCGGAGCTAATCGGTAAACACCCGCCAGCTGATGGGTGAATCCCGGTGTGTCTGTGTCTGTGTGTGTGTGTGTGTGTGTGTGTGTCTGTGTCTGTGTGCGTGCGTGTCCGTCCCAGACCGGGAGTCCAGGCGGAAGAGGAAGAGTGCGGACATCGCGCAGGCCCTGGGCGCCAGTCCGGTGGATGTAGCCGCTCTGAGGAGGATGGCCATCAGCGAGGGGGGGCTGCTGACGGACGAGATACGCTGTCGTGTGTGGCCTCGCCTTCTCAACGTGCCCCTGCAAGTCCTGGACCAGGAGCCAGGTACCGTGATGCATCCACACACAGTGGCCATAGGCTGCACACCTATATGCTAGTGCACACACACACACACACACACACACACCAGCATAGACTGCACACTTATATGCTAGTACAGACAGACACACACACACACACCAGCATAGGCTGCACACCTATATGCTTGTGCGCGCACACACACACACACCTATTAATCCACGCAGAGTCTCTAGCAGGTGCAAGCTTTCCCACCTGTTTGACTCATGCAGCAGTGCTGATGGTGACATGTCTTGCACAGAGACAGTGGAGCGAGAGAATAACAAGGACTACAACCAGGTGCTGCTGGATGTCCAGCGCTCCCTGCGCCGGTTCCCACCCGGTAAGTAGTGACCAAACCACACTGACTTCCCCCTCCGATCAAAGATCATTGATATCCGAGCTCGCAGAGCCCGCCATCTCCACAGTTCAGACTCTTCTTCCTCCAGCTCTGACCTTTCCAGTGTAATGTTACTTGATTTGACAATCTGAATATCAACACATGTGGGATTGACGTGCAGATATTTCAGAAATAGTTAAAAAAAAAAAAGGTCAACAATGTGGCTCGTCTAATTCACTCCGATTATTTTGACTGAGGGGTATGACACAAAAAGAACATTGTTATATCATGTGACTAGTGTTGTTCTGCATTAACAAATTACAGTGGAACCTGGTGGGAAAAATTGGTAACGGGTGCATGTATAGGCTAGTTTGGTTAGGTGTCGTGGCATAGCTAAATCTTAAATAAACTTTCCAAGTGTTGTTGTTTAGTTTTTGTTGTTTCGGTGAACTGTGCAGGTATGCCAGACGAGCAGAGGGAGGGTCTCCAGGAAGAGCTAATTGACATCATCCTCAGAGTTCTGAAGCGTAATTCCCAGCTGCACTATTACCAGGGATACCATGACATTGTTGTCACCTTCTTGCTGGTCCTTGGAGAGCGCCTTGCAACCGCTCTTGTGGAAAAGCTTTCCACACATCACCTCAGGTATGTGCCACACACAAGTATATATTTCTATTGCAGCTTTTTAAACTTAACTACCTATTTCAGATTTTTCTTTCTTTGTTGCTTGCCTCCTCTGAATTAAAAATAATTCCCTTTCTCCCTGCTATAAAGAATTCTCCCTGTTTTCTCCTCTTCCTCAGGGACTTCATGGATCCCACCATGGACAACACAAAACACATTCTTAACTATTTGATGCCCATCATTGAGAGGGTCAACCCAGAGGTGCACGACTTCATGCAACAGTAAGGCTCTCTGCTATTTAAGCGACAACAGGCAAAAAAACAAATAATTTTCTGTCTCCTTTGAGAGGTTACCTGTAAGATTTGAAACTTTGCAAAATGAAAAATCCACCGAAACTTTACTACATTATGTAGTAACTTACCAGGCAAGGCAGCTTTAACTAAAGATCAATGTGGAGAGTATTAAAAGGTGTCATATCCAGAGGTTGCGAAACTTAATACCCTTTTTATTTGCTCTATAAATTGTTTCCACTGGTGCTGGTTGTCCTGAATTTGGACATTTTCATCATTTCATTATTTTTCACATACAAATGAAAATAGGTTAATAACAATGATGCAATTTTGGGACGTCCACCACTCAATTATCTTATCACCTCACAGGGGATGAAGCATGTACCAGGAGGTTTAAATATAAGACAGACAGACAGACAGACAGACAGTATTTTTTCAGCAAAGAGGGATTTAACAAAGGGATTTTTTTTTTAATGGATGATATTTTGATTCTAATATGCTCTTACTTGTATGACACACTTACAGCACTGCCCTCCAAGTTTTTTTTTTAATGGATGATATTTTGATTCTAATATGCACTTACCTGTATGACACACTTACAGCACTGTCCTCCAAGTTTTTTTTGTTTTTTTTTAACGACCGTGCGCTGACGTTAGAGGATCTCTACCATGTTTTGATTCCCAGGGCCGAAGTGGGAACAGTCTTTGCTCTCAGTTGGCTGATCACCTGGTTTGGCCACGTCCTGTCCGACTTCCGCCACGTCGTCCGGTTGTATGACTTCTTCTTGGCCTGCCATCCACTGATGCCCATTTACTTTGCTGCTGTGGTGAGTTCGCCTGTAATCTGCTCTTCATTTACAGTACATGAATTAAGCCTGCTCAATTGATAGAGCATTTTCAAATACAGTCTTTACCATCGTAACACTTTGTCACTGTCAATGTATGTGTTATTTGTGCGTTTGCTGCAGATTGTACTGTACAGAGAAGAAGAGGTATTGGAGTGTGAATGCGACATGGCCATGGTCCATCACCTGCTGTCTCAGATTCCCCAGGACCTGCCATATGAGACGCTCATCAGCCGAGCAGGAGACCTGTTTGTCCAGTTTCCTCCCTCCGAACTGGCTAAAGAAGCTGCCTCTCATGACAGGTGCTTATCTTACCTTACCTTTAGAGGTCACTACTTGCCCCGGTGGTGCAAATTTTTTATTTCATCTGCTTCTACATTCACACACTGACTTAACTGTAATGTTCATGCTCAATTTTCTTTTCAATTGAAATAATTTTCAACACAATTCTTCCATTAACCCTCTCATTATCCGTCTCTTTCTGTTGACCTCCTTTAGCATGGCAACGTCTACATTCAAGGACTTTGACCTCGCGTCCACTCAACAGCGACCAGACTCTGTTCTCCGCCGGCGCCGCAGACAGCGACAGGCTGCCCTGGAGAGCGCCGCAGCCAGCTCAGTAGTAACGGTGGCTCGACCTTCGGCGGCGAGGCGGTTTGTTCGACTGGCCGTCATGGGTCTGACCGTGGCTTTAGGCGCAGCAGCTCTGGCTGTGGTCAACAGTGCCCTGGAGTGGGCCCCCAAACTGGACCTGTTTCCTTGAACTGCTCCTCTTTCACCCCCTGCCCTCGAGTGAATCTTGTCGGTGGGTTGATAACACTGTCTGGAGTATACTTTCTACACTGAACCAGTAAACACTCTCCGAAAGGAAGAGACCCATCCTGCTATAATGAAGAGACTGTACTTCTAAGAACTATCAGTGATGGTGTCATCAATAAAGTTTATTTATATTTTGTATTAGGATAATTTGAAATTGAGTTATGCTCAAAGAGATTCTGCTGAAAGCTTGGTGGACTCACTACACTTGAAACTGCTGCCAATTAAGAGAGCTGTGTATGTGTGCGTGCGTGTGTATGTGTGCGTGTGTATGTGTGCGTGCGTGTGTGTGTGTTCGCAGCCTGTTTGTGATCTATTCGATACCTGGACTGAGACCAAATGGAGGCTCCGTAGAATCCTCTCTTTGTATAATTTAGAGTTTCTTAATTTATAGGTATGTCACAATCTGTATAGAGATGTGGTCATGTCACACAGGCACTTTTTAAGGTCACCATTTTATTGTTTTTAAGGTAATTCAGGTCAGTCGTCACCCTTGACTACACACTTAGTTTTTGGATCATCGTTGGGGTCCAAATGGTGGTGGTATTCTCTCCGTAAATGTTCTGTATCCTGCGTGAGACTGAATTTTGTTTTTCATAACTCAAGTCAGAGGATTAGGGCCCCAGATTGGATAAAACGTCTTTCACAGTTCAGCAAGTTAAAGAATACTGAAATGGTTTTAACGGAAGCTTTCCAGTCAGTGTACTTACTCACTTAATTGTTTGGATGCGCAACCTTGAAAATGTCTCATGTTTCATGAACCCCAAATTTACTTGGGTATATTTTCTGCTGCACTTTTTTTTTTTGGAGTAGATTATTAATTCTGTCCTCATATTTCAGCAACACACACTCACTCACTGCCTGCTCACAGAATATTTCAGAGCTGGGACAAATAGCAAGGAAATTGAAGTGGATGTGTATATTATTTGGATTGGCACACTGGGTGACCCAGTTGGCACTGACTGAATTAGCTTTGCAAAATCAACGGTGAAACGGTGCTCCTGTCCTGAAAAGGCATCTGAGGATCGTTTTACAGTGTGGAATGGGGAAACCTTTGTATTTCAGAGTCCGTCCTGCTCATTCCATTGTCCGTCATTACAAACGTGTCAGTGGTATGGCACAGACCTAAATACTCACGTCTTGATTCTACAATTATTAATCTGGACTACCTGAAATCATTGTACATGTTGTTTAAAAGCAAACTTCAGACGAAATGAAGTTGTAGTCGCATTGGAGGGCACAAAACCAGTCAACTAGAAGCCTATTGTAGAAAAATTCAAGACGCGCGTTGGGAATATATATATTTTTTTGCTACTGTTTATTGAAAAATGAACATCTGGGCGTCCCATTCCTGTATTACGGTCGTGTCGATTTGTAGTGAACCAGTGACCCGGCTGGTGGGAGAGCCACAGACTGATCCCAATGAAGGTGACCTTGAACATGACCAGGGAGGCTCTGAGGTGGCCTGTGAGTGGAGCTGCTCAGCAGTGGTGTAACACAACACATATCTGCACTCATCGCACTAAAATGATTTATCTGCCTTTTATGTTTTATTTTGTGATAGATAAAACTGTCATACTAATGTAAAGTTGTACAAGAGAAAGCTAATAAACTATAGTAAAAAAGTGTTTGTTTGCAAAGTTATATTATTAGTATAAGTTAGTATATTATTATTTGTACCTTTTAGCATGTGCACGTTTTCAAAGTACAATATCCTTCAGATATGTCGTAAGCCCAAAAAAATGCTCTGCTCAGAATAATATAGTGTGTTTAATGTGTTTTACCACCAAAAAAATAACAAAAAGGAGATAGAATACACTTCATTTTTTGTTTTAAAAGTTGTCGGACACAAGCCGTGTCTTACTTCACTAGAAAGTCTATTCTGTGTTTGTGCAATTGAGGCTCCTGGTTTCTAAAAAAAAAAGCAAGACATGTTTGACTGGAGAGAAACTTTAAAGGAAAACCATTTTCTTGCAGCATAGATACAGTATTTTCTAGATGAGGAAGGATCCAAGTGAACCTTCCTAGAATTTTCATATTTAACCTGATTACATTACAATGAAATCTTTTTTCCTATAAAAGGTTTTTTGACCATTTTAAGACCTGTAGTTACATCATTTCTTACAGTAACGGTACACCCATATGATTACACTTAATATGTTAATATTAAAGCATAAAAAAAGGTTTTAAAATGTGAAGTTCAGGTTTACATTTTGAAAAACCTTGACAAAGAACAGTTAATGTGTGATGAATGCTTATAACTGAGCCTGGCAAAAGTAGAACAAAAATAACTTTGTTCTATACATTAGTTGTTATCAGGAAGAAAAAAAAGTGCTTATAAAAATGGCGAGTTGCATTTTGCTACCGAGGCAGCGAGACGATCTTCAAGGTTCAGCTTTTTAATTTTATCCAATGAGATGACTGAAGACATGTTTCAAGTAATGGTGAAACCCAACAAACTTCATTCTGTAGATACATCACATAAACAAAATATATTCTATATATTATAATACATCATTTAAGGCTTGAGGGATGATGACTTAAGAATTACAGACAAAGAGACCTGACAAAAACAAGTACAGCATCTCAATTAAAAAGCCATGAATTGCACTAGAGCACCTTGTTATACATTATGAACACGTTGATTCAGTGTAAACATGTCAAACATCCTTCACTGCAGCCTAAATAGTCGACTGAAAGAAAAAAACATTTCTTAAATTTCCCATTACAGATGAATATGTTTCGTCACTTATCAATGACGTTTAATTGACAAATACATTGTAGAAAATGTCAAAAAATACTTATGAACTAGAACTGCCCCCTTAAATTATATTAAGCTGCACATTCATCGATATCAGTCCCCTAAATATGCCTGATTTATCATCAAGACCCATGAACTATTCGCTGGGTAAAAAATTCCATACATTGCAATATTAAGAGAAAGGGATTAAAAAATATTCCTGGATTCTCTCCATGAGCCAAAATGTAATGGGTTCTTTGGTGGCCCATGTCCCAAGTTTTGTGGAAAACCGTTCAATAATTGCATAATCCTGCTGAAAAACAAACTAACAAACAGACAGGCATGAAAACATAAGCTCCTTGGCGGAGGAAACTAACATTGTTAGTTGTAGTTAATTAATTGTAGCCATAGGTAAAGATTGGGAATTCTTTTTTATGAACTATTCATATAGTGTGAGCACAGGCCTTTTTCTTGCAAAGGTAAGAAAGTGTTACATTTGGTTATTGCTTTCCTGATTAAAACCACTTATTTGAGGTGAAGCCAAACTCGAGTAAACGCGACACGATGGCTGTCGAAATAAGATTGGCGTGTATACATTAAGCGTTGATTCCACACAAAAATACATTATTGTGGCTCATTTTCTCAAAATGGCAGTTAATATCCTCAGCTGCAGAAGACGTAGTAGATAAAAGCAGGAAGGGTGCATAGCTTGCTGAATGTGATGCGGCCCTTTTTCTTGAGAGTGTGTATGTGCTTGCAGCTGCATTGCGCGCACGCACGCACGCACGCGCACTGTATATGTTCACTCGTGCGCTTGTGTCAGTGGCAATTGTGGCAGTTGGGATGGCAAGGCTTGTTACCGACTCTACATCTACAGCCGCCCGATGTGTCGCCACTGCCCTGTAAAAAAAATAATGGAAAGAGAAAAAGTCAGAAGCTCAAATACAAAATGAGCCTTTTTCACAGCACTTATTTGAATAATAAAATGATCTAGAAAAGGCAAGTAGGAAAAGTGAGAAATGGGTGGTGAATGTGAAATTAATATGAATTAAAAGTTGAATAAAACTCAAAGTCTGGAAGTTATGAAAAAGTCAAATAAAAGGCAGGAATGTCCTAATTGAGCTGAACGCTTATCACAGACACTGAGACACTGGTTGTTCATGTGATGTGGTAAGATTCACTCAACACTGAAGCAACTCTGTGTGAAAGTGTGTTCATCTCTCGCTCCGTGTGTGTGCACGTATTCACATTTGGTCCCCAGCGAGCTTGTTTGGTGACCCAGCAGATTTCCGTCTTGCACATCAAGCAGCAGATCCAGTCGCAGCCGTCTTTCTTCTGGACGACGATGTCACACCGTGGACACTTCATGGCCTCCCCGTTCTGCAGCATACTCTATGGTGAAACACAGTGAAGTTGTGTAAGATGGTAATGCATCCAAAAAATACGACTAGACTCAAGCAACAAGCAACACACACACACAAAAAAATAGAAGATGCTCGAAAGATATTTTAAAATTGGTGGACAAAACAAACAGCATTAAAAAGTGATGAGTTAAGAACCAGCCTGCGGTGGTGCTGGTGCAACGAGTATTTCACTGACATATCCAAAGTAAATGCCAAATGTACTCTACAGTTACAGTTATAGAGAGGAAAGAGAATTTATTAGTTATATTAAAGACAACAGGAGACAGTTTAACTCGGTTTGTGGGATAAAGAAGTAACCTGGGAGGCGAGCGTCCGTTTATTAAGCGGTGCACAAATCAGTTTTTATTCAGGGTTGATTACAGAATATCTACAGGCCATCAAACAACATGCATTCGATGAAATCTGCATGTTGTGGTAACTTTTTCAAAGCAAATTGATGTAAATGTTCATTTTTTAGAGTTTCAAATGTGTCGTCCTGCACATGAAGAGCTATGCTCTTGAACAGACGTGATAAAAGCAAGGTTGTTACTGTCCTGCATATGCTACTCAATCCACGTCGACCTGTGAGCGCCCGGGAGAACGGGCCTGTTTTGTTGCCTGAAGCTATCAGACGCCGTGTTTTTCACAAAGAGCTGTGGGGGCGACCTACCTCGAGCATCTGCTTGGTTTGCTGAGCCGCCTGGTCGTTCTCCGCTCGGATGCGCAGGTCATCCTGGTAGTCCCTGCAATTCATGCCTTCATGGATGGCCTTAAAAACAAAATCCCTTCATGTTAGAGGCTTCGACTATACACTCCTACACAAAAGAACACCTTCCTCGGTTCACAGGAAACATGACATGAAGCTACCCTGCACAGAATGCAGTTGGTTTCGTTGCAGAGTTCACAGACGAACTCGTCGACCTCATCCTCGTAGACGCACCACCCTCGACAGTTGGGAGTCTGACAGTGGAAGCTGTGCTCGGCGCGGCTCTCTGCGATGCTCAGGCGCAACTCCAGCACCCGCTGGTGCTCTTCGTCTGAGAGCAGCTGCGTCCAGGACCATGCAGGTGACGATAAGAAAAGAGAGAGAGAACAGTGTGAGTGTGGACATGATGCACGGCCATCACCATTTAAATAAAAAGAAACTTGTTAGATATGCCATAGGCTTTCCGGTTGCTCAATCTGACAAGATCATAATAACAATAAGTACGTAACAAGTTCAAAATAGGAGCTTATCATATATGTGCTCTTATGGCCCATGTCCCTTTATGGATGACATGGAAAAGGAAACCTGCCTGACTTAACTTCCATTTCATACTTTTGTACAAGTTCATACATTTCATAGGAGGTTTTAAAGAGAAAAGGAAACAATTGTAATTTTTCTGTAAACATTATTTATTGAAACAACTGAAAAAAAAATCTGTCCAGAATCATATATTAGTCTGGATAGTGTTTGCTATTATGCCCCATCGACTGTCTCACCGCTCGGATCTCTCGGTCCAGCAGCTTGCTGTCACATTCGTCAGGACACGACACCTCGGCATCTTGGCTGTTCACTATTGTTCCTCGTAGGCACTCCCTGAACACACACACACACACACACACACACACACACACACACACACACACACACACACACACACACACACACACACACACACACACACACACACACACACACACACACACACACACACACACACACACACACACACACACACACACACACACACACACACACACACACACACGAAAAAATACAAATGTGGAAATGCAAAAGACAGACAAGATACTTCTATCACATTCATGCCGTCTCCTGTCTGACCTGCAGAAGGTGTGTAGACACTCTCTGAGCACGATGCCCTGTCCTGGCTCCATCGTGGAGAAGCAGATGGGACAGTCTGTCGCCATAGCGTTAGGTATTAGGTTTTGTTCTTCTGCTGCCAACAGGTACAGGTAGTTCTTCTCTCGTTCTTCCTGCCGAGCCTTCAACCCCCAGGTAAAAAGAGAGAGATACATGCACGACAAAGAGACTCATTATTAACATTAGAGTCGGACCGATGTGGGTTTTTGGGAGCCCGGGACGATACCGATATGAAGGAGTAAAAAGTACCCGATACATCGGCCCCACCTGTAAAGGGCTGGAATTGTTCTCTCGGAGGACAAACAAAAACGCGACTCTCGAAAATAAGGAATCGGGGGTATAGATGTGCCATTTCTTATCGTAAAGACACTGTGAGACTGTGAGTCCGCAGCACCGTTTGTCTGCAACCAATGCCTCATGTGCTTCCCAGCGAGAGCTAAGAGCATTGTAAAGTATTCGAATGGGAAAAACTATGATTGCTGAAGGCTCATATTATTAATTGATTATTATTATTTTAATCGGCCAACCGAAAAAAAATTGGTTGGGCTGTAATTAAGATCATAACCTTATGTTTGTAGAAGATTAAAAGTCACACAGCTCATGGCAGTTGAATGAGACTCTACTCTGGTGGTTCTATGTTTACTTTTCCATGTATCAATCGACTTAGTTGTGCAGAGAATACACGACATCTATTGGTCCTGCATCTTCCAATTCTAAATTTCTAGCTTGTTGATTGAACTCCCCAAGGCTTCATCTTTAGATTTACAAAATGTGTTGCAGCTCTACTGCTGACAGTCACCACACAACAACCATATGTTTCAATTAATCTGTGGCCTCGGTTGGGTCGAACTTGGATATGAATTTTGGCAACGGGCTGAAAAGCGTTCCAGGACTTCTGGTTGGATGAGCAACGGCACTGTTACCTGTTGATACTGCAGCACAGCCAGCTGCTCCTGCTGAATTCGTAGAACCTCCTGCTTGTCCGGCTGGTAGACGGCAGGCACCTCGTAATCCTCTGGCCGCTCCCCTCCACAGATCTCACAGCCGGGACGCGTTGGTTTGTTCACGTAGGTGCACCTGGCACAGGCCCAGCCCAACTACACACACACACACACACAAACATTCAGTATGCTTTTATAATAACGATAATTATAATAATAACAATCCACACAACAAAGTGCTTCACAAGGCCGCAAATAGAACGGATGAGTCATAAAAAATTCTGAGAACTAAAAGATAATAGTTGGAAAAATTAACAAAAATTCTAAGATACTTTTAGGCTCAGACACAGTGCAGACAAAATGTCTAATAAAGAGGTTGTATCCTGACCCGAGGTTTAGGAAGCACAGCAGGTTTAGTGGCGGTCGGGGGCTTTGTAGGCAGAGGAGTGTGTCGAGGCTCTGGAGGAGGAGCTGCCCTCTCTCCACCACCACCTCCGCCCGGCCCTCTGGGTAAAAGCTGCATTGACTCCATCGACTCCACGATGCCTACGAATAAATGATCCAAGCGTTAAACTTCTATTTAACCGGTTAGTTGATTTTTTTTTTTTTTTAATCCACCGGCAATTGCGGCAAGCGATAACAGAAAGTACAGTTCTTTCGAGGGACGGGTATTGAACCTCAACACTATTGCATTGCTCTCCTCACTAACACTCCCACCAGGATCATTAGACAGTTACAAGTGATTCAGAATGCTGTTGCTAGACGTCTGACCAAAACTAAGAAAAGAGAACATATTACACCAATTCTCAGGTCTTCATTATTGTCACTTAAAAATAAAAGGCACTAAATGGTCAGGGCCCGAAATCTATTTCTGAAATGATATTTAGCCACTATCTTTCCCTCTGCTGGAACCAGCTGCCATCGATATCAAATCTGCCTAAAACATTGTTTGCTGTTTTAAAAAGTTGATGAAAACTGCTTAACATTATCACTTAATCCTACACTAATTAAACATTACCCATTTTATAATTTGTGCTTTTATTCATTCCTCTTATCCATTTCTTTTATTTCTGCAGAGCACCTCCAATGACCATCATCGGATCATACACAGATCATAAGGCGCTACATAAAATAAATTTGCCTTGCCTTTATATAGTTTCAGTACTGACCTAAGATTGACAGTTTCCTTGTATTGTCTTCTTAATAACAATAATCTTTTTTGTGTAACTGGTGAGTATTGTCAGGGTAGTTTGTTATTCATATCAAAAAAATATAATGTATTGCATTAATGCATGCAGCCGTGATCTTGTGTGTGAAATGTGTGTGTGCGTAAGTGAGTGAATGTTGCGGACCCTCTATGCGTTGCTGCTCCTGGTCCAGTTTGTGCAGATGCCGTGTCAGATGAGCAGATTCGGCGGAGAGGATGAACAGGAAGACCTGGTCCCCGTTCTCGCGGATGCCGTGGCTGTACAACGACTCCTTGTCCTGAGCCAGCCGCTTGCCGATCACCCAGCGCTGCAGCGAAGGCGGGAACCCATAGTCGTGACTGATCTGTGGCGAGGAAATTGGGTAAAGACGGATCATTCATTCACAGCTGTAATGTAACATTTGTTTAAAGGGGAAAAAAACAAGGCGTACTTGTTATCATGACTGACGATATCAAAAAGTCTGCATGTGCTGTATTTGCGATCAGCATTCATTTACAAACAATAAAATTGTGTCACAAAAAAAATCTGTATATTACGGAATTACATGCTGCAAAGAACCCCATTAGAAATATAAAACCTCTCAACAGTAGCAAACACCCATTAAGCTTCTACCACCTACTATAGTATGCAATATGTTTGATTGGAAATAGCAAAAAAACAGGTAAAAGGTCAGAATTAACCGATCATGGCTCTGTTTAGTGTTTATATCACCCAGGAGGTTTTACAGTCTGGTAATCAGCATCACTGTCACATCAGTACCTGATCTTTGAGTTGTGCAATTGTCATGTCAGGAGACACCATAATGGACAATGGGATGTAGGTATCTGACTGGGCATCCTCTACTCCGACTCTCAACCTATAGAACACAAAGTGTTTTTGTTTCTTTTCATTTCTGCATCATAGAATCCGATTTCTACCAAGAAACCGCACACACGCACACAGTTATGTCCCACCTTATGGAGTCCTGAGGGTAGGCCTGACTGCTGATGCTGACGGACACCGGGACGGACAGTTGTGACAGCCTCTGGCACAGTTTGACTGCCTCTTGGGCGTTCCCGCTGCTGAGGGCGTCGCTCAGAGACAGGGCGAGTTCCTCCGCTACAAAGGAAGCAAGGGTTTGAGAGTTTGTATCCTTTGTGTCACGTGACCATCAGCACGCTCACAGGACCAGTGTGCAGGATTTTAGTGGCATCAAACTGTTAGATTGCTGGTTACGACCATCTGAATACCCTTCACCTCGCCACTTGCTTTCCAAGTGTGTGGGAAGACCTACAGTGGCCTTCGAGTTATGTAAAAAAAGAATAATTAATTAGGCTGATTCCCCATTTGTCCATTTTGGGCTACTGTAGAAACATGGTGGTGCAACATGGCAGTCTCTGTGGAGGATGGAACCGCCTATGATTTATAAGGACTATTTCTAAGCTAACGAAAACAAAACTATTAGTTTCAGGCATTCATACACGAATAAAAACTTTGCTAATTTGTATTACTGATATTATATTTCATTTCTGACTATTTGGTTATGTCAACAAACACGCATGTTAACACAATGTATGGTAACTAAGCCATCCCTTGGTTAGTTGGCTTGGATCCAGGCTTAAAACTCTTTATATACAGATTTTATGAATCCGTGAAATTCACTTCCCGAACCGGAGCCATTCTAAAAGTGGGCGGCCACTGTTGAGCTCAATATCTTCTGTCACGTTACTCTAAACTCTTTTGTCCCAGTCAGGGTCCTGTAGAATGATGACACTGGTTTTACATTGTTTGTTCGTAGTTGGACCGTTGACTGGCATTGATCTCTTATCACTTTACCTGCTCTGGAGCGGGTAAGCCATTGAGTTACCATTGTGATTTATCCCCGGTATGACGAGAACAAGCTCAGTAGGACAGAAAACCCAGAGTCCAACCTGAAGTTACCCCCATATGCAAATCCTGCTTCCTAGTACAGGCCCCAATTGTGACTAGTCAAAACAACTGGGGGCCTGTACTACGTATCATATTAAAAACTTTATTTATGGTTCTGACGAAGTGGATTACAGTAATTCACGACTCCGCCTCTTTTTTGTACTTTTCTGGCAAACCGGAAACCGCAACTAATTGAGCATCGGACGGGGACATTTTATGGTGGCGCACCGCTAATTCCATTTCCGGTTCCCCGCAGCCTTGGAAATTCAACGCGAATGTGGTTGCAGTTTTCTGCAACCATATTTTTAATGCTACGTCAAATTATATCTCGGAACTCTGTGCGGTCAAGGTGGTGATATCTTTTCCAAACCTCCCGAGTCGCAGTGGAACCAGAACGCAGCACAACACGACGTAGTAAACATGGCGACGTACTCGGTTGTCGGGTCCACCTCATGTAACTATATTTAACTCGTTCAAAGTTGACGAAAAATCGTCGGTTCTCTGTCGCAGGTGATTATACATACACGAACACACAATTGTGGACAATATATTAAATTTCTGTGAATACGTTCTTCTAAATATTACACACTGTAGCTTTAAGTCAAACCAGATTTAACGCAGACATATCCCGGGTGCGTTGAACTCGCTTCCGGCTCACTGATGACGCGCAGATCAGGTAATGACCAGCGACACAAGTGAAAGTTAAAACATAAGTTTCACTGATAAAGAATTAATGAAAAATCTTGTAAAGGGAGTATGTATGTAAGATCTAGATTTCTCATGACAACATTGAAAGTAAATCGAGATTGTTCACCCTCTTTCAAATTGACTTTCGGTGCATCTTCGGAGGCCATGGTCACACCTGAAAGGACAGGTAACACAGAGATGTGTCGCGGTTACGACACAACAGAGCTGCTGTTGTTTTGACAAGCTTCCACGCGACTTCCTGTCCGCGTCCAACTGTCACTTAGCCTGCTCCACTCAAAAGTGTCTAAAAGGTCGTTTATAGGTCCAACTAGAAGAGACATTCGCGACCAAGTTACGCGTTTTCTTCTTCTTCGTCTGTCGCGGCGTGTAGCTGTCGCCGCGGACAGATAGAACTGAAAGTGAAAGAAGGGACTCAGGTCCAGGAAGAGGAAACTTAAGGATTCGCTCTAGCCCCGCCCCTCGTCGTTCTCCTCAATAGTTTCCAGTTTACAAAGTTCATATTTATACTGCTACAAAAAACAGCAACAGCAACATTAACATTTCTTTTTCAAACATGATTTTAAGTAATTGCAATTTTATTTTTAATTTTTCAATCTTTGCACGTCTTGTCTGCACCTTTGTTTGTTCTTTAGGGGGAATTATGAATTCAAAATCATTTGTCGATTAATTTTTTACCTCTTTAATTATGAATCTGAAATCCTTCATTATGTTTTTATATTTTATATATGATCTGTGGTCAGAAGATTGACTCCCAGGATCCAGCAGGTGGCAGTGTCGGTCAACGATCGTTCAACAGCTCTAAGTTGCCTCTCACATGATGAAGCATCATCAGCACTGTAAGTAACATTCAGGTATTTAACTTTACATGTAACAGCCGAAGGCTAGATATGACCTCAACAGTGAGATTAGAGTCAACGGCTCACTAAAAAGTTTTGTTCTCACAATTTGTATAATGAGATTTTATGCATGAAACGGAAGTAAATGAATAGGAAACGGATGTGAGAGGCTGAGACCGGGGGGAGCATTTTGGTCCTCTGATCAAACACTTCGATCCAGATGCGCGGATGAACGAGCCAATCACAGCGGCCCCAGCAGCAGCAGCAGGGGGAGGAGCCCCCGGCGACTCAGCTCGGCGCAGCTACACACAAGTTGCAGAGCATCTCTCAGTCCCCAGCCTGCGAGCAGTGACTTCACAGTCTCTCCATCACCTGCCGCCACCACCTTCCCTTCACCTCAACTCACCTCAGCCTCCTCTGCTGTTCGAGCCACCTGCGTAACCAAGGTGCGTGTCGACGCGTTGAGAGAAAGAAAAAGAAGACAAGATGCTGGCTTGTACGGAGCTGATCACTATGTGCCTGCAGTCCGCCAAACAGAAGCATCTCCGGGCGCAGCAGCAGCAGCAGCAGCAGCCGCTTCACGGGGACGGGCAGGGGCTGACTATCTTTCATGATGTGAGTGCATCCACCGTCTTACTCGTGTGCATCCCTGTGAAAAGTTGCTATTTGTGCTTCTCACGTGCTCGTTATTAGCCTTAAAAGCATTTACAGTGTCTTGCGTGTGTGTGCGTGTGTGCGTGTGTGTGTGTGTGTGTGTGTGTGTGTGTATTATTCGTGTTGGGGATCTGAAGTTAGTTAGACTGATGGAGCTTGGGTTAGTCGAGTAGAAGATACGGTTAACGACCTTAAAGTAAATTCACATAAATCAATGTAACAACCTTGTGTGTGTGTGTGTACAGCTGCTGCCTCCGCATGATAAATTAAGCTCTGTCAGACAGTTTCTGAGGCTGCTTGGGGCTTCGCCTCTCATTGTTGCACACAAATACACACACACACACACACACACACACACACACACACAGAAAAACACCTCAGATACACACAAATCCCTCTTATCGCATAATATTACAAAATCAGATCAATAGATTCAACTTTAGGGTGATGTCAGGTTAATTTATTAAACTGTTTTTTTCCCCTTGACGTACAAACACACACACACACACTGATGCACCTACCCCAAGTGGAGCTTAAACCAATAACACCCGCTGCCTTATAAACCCGCGGTACTGCGGTATAGAGAATCTCCGTCGATAAAGTAATTATCCATCCACCCCGTACTGTCTGGGGCTGGTAGGCCAACGATGTGTCCAAATCGGAGCTCTTTCTATCTGACAGCTCTCCGTCTACTCAGTCACTAATGCACAGACAGCGTTGTCTGAACAAGCTACGCATTACTCACATTTCCTGCAGATAACAGTCATTGTGTTGGTGGTGCACACTCTGTCCCTGAACAGAGCACATGCCGCACCAGAGCGCCTCCGCATTAAGTCTTGAGTTTTTCTGTTGTCAGAGATCAAACAGACAAACAGATGTGCTCTGCCTGACGGTTCACATAATTATATTTGAAATGAAAATGAACCGGTGTGTCTAGGGAAGTAATGGGAAAATTGGGAAATACTAAACACTCTGAAGCCTGACAAGAACACACGCTAATCTTGGGTTTGATTACCGTACTTACTTACTCGGCCCTGTAGGTTGCCCAATCATTCCACACAATACAATCCAATTTTTTTCCCAATTCAGATTTACTTGTATAGCACTAAACCACGGAACATCTTCTGCGACCGGTTGGGGTGAGAGGAGAGAAATGGGGGAGAGGGGAGAGAGAAGAGAGGGACAGTTGTGCAACAGTTGTTTCAAGCAATAATATTATTATTTGCTGCTATGTGACATTTCCCGCGGCGTCCGCGGTGCTAAGCTGGCCTAAACAAAGTCAACTGATCCGCTAGAAACGAGCGCACAAATTCTCTGATTGATTGTCAGAGATAATGCCAGTGGATGAATTTTAAGTGGCACACATTGATTTTCAATAGTTTACTGCAGATTTGGAAAAAATGCACACACACACACACACACACACACACACACACACACACACACACACACACACACACACACACACACACTGAGGGATTTCTTAGCACAATGAAGGATGTTAATTCATGTAAACATATTTTTATTCTTTATAAGAATAAGACAGAAAATATGGTGATGAGCCAGTAAGTGATGTTGGAGGTGTAGACGTCGTAACAGCTCGGATTCCCAGGGTAAAAAAAAAAGTCCTGTTTAAAGACCGGTGACAATTAATGATACTGGCAGTGATTGTAGGAGGTGGTTTTTTATGATCCACATCGTTGGCTGCATTTTTTTTATGTCTTTGTTTTGTGTATCCAGTGGCTCTGTGTGTTTCGCAGGCTCATCTCTCTCTCTCTCGCTCACATCTCTGTCCTAATGTCCTATGTATTCTTTGCTGGAGATGGAGGGGAGAAAAAAAAAACAGATGAAAAGAAATAGACATTAGCGTTTAGTCAATCTCAACACAAAGAAAAATATGACACATGCAACAAAATAATAGGTCAGGGTTTTTTTTAATCTCTTGCTCAAGCACTAACAAAAACACGAGAGTGTCAGCCCACTGTTTTAACACCTGCCACCAGGCCGTCAGAACAGCAGCGCTCTGGGAAGCAGCTCTGACCTTTTCTGAGCTCGCTGTAAATGATGCACTATCGTCTCTTGACACCGGAGCGGCCGAAGACACTGCAAAACACCAAACAAGTTTAACAGTACTGTACCCGCTCTACGCCGAATCGAGCAGGGAGGTGGGGGGGGGAGGGGGGGGGCGGGTAAAAATGTTCCTAGGATGGGTTACAGTGCCTCAGGGGGAAAAGAAATGACTGCTGACTGAAGGAAAAACAGGTTTACCGGCATGCACCATATGCAGAAGCTCAACAAAACAGTGTAGATAGAATGTTAAGGTCAGGTTCATGTATTAAAAGAGGAGGAGTCGATGCAGAATGTCCGGCCACCATGCTATTAAAAGCAACACTTGACTTTAAAGCTGCAATAGGCAAGTTTTAGGTTTACACGTTTCTTATGCAGTTAAAATTGATTGCACGGTGTAATGGTGATAGAAATATGACACCAGCCACACTGTTCCAATCCCCTATAATGCTGCATTCACACCAAACACAAAGCAAATTTTGGGGTTTTAATCCTCGAGAAAGTTTGGCCACAGGGTCACTTTTATTTACTTGCGCGAGTAAACACAACCTGCAAATATCTCCTCCCGTTCTTTGTCGGATGTGGTCATCGGAGACATCGGGAGAATCTCAAGGCTAATTGGCGTCCACGACGCTGCATGACGCGAATATTTTGCGAAATAGCATATTGAATATTTCAACTCGACTGAGCGAAGCGAATGAGGC
This sequence comes from Scophthalmus maximus, assembly GCF_022379125.1. Classification (NCBI taxonomy): domain Eukaryota; kingdom Metazoa; phylum Chordata; class Actinopteri; order Pleuronectiformes; family Scophthalmidae; genus Scophthalmus; species Scophthalmus maximus. Next base: position 8,168,559 of record NC_061520.1, read on the forward strand.
GAATTTCGTGTTATCCGCGACGCCTGCGTCCTTGCATTGTTTTTACGACTCGATTTTCTGCACAACGGAATTCTAACACCCTTTGCGTAACCACAACAAGGAAGAGAGTAGCGTTCTCCTGATACCTATCCCCAATTGACAAAAAAACAACTCAACCTCACAGGAGAAAAAAGAATCCTTTCAGCGGAGGAACAAAACCAGGTGAAGAAGGAGAGCGATAGAAAAAGAGATAAAAACGAGAGTAAACCTGAGATGGGAATTCACTCCGTGGAGAGAGCTCTGAACTTGAGAGGCTTGTAAAACAACATGCAGTTTGTCTTCAGATCAGTTAGTAACACAGCCATTATTCTTTACACCGCTTCTTCTGAAATTGCTTTTCACTTCAGAAGTGACAACTGTTGAGCTTGTTTTTGAATTGACGCGCACACTACCAAATGGCATTCAAGCTTACATGACCCACGTCTTTGTCATTGTCCTTGTTCATATGACGGCTCTGTTCAATGCAGCAGGACAAAACAAAAAAGAAGCTTGTACGGCAGATGTCGCATCTGCCATGAAGTTTTAAAATCTGTACCTGCTTACTGCAAGGATCCCTTCAGTGATTTTTGACTATAGAACAAATAACCTTGTTTCCTTTCTCTTTTCTTTTTTGCAGATTTTCCGCCGAGCAGACAAAAATGGTGAGTAAACCGTACAATACATGTTCGGTGGTGCATAATTTGTCACGATGCATGCTTGTTGTTGGCCCCGCGCTATACTTATTGTGCCTGAGACACTCTGGGCGCAGAACAAAGGGGATTTTCGCGAATGTCTCTTCAAGTGAAGCGCCAAATTTTCCTCTTCATGCTCCAAAAAGTACCCAATTGAGGGTTGACCTGAGGATTGTGTCACACAAAATAAAGCACCTCTCTCGCAGTGTGTAGGCGGAGATGACTGGGTTCTGTTTACAAATGTAATGTGACTTATGTCAACGTATGCTGAGGCAAGATACATATTTTATTTGCAGTTATTTCTGTTTCTGTACCCTGAAGGTATGTATCTGTGAGGAAGGGCTGACGGCTGACACTTCTTTTGAACCGTGCAATATCAATATTTAGGAAATCTGAAATTTTGTCAATTATGTTTTTAGGTTGTAGCGATCAAACCTTGGATGCCCTTCATGGACCTAAAAAGACCCATTCCATTTTCCTGTCACATTGTCCTAACATTGCACTCACAGGAAAACGAACCCCAACAATCTTGGGATTTTCTCTATGTGTGAAAGCTGCCTGACATCACATATTTATAAAAGAAAAATTTCTTCGCAGCTGCACATGAGATTTAAAATATCCTTGCTGTAATATTAATGTCCTCGTTGCTCCTCTGTGGTTCTGCGGCGACAGATGCCCTGTGGAAAAAGATATTCATATCTGTCCAAGATGAAACAAGGTGCCAAAGCAAGTCAGGCGAAATTGCACGTCACTGGGTCATGGTTGCATTTACAGGGGGCCGCAATCAACAAATGCGTCAACGAAGCAATTACTTCTCAGGAGCTCTTAGCATTCACTATGACGAGTCTTGTACGTGATGAATTGTTTCTCCAGCCAAATATATTCATTGTCATATTTTATAGCATAATGAGCTCAGCTGCACCAGTTGCGGAGAAGGAGGAGGAGGAAGGAGGGGTGTTGGTGAAAGGAAAACACAAAGAAAATATAATGTGCCATACGTCCACGGCTATTTATATGTCAGTAACAAGTACCACCGGCCTTTAGCCTGGAAACCAGACCAATTAGTGGGCTCATGTTTATTCACTCTCTGCCCCCTCAGATTCAGAGCGATTTCCATCTGTGCCGAGATGGGACAGTCACAATCACAACCATTTAACTAAAATGGGGTGGGTTTGATAAAATAGCTGTGTCCCAATTCAGGACCTTTTGGAGGACGGCCACGGTCTACGCGTTCATGGGAGGTGGGTATCCTTAATCAAAGGCCAAAGCGAAATGAGACGGTCTGGTCTACGGCAGATATCCTATCGGCATCAGCAGCATGTTACGCCCTTGCCGCTGTCGCCTAGCAATGGAGCTGCAGTTGACCATCGTACAAGACAGTTTGTCAGCGGTGCACAATTAATCCTGGGATAGGGAGGGCCGGGGATGGATCCACCCGTTGGATCGCTTTTGGCTTTTGGCGGCCGCGTTTGAAGGAATATTTGTTTGTCATTCTGCCATTCGGAAATACTCCAAGTCTCCAAGTAAACACTTATGTTACTCCACGTGTGCTAAAGTGTGCATGATTGCTAACTTAGTATCATAGTGATGATACGGTGTATAATTGACTGAAAAAACATTGCTTTAAGCATTAAACAGCGTTCAAATTTGACAATTAAAAATCCCAAAACAACATACGCGTATATGTTTAAAGGCCCATCTCCATGAGAAGTGAGCAAACTTCATATTAGTTCATACTGTGGAAAGCTCTGGAAAAAGGAAGAAAAAAAAAATAACCTTGAGTCGAGATGGTTGTTAAAAAAAAATCATATTCATGTCCTTGAAGTTTTGGGCTGCAAGCACATCCTGCCTTTAATGGTTTAATATTCACCATCACCAGTGTGCATGAAATCCTCAGAATAATTAGCCATCTCACATAACCCCGACTTTAACTTAATTGGCAGAATGGTCACAGGGCAGCACTCGATTTAAGACAGAACCTGACATTTTGCTGATAAACATTTGTCTTCCTGATCCAGATTCCAGACGTCCAGATACAGATTTCCCTTAGATATAGAACGCACTTTACATTTTGAAAGCTGAAGAGTTAATTTCTTCTCTGTCTCCTTAATGAACCCTCTTCTTGCCTGACACCTAAACCAACCCGGAGGAAAAAAGACCAGTCAGATTCAGACCATTAGTGAGTTGGAGAATGGAGAAGCAGTAGAGTGTGTAGTCTAAAAGCAGCATACAGGCTTAAATTAGGATATAGAAGCTAAAAGGCAGCTTATATCACAGACGTCCTCACAGATGGCCTGGTGGAACACATCCTAAGCAGAGCATTGATGCTAAGAATAACCAGGAAGGGGAAAAGGACTTGAGTTTACAGTATTCCATAAGAGCTTAAAGAAACAGGACCCAGCTCTCTAATAGTCGTTGCTTTTGTGGGAATTTATAAACCACCTAATAGACGCTGCGATGGGAATAACCTTTTGAGAGATTAGAGTGTGGCCTACTTTGTGCCCTACTTTACAGGATTTCCTCAATTGCACATTTGGTTCTTGTTTACTCAAGATTACTCTGAGCACTTTGATTAGACTAGTCAGACTTTTTTTTTTACAAACTAGCAATGCTCCAGGCCCCTTTTGCAGATCCCTGCTCGAAAATGACATGCCCAAAATGGAAAGAGTATATCTCTGCGACTACAAGGTCTATATGAATAATCTTGGTATCTATTTAAAGGCAACACCTGTGATATTTCAGCAGAGGTGAAGAATGGATGTTTATTGGGTCAGAGTAAATGAAGATGGAACACAACATAAATGAAAGATTTCATGTCCGCCTGAAGAAAAATTACAAAAAAAATATTTTTTTGTATTTTACATGTAATGCCAAGCAGAAGTCATTTAAGGTCACTTTCCTTATACACTTTATTCCTCATTCCTGCATAAAAGATTGTGGATGAAACTCAACGTGATTTGTGAACCTAACGAGCATCCACAATTTCCACAATAGCTTGAATAACGTGAGCCTCATAAGTCACAAAATAGGCCTTAAATGTGTATGTTATGATTGTTTTTTTTGGAATAGTTGATCTACTTAGAGAATTCAAGGTTCCTCATGTGTCACTGGGCCATTGCATGATTGGTTCATTTGAATTTAAAGGCATCAGCTGTGGTTTGGGTTGGGAATCTGTTGAACATCTGGAAACTGCAGCTGCTCTAAAATGACTGTGATTTAGAGCCAATGAAAGCCGGTGACATTTCGATGTAACAAATTCCTAATAAAACACAACATGGACGGGACGTGACAAGTATTAGAAAAATAAATGCTGTGGCCCATTTTAGAGATGTGCAGTTTAAGTACAACAGTATGATCCCATCATTTGAACATATGCAAACTCTGAGCGAAAAAGAGAGTCTATGAACTGTTTAGATTAAAATCCAAAGAAAGTTTAGGTCGGTGCCAAGATGTTTAGCTGTATAAATATCAAAAGACAACCTGTGCTGGAGGACAACAGTGATGAACAACACAGCTGTGTATCATAAACATCACTTCACAATGATACTCGACTGAACAATGACCTCCCAAGTGTTTCTCCATCATCTCACCGAGCCATCAAAAGACACGAAAGTGATTGAAGTGGGGATGCATGAATTGGAAGTGAGGAAAGACTGAAAGGCATAAGTCTTAAGATAACAAACATCTAATCCCCCCCCCCCCCCCCCCCCAACCACCACTTTACTGTGCTGTTTCTCTTGATGCCATCTGTCATCGTCGGCCCTTAAGAACACGCAGGAGATTAGAATCATTATTGCTCTCTCACGTTTTTTTCAAGGAGGCTGAACTCGAGTTCACAAACTAATGGGTGACTTCACGGTGGGTCGCCACTTGGTTTTGAGGAAGAAAACGCCGTCATTACCAAAGGTGTTTTGGGGTCACTTTCATATGTGGAAGCAAACCCGATGAACATCGGTTATCTGCGAATGCTGGGTTTCCAAATTCAAACCGGTAGTTTTCAATGTGGACAGTAATCAGTGGCTCTGTGGATATAAATTAGAAATTCAAGTAGCCTCATTCACTGTCAAAGAACACACGACCTTCAAAATGCACACGCTAAGAAAACCGTGTTTTCCATCTAACAATTAAACTTGTCTTTTTTTTCCTTTACCATAATTCCTTTTAATAATAATAGAAGAGGTAAAGCAAAGCTTGTGTGTGTGTGTCGCGGTCCTCCCCTTTCATGGAGAAGACATTTCACCCAGGACCGTCACAGTGAAGACCGCCAGAAGTCATCATCAGTCCATCAAGATGATTATCAAGAGTGTCACCTCGGAGCATAACTGCTGCCTGTCTGATTTTCTTTTACCCCAGATACAGGAGGCTTTCACCAACACATTCATGCAACTCAACACTGTGAAAAGAGCCTTGTAGAGGGACCTCAGAACAAAAATATAAGTTCATCAACAAAGGGAAATAGAGGTTAAAATGTTATTGTGACTATAATGCATATGATGTAGTTTTCTGCAAATTGCTCCGCATAAAATCTGTATTAAAAGGCAATGGCCTTCACCTAAGAGGAGGAAAAAAAAATCTATTTTCCAGGAGCTCAGTCTCTGCTCCAACATGCGCATTTTTTTTTCTTCTATTAAGTAGAAAGCAAAACATTACAAGGCGATGAATAGTGAATAAATGTGTCGATCCAAAGGATTTCATACAGCTCTGCATACCAATTGGCAAAACTGTTGTGGTGTAAAATGCTGATGAACCGCTCCAATGTACAGAGGTGGAGAAGCACAAAAGACGTTTCAATAAATCTCGCTTTCTTTTTGGTTTTGGTGGAAAAAAACAGAGGAAGGAGCAGGAAGTTTAAAACGCTGTCTGAAAAAAAGTGTTGAGGGGCCAGGCTTTGTCTCGCCGCAGCACATTACGCATTCGGGTCAGAGGTAAAGACGAGCAGTGTCAAGCAGGCTCCAGCTGAACAGATGGTCTTCATGCTCGCCCTTGAGTTTTCACACGCGCTGACTCTGCCAACTGGAACTCTGTGGCATATTGAACTGCTCTCATCTTCACGTGGCATGTTGCGGACAAGGTCATTAATTGGGCAGGTTACTCAAAGGCAATACAAAGCCAAAATTCATTCTGCGCTGGGGAAGGTTCAAAGCCAGAGCCAAATGAAACACATGAGCGCTGATAGTTTTGTGTGTGGGTGCAGCAATGACACGCCTTCACAGCAAAGCTGTTTTAGATATGAACTCCGGAAAATGTCCGGTTTGGCGTTTGCATATGAAGAACGCAGCACGAGATTGTTCGCGTCAGACCGTAGACTGTTTATGAAAATGGACGAAGTCACCGGGCCTGGAAAATGAAGCCAATGCGTAAGTGCCTGAAGCCTGTATTCTCTGAAATCACCAGCAGAGGGCGACTCGCCGGTTGCAAAAAGACGTCCGTTTCAATTGAAGACAATGAGAAAATGGCTCCACTTCTCACTGGATTTATAACGTCAGTAAACATTTTGGTGATGGTCTCAATCTCTGATTTCAAGTCTTCTCCAATACAGCATCATGTTCATTTTTGTAAATTGTGGTCCAATCTAAAATAGATGATAAAGCACTGTATACATTTGAGTGTAGATACAGCTGGTACCGTCCAATCGGTGCAGGTGCAGGTGGACGCACAGTGGACGAACTCTCAGTCAGACCCACTCCTCACTCAAGTGCGGAGTGTTTGTCTGTCATGACTCAAAAAAGATCTCCATAGATACCAGTCTCTCTGTTGGTCTGGACTCCTTTTTTCGAGGACGAAAACTGTTTCTCTAGCAGTTTCTCTCGGGGAGTGTAACTGCTGACCGATCTGTGGAGTTGGTGCCAGCGGACAGATTGATAGGAGGCTCACAGAGCCATCACTTCTTCATAGGCGACAACCAGGCTATTTATCTTCTGCTATTGATTTCTTCCGAGCAATGTCTGTCACAACAAGCTGTGCTCACGATAACCAGTGCGAGGAGAAAGGTACAAAACTGCCGCCTGCTGCCATTTTACATTTTAACAGTTCTATTTTGTCAACAAATTTCTGCACATTATTGTCTGTGGAGCCGTTTTAAGGATGAGGGCTCTTCAACTTTTTTCAGCGCAGTTCTTGCACATACACGTTGAACATTAAAACAGGCCTTGTGTTTGAGTGCCTGCCATCACCAATATTTATAATCATTGTTATTGTGGCTCTGTAATAATGTAGACTTCCCCTGTGTTTCAGATGATGGAAAGCTGTCATTCGAAGAGTTCAACACTTACTTTGCGGATGGGATTCTGACCACCGAGGAGCTACAGGAGCTTTTCTTCTCCATAGATGGCCGACAAAATAAGTGAGTTTGCTATATCAGTGCTGTACTAAATTGCTTCCGAAAACGTGTTCATATACGCACACAAGAAAACACTGAACAGTAGGTGTTTTGAACTTGAACTCACAGTTGATGTGTTCCTTTGTGTTTATCAGCTACAAGCTAAATGCCTCACAGCTAGAGGGACGTCTTCAGTAAAAAAAATGAGCCCTGCGACCAAACTCAAGCCGGCTGAATTAATGTTTACCCCGATCCTTTGGACACAAAGTACTGCGAGCTTAAAAACCCACCCTGCCAAGATTGCAATCGAAGAAATCGGCCTCAGGGTAGCTGCAAAAATCACTGGTCTGCAGAGAATGTTCAACTCACTGCAGCCACATACAAGAAAAAGAAAGATTTCTCCCCTGTAGTGGTTTATGAAAAGGTTATGTTTTCTTCTATTTTTCTAAAGCCAATCATCTCTATTGTCTTAGGTAGATTAGGGATTTGTATTCATAGCGCAGTTTGCATTTCTCCACGTCTTTGCATTTGTACCAACATAAGAGATTAGAGATAAGAGATTGCAACGTGATTGGTTGTACAGTAGATTCGTACTTCCGTTGCCTCTGACAGTGGCAGATAATTAAATTCTGGCGGAAAGAAGAGAGGTACCTACGTTGACGTTATAAAGATGAAGTGGTTATTTGTTTTCGAAACCAATATATTCTTCATTTTGATAGGTCATGATTGAAGTTAAACGCAGCATTTAAATGCTTTGAAGGTGTAAATTCAAAGAAAACACATGAGATGTTACGTTGAATGTCCGCCATCTTTAGAATTCCAGGAGACATGACAATATGCACATATGCTGTGTTCGCTCTCTTCCCATTAATCAGCTTCTCTCATCGTCTTGTACCGGAGAGTGAAAAATACCTGTAAATGCCATTAACGCAACAGGGGAACCTTTCATTTCCCTAATTGTTCTGCTTTTATCAGACTGCGATGCTGAGATCAGTTTTGCCTCCAATGAAAATATTTCTTGCCACGACTTGTGAACAAAGAAGTATCGATTTCAATGCGTTTGCAGCACCGAAGTAAGGGCGGAAGAATAACTGCCTCAACGTCCTTTTTTCACCGGAGACCTTCTTTGTGTAAAAACAAAGTGCAGGAAAATGAATTTCCTTAGAAGAACAAGCATGTCAGATTTTGGGGCTTTGTACGGTTTTATCACCGGAATCCTACGTATTTTGTAATGCTATGATATACACGTGTTGGAGCAACCAGCAAGCAATCACAAGCAGCACAACTTTGATTTTTCTTGAATAAACATTATCAAGACTTTATTTATTTATCTCATTTATATATTCATCTTCTTTTGTGTGCTTGTGTTGCTCTTTCCTGCAGTAATCTGGAAACTGACAAGCTATCAGGTTGGTGGGAGAGTGCTTTTGTCTGATTTAGTGTCTCAAGGTTAATTCATATCTGCCATCAAAATTCACCAACGTGTTTATTTATTTATTCATTCATTTGTGGATCCATATGTTCCACATGATAAGTTGCATGAGCAATGTGAAAGGAACAGTACGGTATTTTGGAAAAACCACATACCAACATAGCATGGCAGCTATCTCCTCGTCTTTGTGCTAAGCTAAGCTTAAACAGCTGCTGAGCTATCATGGGACTGGTATCAATCCACTGATTTAACTATCCAAAGAAATGCAAATGATCCAGCTATTATTTAGCAAGTGTATGCACCCCAAGCTGCACCACAACCATCCACCTCCAGCTCCGATTTGAAATCTGGAAATATTTGAAAATCTGGCACACGTCTATTGACCTCTATTTTCTCTTATCATCTTAAAAAATGCATGTGTGTGTGTGTGTGTGTGTGTGTGTGTGTGTGAGTCAGTTGACCTAAATAAAGTGAAGAGAAAATAGGGCAGGGACCTGTAAATACCAGTAGTACGCAGAATAAAACTTGCTGCATAATTTATTGAAAGGGAATGGCATCTTTTCCATCTGACGTCAAGACAAGTTGACTCTTACTTCCGATTTACTTCCCCAAATATCTATCCGTCGTTGCATTGTGTTCTTTCGACCAAGTGTTACATTGTCATGGTTTGAATTTCTGTCAGGCACATTGTTTGAATCTTGCCGATCCTTTAACCTAGGATCATGTTGCTGCTTGTGTCATGTCAGTTGACTTGATTATAGTTAATTAAGAACCAAGAACTAATGCTTAACAGCTGTTTACTGTGATTTAATTAAAAACATTTTTTTTTCCAATTTTGTAAACGGCATCAGTTGCAACATAAATATGTATAACAGTTTCTTCATATGATTTGGCTTGATCTATTATCAAATGAATCATGACACTAGGTGATTAAAAGTAGGATTAAGACAACCGTGTCAGTTTCACGACATGGTGTAATCTTTGAGTGTTATTGACACTTGACCTGCCTATGAAACTAAACGTGGATATTTTTACTCATTACAAAGATATCCTCATTACCATCACCATGGTCTTAATTGGAATCTGCCATAGCAACATCTAAAATTTTGTTTTCAACATTAAATTTCTGAATAAATTCAATCAATGTCATTTTTATGACATTGCAATGGCACTGACATGTTTTTTTCTTATTTGCTGTTAGATTATTTTTCTCAGCACCTGGGGGAGTATCTCAATGTCCTCTCAGCACTGGAGAGTCTGAACGTTGCCATCTTAAAGGCAATGGATAAGACTAAAGAGGTAAGAGAATCCATGACAACTTTTATTTGTGCCTCTGAAATTTTGTTATGGACCATAGTTGTATGTAAATTTGCTTCCATTCCATCTTCTTTATTACAAAAACTAAGAGAAGAACCCCAATGATGAGTGAAGACACAAAAACACACACCAGAATGGTCCTGTGACCTCTTGTGTCTGTATTGGAGAAGCTAGAAACTAGAGATTGAGACCATAAGCGCAGGAATATGTTTACTGACGTTATAAATCAAGTGATAGATTGAGTCATTTTCATAGAATCTGACTTATTTTTGTAACCAGTGGAGTCGCCCTCTACTGGACATTCTAGAGAATACAGGCTTCAGGCACCTTCGCATTGGACTAGTGTTATTAGAAAAGGGAACATCCATCACAGTGTGAGATATTCGCTAGATGTTTTCCCTTTCATTTTTGCTAATGTAGCTTAACATCGGAGAGACGTGTCCGCCGGCAGTCTGACCATTTAAACATTTGAATCATGTTGCTATTGCAGGGAAACTGTGTGATCTTCCACGTGTCCCCCACAACATCCTCCAGGATTCATCTGCAAACATTCGGCGCAGCCCCCGTTCCACGCGTGTTTCTCCCAAACCAGTGCTTCATGTAATCGCAGTTGACAAAAGATTTGTAAAATGCCTCAGGACTTCTTCGAGGTAACAACCTAGAATCGGTGATTTGAATTTCAGCAGCACAGAAAGCGGAGGGAGATGTGTCCTGGATAATTATGCATCCGGTCTTAATTAGATCACCTTGCTCCCCTGATCTGTTCTGGTACTTCAACGCTGTCGGAGGGCGGGGCGGTCCATAGAGGATTGTGCAGTTGCTAGTTAGCAGCTGTGGTCTGTCACGGAGTGATCTGGACGCCTAATCCCATGGTGCATTTTCAGTAGAGGCTGCTCATCATTAGAAACGTTGACAAAGAGCCGCGCTGCACTTCGTTACTTCGTTGGCGCATTGTGTGAATGCGTCGCCTCTGAGAATGTGTTTGTGTTTTGGGACGCGGGCGGCAATTGTGCCTCCTATTAGACTCCTTTCACCTCGGAGTTTGGATGTGCACTAATGAATAATGCACCTTTGTGTGTTCGGCGAACATCAGCCAATATTATTGCAGCGGTCATATATTTCACGAGAGCCCGTGGCCTATATTTGTTTTGGATAAGTTATCGATGGATCTCTTTCCATCTCTGTCTTGTTTTGGAGATGTCTTTACTTTGCTGTTGCTGTCGCGTCTGGTTCTGCATTATCTCTTCTTCTCTCTCTCTTTTCTCTCAGGAGTACCAGGGTTCCAGTGTGCTGGGCCAGTTTGTCACCAGGTTCATGCTCAGAGAGACGTCCGGTCAGCTCCTGTCTCTACAGAGGTCACTGCAGTGTGCCATGGAGGCTGTGGGAGAACAGAGCAGCCCCGCTCCGTTAGTATACGGCAATATGACACCGTCTGAACCGTGCGTTACTTCTGCAGATTGCTAGACATTGTCTGCACAATACTGTACTGTGGTTTTGGGTAGGGCTCAGGCAGGGTCTTGCTGGCTGACTATTGGGTTCTGATCTATTTACTAGCACAAATTAGGACCTCTGTTCACATTTACTCATAGGAAAGTGTGGAAAGAGAAGTTGCACAGGAAGAACTGAGCGTAACTCCCAAGAAATAAGCTGCTTTCAAACATGCACCAAAGTCTGGACATCTTCCTGAACTTCTCCGGAGGGGCTCTTTACAACAGTGACCAAACAATAATACCACCTGGAACCACTAGGGGCAGAAAAGTTGTCTGTTGCCTCTTTAACCAAAGTCCTCAATAACTTTGCCAGACCCAATCAGCGAAGATACTAAAGATACTATATTCTACACTATTTCATCAAAATTGCTACAGGAAAGCATATATATAACAACAAACCATCAAGGGAATTAAATTTGTAGTCTCCATCACAAACACCTTCAACTGACTCTTAGCATTTTAGGTAACAAGGACACTTGTCCCACTTCTTCGTGGCTAGCCAGCTCGTAAGCATATGACTTGCAGCAGGGTTGTCTGTTGCATGTGTCAGGGCTCAGCGGCGCTCTCCTCTCTCCCCTCTGGGTGCCACACTGGCATTATTGAAAATAATGGAGCGATTATAGCCAAGGTGAATTATTGAGAGGGGACTGTGGGAGGAGGCATAAGGGGAGCAAGCATGATAAGGGCTTCACTGGAACTCCCCAGAGAAAGAGAGAGCACAGAAAGTCTGAGATACTGGAACAAATGAGAGAGCTTTTTGCCCCTCAAATAACTCGATTTTGGAAAGAAAAAGATAGGGTATGTGAGAGTTGGGAGGGGCAGGATTGGACACGTATTGAGTTGGCGAGAAACTGCTATTTCTCTTTGCTTTTGTTTCTCAGCGGTGGATTTATGGCTGTTGCAGTGGCCTTTGGGTTCCAGGCTGTTCTCAGCATGAGAACCTCCAAGCAATGCGCTCCCTCTGCGCTGTCAGCGTGATGCGGCACACACACAGACACACACACACACACACACACACACACACACACACACACACACACACACACACACACACACACACACACACAATAGAGTGAACACAGAGATACGACAAAAGTAGGGAGAGAGAAGCGCACACTAACAAGAACAAACAAATGCACACACACACACACAAACACACACTCTGTAGTGTCACACTCTCATGAACACACAGAGTGCTTGATGTCCTGCCCTTGACTTTTCCATCAACGACAGAGCTGTGTCTGCTCTCTCTCTCTCTCTCTCTCTCTCTCTCTCTCCCTCCCTCCCTCCCGTGCATCAGACATTAACCTATCTCAGTTTCTGATTTGAATCAATTATTAATGCCTCCTTCCTTTACCCCCGCTCCTGGTTTCTCCGTGACTTTATATTGCTCCCATCTCCGCCTGTCTTCTCTCATCCCTCCTCGGTTTATTCCATGTCCCCTCTTCTTCATTCCCCCGCTTGTCTACCCTCTATCTGCCAAATCTTCAATTTTGTCTTTTAGTTCTTTTCCCCCTCACGTCTCTGACAGTTGCTGTCTTTCTCTCCAATGTTTGTCCCCCTGGGTCCCTCGCCGCTGTCATGGCAGGAGAGAGGCAGAGGCACCCGAGTTGACAGCGGTACAGAGGAATGGCAGGCGATGTGGTCGGAGGGTCCATAACAACCTGTGCATGTCCCCGTCAGACCCCTGCTCCCGCATCTTGACCACAGGTAAAAGGAATATCAAATGAAATTCACCTTCTTTTTCTTTTAGATAACATAAACAACAATCAGTTATACTGCAGCACTATAAAACTTCATCATAGAACGTGTTGAAAGTGATTAAAAACATATTTATCAATAACTTTTACGGGAGAGGCAGTTTTGAGGAGACCTTTTGGAAGCAATGAATGCTGCTTCGCAGTAAAAACAAAAATGTATAGAAGTTGCTGCAGTGTTACTTTGTTTCTTCCGAACTTAAAGCAACTTGTACCTTATTTTTAGTTTTATTAAGAGTCAAACTCTGAAGTTGTAATTCTGTATTAATTACAGACACTGTTCCATGTAGATTCCATAGGAAGCAAAGTACATGTCTGAGGTTGTATTGTTATGTGGCTGAATGGGAAGAAGACTGTCAGAGTCGTACTGTAAGTCAATGTTCCTCACATCATGATCATTTGTTCTAAATTTCCGCCAAAGCATATCCGCAATGTGATTTAATCACTTATTCAACAGACATTTGAGGAATCGTGTTCAGCGGTGCACCCATGAACGACTCCCATCGCTGTCATCAGTAATGTGCATCGTTACAGCAGGCGGTAGTTTTCCCTGAAGGCTTTTTACTTCTGCAAAGATCCTATTGCCATTTTCTAGAGAAAATGTTGAGCCTCATTTATTTTCTTCTTCAGTCGTATTGATAGACTGAACATCCTCATCATTGAGCCCACAATGAAGGAATTAACCTCTGGTCTGAAAATGAATTGTCAGTCAACCGTATCAGGAGTCTAATGCCCTTTTATTCTCATATCTTACGCACATTTCATTTTATAATAACTGTTATTTAGATGTATAATTCTATATTTAATCACATTTTCTTCAAATTTCAGAGTTTTTTCAGAGTTAGAAAAGATACGTGTCAGATGTTTTTTGTTTACCATTTCCATCGCCCTCCTTGTCAGCCGATGAAATCCATCTGTTTGGGCTCAACTCAATTGGTCAATGCAGTCAAATGATTAAACACAGACCGGAAACTGTCGGCCGTGTTCTCACGCTATAGTAAATATCAATACACTACAGTATGGATTCATTTCTGCACTGACACAAATCCAGGTAGAATTAGTTTGCACAATGGAATTGGGTCACACATTTACACTGCTATTCAGGATTCCCCTTTTTTTAAATAATGGATTTAACTTAAACACAGATCGAAAGTATGTTGAAAGACCTTTAATTGTCGTCTGTGGTTGAAACGTGATGTTAAATGTATGTATCCTTTTTTTTTATGATACAAGACACATTTCAGTTGTGTCCATCACTAGTGTAATGTACAATCTATCGATCAATCAATTTGGTCATTCCGGTGATCTTGTGTCGTCTCAGGTGTGAGCATGGAGGGTGGAGAGAACTGGTGCTCCCAAATCAACAGGCTGCAGCAACTTTTGGATAAACTGGACTGTCAGGTATCAAACTTTGCTCTGTATATAATTGTGTTAAGATGATCTTCTGACCTCAGTCTGTGTGTAGGTGCACATCTATGTTTGACACACCAACCATAGACTGTACAGTATATAAAGATGCACGAAGTGACGCAGTGACGACTTATTGTTCTATGACTTTGCACATTTGGTCTTTTCTTCTCTGAGCCACTTTCTAACTTTGTTTTCGAGAGGTGCTGTACAAATAAAGGAGACTGTATTTATTATTCATGAAAACAAATTGGGGCACAGAGCTTTAACATTTTGGGACACTGGTGAGCACCCGCGGATGAAATGAATGCCTAACCTAACCCTCTATGAATACAAATATGCACGGAGCAATCATCAAACTCTGAATGTATTAACACATTGAATTTGCATCAATCTAATAGGAAATAACAAAATGGGCTGTATTGCATTTTGTCATAAGCCTCTTTTTTTTATTTGATGTTAAATGACAAATTATGGCTTGATAACATATGTCTAATGCACTCATTTTCCAAGAAATATTTTGTTCTGGGATACAGGATATTAGAGAATAAATAATATTAAGAAATGCATGAGTGGGCTACACAATCAGCACTGCAGACTTTGCATATCGTTACGGCAATACCTGTAAGTTTGGCTGCTTTCATAAACATGCAGATTTCACTGGACTGGACTGGTATTGTGCTTCTGTCACACTTTGCGGACTGCTTGAACCATTCCTATGTGTATTTCCAGTCAGCAATGTTTGATTTTTCATACTCAGCTTTGCTCCAAAATAAATTTGGGTGCACTCACATCTTGTGAAATTCAATGGGTTGAATGGGTTCATGTCCCATTCAAACTCTCCTGCCACATCCTCTGCTCCATCTCATTCTCTCCGTCTGTTCGCTTCTTTATTAACTCCTGCTCCTTCCCACCTTTTGATCTTCCTTCCTCTCCTCCTTTCAGTCTCTCTCAAAACATTTTTTTTCTCCAGTCCTCGGTTTTATTAACCCACAGGTACTCAGAGTGGAATATCAAAGCGTTTCATAAGCTGCAGGGTGTTGGACACAGTATCCATCCCCCACGCCTCAACACCATCACACACACACACACAAACTTGTCAATCTCACTCTCACAGAATGAGTTTTTCGGCCACAAAGGTTATATTTGCTTTGTTCACACACACACACACACACACACACACACACACACACACACAGACAAACCTGTTATTACATTTGCTTTATTTATTTTCAATGCCATCAGACCTTCATACTGTAGTTTACTTACATCCCCAGAATAAGGTTTTTAATTTTAATTGACTCTCTTTTCAATCTTCATCTTATCATTCTGTTAGGTTGCCATACATTTTTTTAGACATAAGAAACACAATTACCTTTTTTTGAATGAATGGATGTAACCTTTATGCGCTCGGGGGGAATTTGTCTTCACACAACGACCTTTAAAAAACATTAACTGTATCAAATGAAAACATCAAATATCAAACGCCAGCAGAACAAAAGAAAAAAACCCACCAACATTACAGCAGCAGCTGTAATTTACACACATAGTCCACACCAACAGATTTGTTGGTTAATCTTTTTTCCTACTGCTGCAAGACGTTGCCTGACAATAAACTGTAACTGAGTTCATTCTGAACCGCCAGTAATGTGATTTAAAATATACTTCCTGCTTTTATAGTTTAGATTATTTTCAATGGCTTCATAGATTTGACAAAGTCCAAAATACACTGATCTATGGCCACAACTTTAAAACCATTAACTGGTTTTATTCTGTCGTCTCATATGTTAATAAATTGTTATTTGAAAAATCCATTCATTAAGAAAATATCAAATGGGTTCTGATTACAAAAACACAAATGAATTCAAAGAATTAGCAAATGTTTCGAGCTGTAATTGCAAACAGACATTTTGTTCTTTTTCATTACAGATTTGGTTCAATGGTTTAATTGCAGTAATTTATGTCCATACCCCCAGAAACCCTCATTATTGTTCACAAAGTGTTTCACAGAGTCAAAAGCATCTTCTCATGTTTTGTTCCTTCTTGTTTCTCTTGTTTCAGAGTCCCAAGTTGGAGCCTCTGAAAGAGGACACGCTGGCCAGCACGTACAAGTCTGTAAGTCCACCACAGTAAATCTCAGCCCGTCTTTAATTCTAGACCGTAATAGTAAATTTAATGTCTGTTTGTTTTTAGGAAAGGAAAAAATACATAGAGATGTTTCTTTTAGGCTTTGAGAATAAGCTCTCCAAAATCAAACCCAGTAACTAGCAACAATATTCATCCTTGAGAAAACGAGCTCAGAGATCAAATACAAAACTGCACACACGACGAGTGGATTAGCCCTTGTAGCTTTAGACTGTGTATTTCCCTGCCCTGATATTAATCAAAACATTTAAATGGTTTTTTTTTTTTACTGAAATTGCAAAAATACCTTCAGTGGAATCTTTTCAGGCAGATTGTTTTGAGTTTACCTGCTGAGGTTTTGAGGTACAGTGGGATACAACTTGAAAACCTTACCGTTTTCAAGGCTGTTTCTGGTAGAACGTTGTTGATGATGATAATGCCTCTCAGAGAGGTCTGTGGATTATTAAGTACATTTTTTTTTTTAAATGCCATAAGCATTACAAATCAAATCCGTCTTCCTGCATTGCATTTAGGTGGCAACAGAAGTGGCAAGAGATTGCAGAGTTGGTCATCTCAAAACTTAGCCTTTATGGCGCACCCCCCAAAATATGTGTTTTTGTAATGTGAATGACCTTTAAATGAGTCATATTATGCATGTGTTAGTGTGTTGTTATATACGTTTTTGTGTATTCAAAAGGTCTGCAAACTTAAAAAGCCCAAAGTCACTGCTCCTGGAGCCCCTGAAACGCCTCGACAGTACGATGTTACGTGCACAAGACACGCCTAGCAGCTAACACCCTAGTACGCCCCCAAACAAAGCCAGGTAAAGCCAGAGTGGAGGTCGAACCTTCCTAAACATGCTGGAAGGGGTTGACCAATCACAACAGAGTTGGGCCAGCTGGCCAATCAGAACAGACTGGGCTCCATTGGGAGGCCTTAAAGAGACAGGAGCTAAAACCGAGTGTTTCAGACAGAGGCTGAAGAGAGGAGCTGCAGGACTGAACATTATGAGGAAACTGATGCATTCACTGAACTTTGGATCACGTAAACCTTTTCGAGAAATAACCAAAATTGAAATTATGAATGTGAAAATGAGCATAATGTGTCTCCTTTAACGCAGGTGCAGTGTGTCTGAGTTTATATAAGAACACGTGTCTCATTCTCCTCTGGTCGTAAATAATGACTCACTTGAATCAAGTATCAGAAGAGGGCAGGGGGTTGGAAGATCACATGCCAGGAAAAGAAGCTCAGTTCTGCTTTAGTTGAGATGGAAAAACATGCTGCTGCTGCTGCTGTCAGTAAATTACTGTAAATGAAGTAAGTGACAAGCCACTATGAAAGACACTGATGAAGTATCCTGGCAACACAGTAAATCTTGTGCTATGTAATCAGTTTACTGTTTAGAAAATTAATTCAACTGAATTTACGTTTCGGTATGTGCCTCCATTTTCCTTTGTGCAGCTGTTTCAACTCAAGCTTAGGCTGAAAATCAAACCTGGAAGTACAAATAAAAGTGACTCAAGTTGGTGTGGTCGCCCCACAACATGAGTCGGACCACACACACGCACAGAAACCTGTTGTTTAATGTGTCGTCTTCGCTCATGCCTCCCTCTCTGTCTCGCCCCAACAGAACATCCTGCTGGTTCACAGGCAGATGGCCGTGACCGACAAAGATCTGGACAACTTCCGCAAAGTTCTGCAGAGCTACGTCGATGCCGCCACCGCCCACGCCGACAACCTGCAGTGAGTGCCGTGTTTGTTTTCAGGCGGAGCCATATTTCATTTTTAACAACTGACTGTGCCCGTATTGAGTATTGACGCGTCGTAAGAGTGGGCGGTGTGAATTGTCAGAACTGATGTTTGTGAGAAACGAGTTTGTAAGAAATACTGTTGCTGTGGAAATGACGTCAGCATTTGGGTTCTCATCCGTCATCCAGTGATATTACATCAGCTTGTATGTGACTGGTTGCGGCTCGACTGTAAATAAGGATTGAGCCGTTGTATCAGTTTACACCACCTCTCACTTGCTGTCTTCCTTTGTTCTAGCTGACATACGTCGCAAAAAAATCTCTCAAAAGAGTCAAACTTTTCATGTAATGTATCCTTGCTGAAAGCAAACTCTGTCTCTTCTTCTTGCCCGACTCGGCTTTTCTTCTCTGCCCTGCTGTCAGTGTGTCCGTTCAGAAGCTCCCGGGAAAGTCGTGTTACATAATGTATGAGTTCTGGCAAGACCGCATCTCCTGGATGAGGTCAGTATGGTGTGTGTGTGTGTGTGTGTGTGTGTGTGTGTGTGTGTGTGTGTGTGTGTGTGTGTGTGTGTGTGTGTGTGTGTGTGTGTGTGTGTGTGTGTGTGTGTGTGTGTGTGTGTGTGTGTGTGTGTGTGTGTGTGTGTGTGTGTGTGTGTGTGTGTGTGTGTGTGTGTGTGTGTGTGTGTGCGCGCGCGCGCGTTAGATGTTGGCATTGACTGTTTGGCACTCTTAACTTCTTGATGGAAATGTTCCCTGCCAGTAAAGATGAGCAGATGGCCAATCTCTCATTTCGCGCGCACACACACACACACACACACACACACACACTGAGTGCATCTTAGATTGTATAAAAATCTTCTCTATATACATATTGTATACCAATGAATATGAATCTACCATTCGTAATATTTTGCTCAGAATCTCTGAAAGGGTGTGATAAAAATCTATGAAAATATAGATTTTATAAATACTCTTTGCTTAGTAAGACTAAATCATAATCTTTGCACATACCAAATATCTCCAATTGCAAATTCGCTAGTTCAACAAATATGTAGTCATGTGTTTGTTGATCAGCTCAAGTTTCTTCTGACCTTTCTTTTTCTTCTTACTGCATCTGTCTTTGTATTTTGCTCGGGTGTCTCTGTAGCTATCTGCAGTCCAACAGCAGTAAAGACTTCCAGCGCTGCATCATTGACATGTTAGAGGACGCTGAGGTCGTGTCTACTATGTTGCTCCCAGGTTTGTATGTGTGTCGTAGAGTCAGTCCTTCTGTGCATACAGTAATTAATGTGTGTTAGATATCAAAGATGACATTATTCTTCAAAAGAATAACGTGTGGCTACAAGATCAACTCGTGAAAGATAAAAAGCCCCAAGAGACGTTTTCTGTGTTTATGTCGTAGGTTTTCACTCTGAATCCCCTTTAAAACGTGTACATCTCTGTCTAGAACTGTCATGACAGCGGGGGAACCACAGACGTCGTGACATGTTTTGATTTCGTTAGCGGCGTGTTCATGTGTGACTCATGAAGCCGCGCATCAGGCCCAGGCTCATGCGTGTCGCCATTCTCAGCCCCCTCGTCCGCTCAGTTGCTCATTGCTCGTGAGATCGGAGGTGTTTTCAGCTGCTGTCGCGGTCGTCTGTGATCATACTTTGCCAGGTCAACAAAACAAAAAAAGCGGAACCTTGCTGCTTCGCCTCCGTGTCAACGGCGGTCCTCGTCTTTCGAAGGATATCTTTAGAGAAATGGCCCCGGGTGGGTAGTGGAATCAAAAGAAAATCCCCTCTGAAGATTGTCTAAATTAAAAAAATCACTACATTTGCCCTTGTATAACAACTCCTCTGTTCGTATTGAGACGCTGCCTGTGTTCCGAAAAAGAAATACACTGTTTAGTGGCTGACTTTTCCAAGACCGTCAGATGCATTCGGCTGCCGAGGCTACAAGTGAGGCCGAAATGCTTCACCCGTAGAGGAAGAGGTAGGAGGGTGTTATGAGGTGCACTTCACAATGCACGGGACGGACTCCACTCTGAAACAACCTGCTCCCACCTGCGGCACTTGAGCTGTTGACGGGTGACGTTTCACAAGTCCTCGAAACACACAAAGACAATAGAAGAGCACAGACTGAACAAAGGCCTTGCGTTAATTAAGCTGTACTCGCACATGATGCTTGGCTGTGTGACGTGCAGTAAGTCCTCCCATCTGTGGGAATCAGAGCTGCGGCCGGAACTTCTTGACAAAAACTCCCTTTGGTCATTTGATTCGTGAGCCTGAAGGTAGAGATGTGCAAAGGATGTCTGTGCAGGAATAAATATCCAAGTGGGGACATCCTCGCCTAACAAGTTTGCCAGGGCTGATGTTTGGTTCACATGGCACAGATCGGACATGTTTGTATCAATCAATTTAGAAACACAGAATATGAAATATGCTCTGGCCTTTGCCCTCATTTGCAAGTGGAAACGCGAAAACCGTGTCCTTGGCAACATGACTAGCATGTGACGCACCTCATCTAGTTTCTGGTCGCCGGGTCACTGACTCCTCAGCAGGGAGGGGTGGCACCGAGTCACCGCCGCAGCCCCGGGAAAACAGCCCTGACTTTTTTCTCTCTCATCCTAACCTTTTGATGAATCTGTTGCAAAGCCTCTGAACGTGTTTCAAAGAGCGGAAGTGTGCTGATTATTATTTCCGCCTCTTTGCAATCCGCTGCAGACGCAAGGGATTCGGCTGTGTGGGTTCTGCGAGAGTTGGGGCCGTTGCTAGGTTACTCCATACGCTTGTTAACTTCCGCGTCTGTGACTCGCGTGAACAGTACGCTCGCTGACTGTTTCGGACATGTACCGAGGAGGTTTGATGTGAGAATGAGAAATGACCGAATATGAGTAAACAGGCTGCGCAGAAAAATATTGTTTTGGAAAACAGAGACTCAGAGTTTGACAACAAGGATAACAAACTAAACATAGCTCAAGTACGTGTTAAGTGCTTCACAGGGCTAATTATAGGAGTTTGAATTTGTGTGTGTGTGTGTGTTTCTAAAAAACTAATTAGAATAAGCCTGGAATCAAGAGCACAATGTGAAGCTAGTTTGAAAAAAAAAAAATGCCACTAAAATTATATATAATGTATAAATATATAATTTTTTTTTGCTCTCTTGGTTTCCCTCACTAATTCTCCGGGGGAAATTATCCTGTTTAATGGTTTTTTTTTTAAATCACTCATCACGAGATGAACAGAGATTTGTCAGATCATAAAGCATCTGCCTTTGTGATGGGAATTTGCTGAGTTTAAAACTTTTTAACGTTTCCATTCATGTAACAACTCGACCATTCGTTCAAGTTTTCCTCAAAGAAGGACGCCGTCAGGAGCTCACTTTGCCCAAGCTGTCAGATGCATTTGGCTGCTCAGGCTACAAGTGAGGCCACGAAGCTCCACCGGAGGAAGAGGGAGGATGGTTTCATGAGGTGCACGTCACGAGCACAGGAAGGAGCCTGGACTCTGGAATCAACTGCTCCCACCTGCGGCTATTTTTGTTCCGTGTCACCGACTGACGCTGACTGTCACTACCTTCGTATTTTTAATAACTTTTTTCCCAGGAGGAGCTTTGCACCAACTCGCGTGGTTTTCTTGGCAGACTTTGTTTAAATTAACAACAAGAAACCCCTTACGTCTTAAGCAGGTGCAACTCACACTGAAATGGTAGTGTTTACTGTAAGACCATTTGCTTGTATCTGCCTCATGCACACACACACACACACACACACGTGCCCTAATGTCTAGTTATCTCCTTTGTTTTTAATTTTCTGCCTTCCCCCCAATTGCGTCAATCACTGGCATATTTGTAATGTGGCTGCTGGATGTGTTAAGCTGATAAATTGGTGCTTGATGAATTGTAAATTATAGAGTTTGTTTTGTAGGAGTCCCAAATTGGCCTGGCTTATACAATAGTTGACCTAACTTTCTCTCTGTCTGTCTCTCTGTGTGTGTTTGTGTTTCCCTCAGCTTCATGGTGGATTATGACCAACAACTAACGACTGAATCCAGAGTGTCACATCTTCTGCCTACACTATTACATGGACAACGACACAGAGGCGCTGCACGCACACACACACACACACACACACACAGTAGAATTCAAAAGACGTCCACGTGTTTGAAAGCAACAGGAGACGGGGACGATGGCGTCACCCAGCTTCCTCCAGCAGCATCTTCTTTCTTGTTCCTCCGTCTTCGCCTGCTCATTATTGTGCCGCTTAATATCAAAAGTGAAACACCCTATAGGCAATCTAAAGACTTCAAAGTGACTGATTCTCTGCAATGCAAAAACCCCTTTTTCTTTTCTTTCTTTTTTTTACCCCCTATTTATGTTTGTACTCGTAACCCTCGCTTGTGTCCTCCTCCCTCCTCTCGCAGTGTTTGTCTCTTTATTATTCCGGTGGCAAACGACCAAGTAGACACTAGCACAGGCTGCTAGAGCAAATCCGCAGCGGAATGGGAAATTACGAGTAATCTTACATTCGTGTTTTTGAGCTTTTTTAATGAGTTGTTTACCAATTGAACGGAAAAAAAAAGCAGAGGCACCGAGACGATGGCGGGTTCCCGCAGCCTGATCATGCATGCTGACGAAGCTTTCGGGAACAGCTCCTTTTGACCTCCTGCCTGCACATGTTGTATGATATTGTAGGACTGTTTCTCATTTAGCTTCCTCGCCGTCACGTGCAAAGAAGGCCATGCAAAGCCGTCGTCAGAAGAAGCTGTACGCCTGCCCTGACGTGGATCTGCAATACCGCAAAAGACACGGTCGCCACTTATTAGTTACCCCCTCCTCATTCTTGGGTATGACCCACATTCTTTGTCTCGAATCTTAAAGTATCTCTTAATATGTGTGTCAAAGGGAGTCGACGCTTTGTGAGGAGATTTTTCTTCATTGTGTCACGGCGTCATGAAGACGAAATGTATTTCATGTATCATGTATTTATTTGTGATCAGGGCCGAGCTCATTCCATCTGCACACATGGAAACTCATCTATTAATATTGCTGTCGTGCTTTGGTTCAACACCGTTCATTGTAAACGGGAAAAAAAGCAACGTTAATAAATCGTCGAAGCTACTGGTCGTTTGTTTTGACGAGTGAAAATCGCCTCTGAATCTTCACCAGAAGAAGAAGAATTTCTTCAGGTCCGATTCTGTGGCTGGTTCAGATGAGTTTGATTCACTGCGCAGTGGAGACAGAAGATCACGGCAAGGCAACACAATTCTGTCTGATGGTCAACGTTTAGGGTACAGTTTGATACCTTCACATCAAGGCGTCTGGTAAATTATATTCATAATTTAAGTGAAGGAAGTTGGGAGTTCAAAGACCCCAAGGGCTTTACACAGTCATCTGATTAATCCAATTGTGAGTATCAGCACTGGGCTTGATAGGAATTTAATCAGCATTCATAAAGACGAGAAGAAAGAATGAAGTATACGGAGGAAATGTGGGGGGTTATTGGTGATGTAAAGGGCGACCAAGAAATACAGTGGCCACCATCAGTGGGGTGGTATTAAATCATCAGGGCGATGATATTTCCCCTCTTTCCAACTTCTAATTCATTTTTAATTTCCCCATCAAATCTCACAATGTACCCTTTATATTAGCTACGGGGAGAAAAGTACAAAGAAGCTATTATCAGTCATTTATTATCATATTATCAAAAATCGCATGACCGCGCTTCAGTTCAATCCAGTTTTCATCGGTCACTTCACTCAGCGAAAATTCAAACAAAACCCGACGCAGCTTAAACTTATCGGAGCTGAATGAGTTATGTATCGCATATAGAAGCTCCGTCTGACCTCAGCTGTAAAGAAGAAGGAAAAAACCCTGCAGTGTTGAGAAGTCTGTCTCGCAAAAATAAAGAGCATCGAATCTGTTTCTCTCCATTTCTGCCCATAATTTAATCCGAATTGAATCTCCGGCGGTGCTTGAGAACAACGGCACTTGAAAACATTTCCTCCGGGGTTTCTGCAAAAATCGTCCGAGACACCGATTATCCGACCATCCGAGCGCGACGCACCAGTGGTTTCCCAACCGCGCGTGTTCGTCGCATATCTGTGGGTCGTGAGCATTTAAGTCAGCGATTCAAGGGGCCAGGTGAGGTTATAAAAAATAATAACAATAATAATATTCATATCTCTGTCCCGTATTTCATATTTTCCAATGAAAAAGAATTTCCTGCAGGGCTTTGAGATAAGGACAGCATTTGACAATTTCGTCAGGGTTGCCTGCGAATCGTACGAGCCTGCTCAAGATTATCATACGTCCAGTGTTCCCTATTCTCCAGCGTTAGTAATCACCTTGCAATCCCGGAGCAATCTCACTTATTTATTTATTTAACACAAGTGTAACAGCAGAATGCACCGCGGCATGCAGATTGGCCTCGGGATGCTAAGATGCATCTACTTTGTCGCGAATGGGCCGCAGGCTGCGCACGCAGAGCTCCGTATGAACATGTCTGTATGCTCCGTTGTCCTGTTGCCCTGAAGGCTGCTCTGAGGGCTGAGCAACAATCTCCGAAGACGTCCAGCTCCCTCCTTTCAGCCCGCATCGTGGTAAAAAACAGAAACGGATAATTGCTGGGATTGTTTGTGCACGGGAGGCAGGAGGCCGTGCACAGCGTGGCCCTGATTGCCGATGCTGTAGTATTCGACTGCGTGACGGATGCTGGCGGATTTCGGAGCCCACTCCCTCTCGGCCCTCCGGGCAAGGCCGCCCCCGCCTGACGGTGACACGGAGCGATTATGCGGCGGCCATTAGGGGGAAGTCGCGTGCACCGCGAGGCAGCGGAGGTCCGTGGGCGCCGCTCCCCCCCCCCCCACTGCTCCTCGTGTGTTTTTCTTCACAAAAGCATGAGGCCACGAGCACCGTCCAATTTACGGGAAATGAAAGGTCGCCGAAAAGTTGTTTTTTTTTTAAAAACGAGCAATGAAATGTTGCCATCCGAAACATATTGACACATCGTTGCGGTTTTTCAAGTGCAGTTCGTCAAAAATCTGTCCCTCCCATCCGTCAACTGAACAGTTGGTGGCAGTCGCCTTACTTGCATTCCAGGGAATACAGGTTTTTAGGCACTTCCACGTTGGCTTCACGTTCCGGACCGGGGGAATTTGTCCATTTCTATATATACAGTCTACGGCTGGACCCCGTCCTGTTGTGTCCCAGTCAAGAAATAGCATTTCATCTGAGTCTATGGCTAGAAAAAAACAACATAAATGAAATATGGATTCACCCTTTGCCATAGCTGATACGTTATGTACACAGTGTTCTACCCGTCTTATTGTATATCTTGGCGATGCATCAGAGGATAACTCTGTTCCGTCTCTGCAGACAGTGTGGGGACGTTCTGCTGCTGCTGCTGCTGCTGGATAAGACCCGTTCATATTGAAACCACAGCAGAATTCATCAAAACTCAACCCGATGCTCTCGGGGAGATCTTCCCTCTTGCCGTTGTATGATATATTCCAACACTGTGGTGAAACAGCACGCGGGCAAACGCCAACCAGCATCTGTGATTCAGTTGGATTTTTTTCGGGGATAGGCGCCTGAGAGATTTCCCAAGAAACACGGTTGACAGCGCTGGTACATTTCGTTGCCCTACTCAATCTTTTTTTCCTATTATGCATTTCCTGATTGTGAAACATTTTTTCTCTCCGTTGAAAAGAAGAATGTGGAGACGGATAGCCAAAGGTCAAGGCTCCGACCTTGTGCCGTTATTAGAGACTGTACCGTTCTCTCTGAATAAATGCTGCCTTTCCTTTTACAGAGTAAGAAATAGTTGTTTTTTTTTCCAAAGCAGAGGCCTTGTTATCCTCTTTCAGGCAGGTACCCTTGGCTCCGATGTGTGCGAGCAGACCCCGTCGCTTCAGGGAACCCGGCGACCAGGCAGGCCTGCGGCGTCCAAACAGCATCTGTTGCCCTACTCCATTCCTCCCTTGGTTACCATTGTGCAGACGGCAAAAACGCACGGGAGGCGTCTGAAGCCGCTTGTGTCGTCTCTCTGCAGCGGAGGGGATGGAGAACGCCGTCACCATGGGTACGTCAGGTATTTCAAAAACACAAACGTGTGAACGCGATTTCAGCTCACAAGGGAAGATCTCTCGGGTCAGAGAGGAAGTACATCATGATGCAGTCACCGTACAACAAAGCAAAGGAGAGGATGCATGAAAATTAAAGAGGGCTCCAGGTAATAATAATGATAATAATAATAATAATAGTAATAATAATAATATCTGACATGTTCCAGTGTAACTTCCCTGCACAGAGGTCCAGAGTTTGGGGTTAAAAGGTGACAAATCAACAGTGATCCTATATCATTGCCTCATTTTCTCCATTTCATTTCACCCTGGAAACTTGTTTGAGAAGGGGAAAGACACATCATGCTCATTGACTTGGAGACTCCTCACACTGACCCGGATTATACTGATAAACAGCACAATTTTTTATCCGACGCTCCGAGGGCTCATAAGATTTCTTTTGTCTTGCGTTGTGTTTTCATGCAGCGGCAGTGCAGGGCACAGTCATTCTATCTCAAAATCAATTGCTGTAAAATTGCCCCTGACCTTGAAGAGCATGAAGCGTTCGCATAATTGCGTGCTGTCAAAAACAAACGAAAAAAAAAAAAACGTCTGCAAATTTTGGGGCGAGCGACCGAGCGGGAGGAATGAGAGGTGTCCGTGAGGCGGCATGTGAAGACGTCAAAAGACAGCCGGCGAGCGGAGAGTTCTATAATCAAAGTGGGATTTCGGTGGCATGTGATGTCCAGCAAGGGAAGGTGATATCACTCCCACGTCCATAATCATACGACCGGAGATGGAAGACACGTTGATCGCTCCCTCTGCACAGCTACATTCCACTGAGTTTGTTTGCTCTTTGTCTTTGTAACGGAGACTGGGATGTTGGGAGCTGGTCAACTCGGGTTGCCGGTCACCGGCGAAGACTGCGGCCCGGTGACGGTAACGTCTTCGGTCAAAGCACAGTCGCGCCGGCGAGGGGCTGTTCTCGTCTCATCTCATCTCGTGACGCACAAAGGTTGTCTCGGTTTTACGTCTTCCTGTGAAACCCTATAGGGAAACTGTGGTACAGTGCGGGCCTGCATTGGATGTATTATTAACAACGGATCCACTGGGTACTACTGCGCAGCGCCCATAGTTCTACACGGATTCCACTTCGAACTGACGTTACAGTAACCTATTTATCTGTATCTCGTCAAGAAGCTCGGAAAAGTGTTGTTTTCTGAGACAAATTTTGAGATAGCTTTTTTCTTTTTGAAGTGTTCGCCCAGTTGAGCTCACTGTATGGGGAGGCAAGTCGGTATTATTTAGAAGGCACATCCCATGCACAGAGGTAGATTTGAATTTTGCTCTACACGGACAATAAAGACAATACACAGAGTTGAAAGAAGTCAACTCCGAAAAAAACTCTGTTAAACGGAGCGAAATAAAAGAGATTACAAAGAGCAGTGGGAGAGAGATGTAAAAAGGATCAATCTGTATACAAATTTGACGATTAGTTAAGGGAATAAAATAATACAAATAAAATAGGTACAAATAGTTTAGTTAAAGCACAATGCTCACTGATATGGATGCTATGGAATTGGCTGAGGCCCTTTCTCACAGACTAACTGTGAGAGGATGTCACAGACACATGAGAGGTGGTTTGACGTCAACAAATCCATAAATGAGTGAGCTATTGAAAATGCAAACCTTGAAATGTGCATATATAAGACATTCGAAAACTATAGAGGTTTTTTCAGAGGGCAGTTGGTTCCGGCGCGGCGCTGCCTGATGACCAAAGGCTGATTCTCCTTGTTTGGACTTTGCCCTGGCTGCCGCCAGCGGAGCGCTGCCCAGTGATCTGAGAGGTCCTCGCGGGGTTATCGCGCAATATCATGTCTGTCATGTATTCGGGGGCCAGCTCCATTGAAATTGAATTGAAATGAGATTTGAAAACGAGCAATAAAGCCTGTGGCTCCGTCGATCCTGTGGCTTCCTGGCAGCCAGTGTCGAGGTTTATGAACAGGGCTGATGTGGACCGTCATTTTGGATGATTTGTGCCTGAGTTGTAGCTTTTTAATGGTTTGACATTTTGGGGAATTTGCTTTTTTTGCAGTCTTGCATTTTTTTGCATTTTGATAGGAAACCTCTCTGCCAAACCACTCCCTGTGCAACATGAAGCTGCAGCCAGCGGGCGCAGTTTTCATAGCTCGGTATAAAGAATGAAAACGGGGAGATGACATTACCAAATACTTTTTGTGAAGATTGAAGACACGGCATGTAAATATAGCGAGCCTTAGAGAGGCTGGCAGGCAAAAGCAATTAAATGTTGTTCCACAGCAAACTCCACACAGCAACATCCGAAGCTGGTGACGACAATGTGTGAGTATCAGTGTCGGTTACTCGGATGATTCACTCTTTCTGCCTTTTTTCCCTCAAAGACGATGATGTGAAAGAACCGCAGAGGTACGAAAATAATGATGTGAGGAGAGAGGATAGGGAGTGAAAGGAGGGAAATATGTTGATTTTTTTTATATCTCTGCTTTGCAAACTGTTGCTTGTTTTTTTTGACATCATGAAATGAGCTTTGGACACACGGGAAGAAAAGGGGGCATCCATTACTCTGCCTCCAGATATAAGTCGTGCACCCAAACGTCTGTTGCGTCACGGTCGACTCATGGACTCGTGGCGCAGCAGCTGCCAACTAATAAAAAATAATAACCGACATAAATTCATCCATGCAGTGCAGAACAAAGCGACAGGGATAAGACACTGGCAACAAATATGGGGGTGTGAACGACCTCACGCCTGAAGATGAAATGAGCCTACAGCATACATAGTGTGTGATTTGCATGTACAGGTGCATAATAACCAGACAGAAAACCTGCCAGAGAGAGATTTGACCTATCACGATCCTGTTACCATAGACGGTCACGGAGACAAACAACAACAACAACAACAACAGTGGCACACACAGTTACATCTAGACAATTGACGAGACAAATTTCATTTTTTCAGATCAACTAATTATCAGTAGATGTTGTAATTAGGGATGGGACGATACCTGCAACCTTGAGTATCTGCCGATACCCATCCCACACAAATCTGATACAATCTTTTCCCGACCCGTAAAATAAAATATTAATAATGCATTGTTCAGGATGCACTTTGCTCAACCTAGCCATCTAAAACCTCATACTCTGAGAAACTGTGAGACGAATAATCAGCCCCCCGTAAAGGAAGACACACGCATAGAACGCAACATGACTTATGAGTTATGAGTTATGGAATACTGCTCTTTTATTTCTCACAGACCTTTTGGCAGAATGTTTTATGGCGAACACTGTTCAAACAAGCAAAAGAAAAATAGAACTGTAAACTGTTAATTCAATAATTATAAATTAACATAAAAATATGATGCCGGAATGTTGTTCAAGGCTTAGTAGATACGTAAATAGACATTTATTTGGTTTGTTTACTGTAATGTATCGGATCTGATTTTACTTCTTAATTCTTTCGATATCCGATCCAGTCATTTTGGACAATATTGCCCCGATACCGATATGGAATATCGGATCGGGACATCCCGAGTTGTAATCCCAGTCTTTTGTAGATCTGTGCCTAAACCTCCAGAGGTGAACGACATTTACATTTAATCACATCGTATACTTAGATACAAATCTGAGGTTTTTTATTCTTCACTTGTTCTCAACCATTTTATGGTTTACATACTTTTTTTTATATTGTATGTTATGGATCTTATACTTTTTGTCCACTACATTCGATTTAACAGCCGCAGTTACTTTTGCAGATTTCGCTTTTTTCATACAAAACATGATCAAATATGATGAACCCAACCCATGTTGTATAGATTATATACTCACCTATATATATAAATGAAAGATTTGTAGAATTATGAAACTGTCTAGCTAATTAATTGGAAACACTGCAGTGACATGCAACGCACACAGGGTACACATTGCCCCTGCTATTAATAGTAGTGATAATCGGTATATATATCATATATAGTTTGATGGCCAACCTTTTTCTTGGACTACGTATTTTATTTATGAGTATTTTTGTTTTTCAGGCTTCCACTGTCAAGGTGTTTCTGGAGATTTCTTGAGAATGTTGTTTGGATCCTGCTCAAATCATTTCACATTACTCCACTTCATTGCAACTCGTCACCAAGATGTAGGATCTTCTAGAGATAATGGACACCGTCGCAAACTATGTCATATACTGCCACCTCGTGGTTGCAAATTATATTACACTCTCCCAAGGACATGTCTTTTTAATGAAGTCATATTTTTCATTTTTGATGTGAACAAAACAAAACACAAAGATGACTTAAGTAACTGCTGTAGTCAAAGTATCTTCGACGTCCCTCGTTTCCTTTGATAAAGACCTTCAATGTGAACCGACATTCATTTTAATTTACTTCCCGAGATGGGAAAACATTTTTTGCATTATACATGACAGAATTTCAACCCGCTCCAGAATGATTCAGTCGTGCCGAGAGCTTCCTCATCACTTCGTACCTGAATTCAAAGACGCGGCGTGAGTCTCAACATGGAGGAGACAAAGAGGAGGCAGAAATGAGATTCGCTCACAAGGCTTCTCAGAAGAACCACAATTCAACATGTCTACTACAGAGGCCTTTGGTTTCTTTGTTCAATTTTTCTAAGAAATCTTTAAACATGCACAACTCGCTTGTTGTTTTCTGGAAACGTGTTTTCACTGCGTGGAGAACCCTTTGTGACAACGTATAATGCTGGTTTGGAAATGGAAATGACTTAAATAGTGGATATTTGCTCTGCACTCATTCAATTTGGGAACCAAGCTGGACAATAATCAAAAATTGAAAGTGTTTCAGTAACGGTGCCTTTTTTTAGTAAAATGTTCTCACAGTTAAAAAAATGATTTAAAGCTAATTAATTGCTGCACTTGATTTTTTTGGGATTAAATATGATGAATTGATTTTTTTTGTGGAAAGTAATATAGTAACAATGAAATATGCTGATTTGATAGTTTGTAACACAGCCAAGAGTCGCCTAATAAGTCTTTTGCATATTTATTTCAGGACCGTCTTATTAAATACTCAAATAACACCATTATTAATGTATTGGATAAAACTGAGTTTACCTTCATTTCATCACCTCTTCTGTCACAGTCACCGAACAGAAGAAAAACGATTCCGAAGCCATTCTATTTCTTTATTTCATACTTCATAATAGCTTCTTTTTTTAAGCCCATATCAAGTTGTTATGCCTCATAACAAAAGAACGTGTCTGAAGAACGAGGAGCAAAACCGTGGCTCACAAAATAAAGGCATTCTCTCATTATATTCTTTACAAAGTCATCTCAGGAACAAGGTCTCTCAGTCGCGACAGTAGAATACGATACATCGAAGTTCTGCACTAAACGTTTGACTTTGAATCTAACTGTGACAAAAGGAAAAAAGACAAAACAGCAGAACGATCTGCACATACAAATACAGTTTAGCTCCTGAGATTCTCTGTGGGACAGTCGCTGCTGAACCTGCACCGCGGCGACGTCACGTCACAGTGTTTCCGTTTCAGGTTGGTCTATTCTGATGGAAACGCTGCGACGGTGGAGGATTCGCAGAGCGACTCCTGAACACCGCCCAACGCGGCCGACGACGTGGAACAAGTGTCAAAATGAAGCTGCAACAACATCAACAACAACAACGTCCTTAACCGAAATCCTCCTGCGGTCACCCGACGCAACCGCCGTCACCTTCACCTCCGCTCTCCGAAGATGTCCCGATGATCAGAGACGAAAGACGCAGACGACACTGACTGGTTAAAACTTAAAGTAGATAAACGTGTGTGTATAATTATCTCTTGTTCACAAAAGGCATTTACAGGCAATGACGACGACGACGACGACGACGACGACGACGACGACGACGACGACGACGACTCTGGAAACTTTGGTGATGCAGAAACAGCTGGGATACCTGAACACTTTGTTTTAATATTGCTTTGACAGAAGTAAATGGCATCGCTTACAATAATCACCGACGGCACGACCATTTGACACACGCACTCACACGTAGGAGAACCCCTCCAGAAGTTGGAGAGCAAATATTTACGTTTGGAGGAGACGATGTTAACGCGGTCGACTGTAGATTGTTCCTACAGGATGAAGACGGATGCTTCATGGCTGGTACTATTACACTGTTTACATTTAACACCCACCACCTCCCGTTATTACATTTATACACAACAAAGTGAGAGCTTCAGTTGAGTCTTTAACGCCTCACTTTTTATCTAATGTCCAACGTCTTTTTCCGTTCATAACTTCCTCCCCGCGGCCGGAGAGGAAGTGAGATCTATCGACAGTTTTTTTTCTTTCCCCGCTCATCTCCAAGATCCAAGATTTTGGGGGGTTTTGGACGAAGACAAACACGTTTCCATCTGTCGGGGAGGATCTGGTTTTTTTTACGACGGACGCCATTGGAGACAAGTCCTTCTGTCCTTCGCCGAAGCCAGCGTCCCAGTTGACGTATTACTCAACAACAGTTATCCCATAATCTGTCCTTTTTTTTTTCTTATCTGCCAAAGATTATGATGAGAAATCTGTTATTCCTAACTTAACCCATAAGCAGTTCCCTCCATTGTGCTGATTCAACTCTTCCCCGGTCAGGAAGCGGATTGGATGACCACTGACGTCCTGGGCCTCCTAGTGTCCGTTGGCCTCGTGGCCCGACGCAGGGGTGGAGGGAGTGGAGGAGCGAGATGCAGCCGACGCCTTCTCTCCGCCAGGACTGGAGACTGAAGGCACGATGTCGGGGACCTTCACCCCTACCAGGCCCACGGGTGAAACCCCGGCTGCTGCCGCTGTTGCCGCGGCAGCCGCCCTGCTTGCAGTGATGGCAGAAACCGGTTTGGGCTGAGCCTGAAGTCCCGGGCTGCAGATGAGGTGATGCCTCTCCCAGTCTTTGTGCTGGCAGAAGGAGCCGCAGTACCGGGCCGCATTGCAACCGCTGCACGTCTCACTGGCTTTGCGGCCGCAATTCCAGCAACACTGAGGAGGAAACGGGGGGGGGCACGTGTGAGTTTTCAGGGGAATGTTAAGGTCTCGCGTGCAGATTTGTGCCGTCAATGCAGTGAATGAGCCTCGTCCACAACACAAATTCCTTAAACCTTCCGTTGCTACTTCTCAAGGCCACTTGGGGGCAGTGAAAACAAGCTATGAACACAATATCCTTTTAGAGTCAATATGGAAAACTTGCTGCTTCTTATTGACCCGTCAGCAAGCCTCCAACATCTGGTGAAAGTGACAATCAATCGGTTGTGATTTTAACAGCGTCCGTAAACCTACATCTGTGCTCACCTCACTGGAATCCTCCTGCTCGTTGATGACCATGATGGCGTCCTCCTTGGCCTTCCTCTTCGCATCGGCCAGAGTCTTCTCCATCTTCGCCCTCTCGGCGGCGATCATCTCGAAGGCCTTCTGCTCGGCCTCGGCCACCGCTTTCTGGACCTCGTCCATGGCCTGGCGCTTCACCTCGTTCACCGCCTCTTCTGTGCAACAGGGAAAGACAATCATCTCGTGTTTAGCTCAACTTGTTTAAATCCTATTCGTGAAAATAAACCACTGATCAGCCACACAGCAGCATTTTGTGTGTTCCACTTCGAAACATTCATGTCATTGTTCTCTGTACCTTTATATTACTGCTATCGATTATACTTACTTCCATAACCTAGCCGCATTTTTTTTTTTCAATGATTTAAATTCTAATTTTATGGTATTCTTACCAGCTTTCCTCCAGATCTCATCTGTAACGTATGCTGAGCCTGGCCGAGGAGCAAAGTCGCGCTGGGACTCTGCGGGGAAGCAGAGACAGAAGGGATTAGCGACTGTCGGGGCTTATACAGATATTAAGATGATTAATTGTTGAAATGACTTTGGTTGAACCAATGAATTTGGTTTGTGACTGACGGCTCAACCCAGGTAACGGATGATCACAAAAAAAGGCCATCCGGGGCGGGCAGCGATATCATCATTGTAATCAAGTCTTTTATTTTGTCATCTGCACATCCAGGCCCCAGAACTAGTGAAATTGTTGATTATCAAGAGTCTTGGACTGATCTGAGATCTGACAACTTCAGAAAGGAATGTGTTTGGCTTGGAAGGCAATTTGCGGACCAACAAGCTGTGTCAACATTCTGTCTGTTCCCTCCACTCGCTCTCTGCCTGCATCTCAGTTCATAGCTGCGTCGCTGGCTCATCTCCTCGTTCTCATCTCCTCCGACTCACCACCGCTTTCTCTCTGCTTCATTTACATCCTCTTCTTCTCGACCGAGCTTGCACATACACCCTGACCACCGTCATCTCCACCCCCACTAAAGTCTTTCTCCGCTCGAGCCCAGGCAGGCAGGCAGGCAGGCAGGCAGGCAGGCAGGCTTCCCGGCTTGGGGCCCAGATGGTGCTCTGGCGAGTCAGCCAGTTCTGGGTCTCCGAGCCTGCAGGACGGCAGGACGGCCCTTCTGTGGCCGATATGGCCAAGGCCAGTTCTGGCACGCGTCTGTGACTACGGACCAGCAGGGGGACAGCGGGGCTGGCAGTCAGCGAGAACACTGACAGTACGCAGCAGACTGTGGGGACAAACTGTGGAAGGAACTCACTAACACGCCGACGTGTGACTTGGGTGCAGTTCTTTTAACGTCCACTAGGCGGTGTATGGAGTATAAAGTTGATGTGAGGCTGCCTTGGTTTGTGCTCAGGCCTGTTGTCATGTGTGTTAACCTCAAATCACTTCATCTCCACCGTACCAACATGTTTCATTTGAAAAACAGTGTAGCACCCACCTGATTCTGCAGAGTGGGGGCTGTGTGTCTTTGAGAAAGGGGCGGAGCCGGAGCCTCCTTTGCGCGGGTCCTCCTGCTCGCTCGAGCGCCGCCTCCAGTAGTTGAGCTCCTCGCGGTCGGACTCCTGACACCGTCTCAGCACGCTCACTGACCTCCGTGTCTTTTCCACCATGTCCACGATGCAGTTCAACACCTGAGGACACAAAATAATTATTGACTGAGTTCCCATTTTGTGTTTATCAGAGAAAACTAAATCTTACAACTGAAAGAAAATAAGATGAGGCAGCAGTGTTCATGCTGTCTGATTATTATGGGGATGATGTATCAATAGCAACATGAATGTCCAAATGAACTATAGATCTGAGGGTTGTGAGACAATATGACACTCTTCTGCTGAGGAATCCAGTTAAACAAATCACATTCTCTTCTTATATCACAAGCCCATTAGCTGCCGTGTAGTTGTCTGCAGACTTACATGGTCCAGATGCCTCCATTCATCAGCCCACTCTCTGTCTGTCAGTCTGTGGTCCACCGGCTCCTCGCGGTAACCCCCGTTGGTTCCTTTTAAAAAAAACACACACACAAGATAAACCACAGGCCAACGTGATTAACATTCTCCTTGATATAAAGAGAAGCCACGAGTGACAGTGAGTGAGTGAAAGGTGCACGTCTGTGACCTGGTATCGCTTTGTTAAGAAAAACTGAGAAAGCTCCTTCATTTAAACACTTTATTGTGACGCAAGAGACGTGACTATAAAGTCAAAGTCAGCAGCGTCTTACATCTAAAAATGACAGAAGTCAGTAACTGGGGAGTAAAAGACAAAATCTGTGAGATGGACTGAGGGACTGTAAGAGAGAAAGGTCGGGTGAAAGAGAAAAAGAGAAGCCTGTGATGCAAAACAGACGCCCCCAGCTCCCAGAGCCTGAACACATCTGGAAGTCAGCTGTCAACCACACACACACACACACACACACACACACACACACACACACACACACACACACACACACACACACACACACACACACACACACACACACACACACACACACACACACACACACACACACACACACACACACACACACACACACACACACACACACACACTCCCCAAACTTCTCCCTTAGCACCTCCCCTCCTGGAGCTTACAGCATTCCAGTAGGGAGACACTCAGGCTGAGTGGAGTGGCTCCACTTCTAAACACAACCAGCCGGTCTGACACTGAATGTGGACCATTACAACCACTAACCACACACATACACACGCGCACACACACGCGCGCGCGCACACAAACAGATTTCATCTGATTCCTGTTTGATTATTACACAATGCTATGACTTAAGCATTGTTTAATTGAAGTTTTAACAGTAATAACAGTTTGCACAAACAAGCCTGTCTTAAAATTGAGAAAGAAGCGGCCAACAAGAGGCCACATGCACAAACAGGCCTGCTGAAGAGAATAATGACACACACACACACACACACACACACACACACACACACACACACACACACACACACACACACACACACACACACACACACACACACACACAAGCCTTCCCCTTAACCTCTTCTCTCCTCCTGGTTCTCATCAGTGTTCATCAGTTCAAAGCCATGTGGACTGATGTGTTTATGTGTATGTGTGTGTGTGTGTGTGCGTGCGCACGCGCGCACACACACGTGTGCCTATGAGTTAAGTGGCGGCAGGCGGGCGGGAGGCTTGTCAGACAAGGGACTAAGACCTCGTAAACACTGCACCTCCACCATGAACATATCAAGGTATGTGTCTTTATGTGTGTGTGTGCGTGTGTGTGTGTGTGTGTGTGTGCGCCTCGCGTCTGTGAGCTACTGCTGTTTCCACTGTGTGCTGACAAGCCCCCGAATGGTGGGTAGATATACACCAGAGTAGATCCAACCCTCCCTGCCTGGACAGTATGGCACTGTTTATACACGCAGGGGCTCCAGAGACATAGCGCGGTGGCTACGCAAACACAGAGACCACCCGTTATCACACACAGACCGTTATGTGTGTATATGTGTGTGTTTTAATGCAGCTATTTATTTTCTAAATGTCTTCATCGTCCACTTACACAGAACCAGACTTAGGTACGTGCTCTCAGTGTTTATGTGGTTTGTGGTCCAATAATGAGTTGATACATGAATTGATAATTGATTTTAATGTCCAGCCGGATGTATAACTGTCATTCATAGTTTCTAAATCAGCTAATTTCATCATGATATCAGACTAATATACTGATATCAGAGCTCATATGCTGTTTGTTTAAGTCAACTTAATGTTTTCTCAAGTCCCTTTCTTTCCACAGCCTCTCCATTCTTTATTCTGCCTTGCGGTTCCGTGGAGAAGTTACAAACGGGGGCATTACTGTCCCACCTTCACGCCGACAGCGGAGGTAATTAAAAAGCTGGATTGATGGTGTGTGTGTAAAAGGAAGCGATGGCGTGGCGATACAAGTGCTGCAGATGTTGTGTTACAAGGGACGCCCTCGGATTGTGGGGCGCCAAGATGCTACGTTAAAATCCCACACACTCTGGACTCAGT
Organism: Scophthalmus maximus; assembly: GCF_022379125.1. Classification (NCBI taxonomy): domain Eukaryota; kingdom Metazoa; phylum Chordata; class Actinopteri; order Pleuronectiformes; family Scophthalmidae; genus Scophthalmus; species Scophthalmus maximus. Next base: position 8,206,294 of record NC_061520.1, read on the forward strand.
GCAAACGAGCAAAGCTGACACAAGGAGGGGTCCCCTTAACGGCAACATAGGAGAATCTGTGTTAAAAGAGGCTAAAGACTGATCCCGACTTGTCATCACTCCATCAGTGATAGTGTGAAGGGGATAAATAAAATAAAAACTTTAGGCTTTGTATCACGTACCAGGGAGTCGAGGTCTGTCTTTGAGCTCGCGGAGCTCCAGCATGCGCTGGCTGTGTTCGCGGTGGAGGATGTGTGGTGTTGCGATGTCGTCCAGGGCGTAGTGCTGCAGGGGTGGGGGAGTTGGGTGAAGCTGGGTGTTGAGGGGCAGCGGGTGGGCGGGGCTGTGTCGAGGCGCGGGGCTGATGGTGCAAATTCGCTTTGCAGCGGGCTCCATGGCTACGGGCGGACGTTCGTGGAAACCGTTCTCCTTGGCCCTGAAAAACCAAACACGGCGTTAATCCTCAAATCCAAAAGAGAGTTTATGTATGTCTCTACCGTGATATAGGTTTTCATAGAAAGTTTTTGAGCTTTAATTTAACCTGCTGGGGCTGTGTCTCTTGGTCCCGGCATCAGGAGGCTCCATCAGCAGCTCAGAGGAGTCCGGAGAGGAGGCCAGGGTGGTGCTGAGCAGGAGGTGCTCATGCTGGGACAGGTACTGGGCTGGGGTTTGCTTGGCTGCCCGCGCACAGTGGAGCAACTCCCTCTGCAGCAGGGGAAGGTTTGCCTAGCAGGAGAATGCGAAATCGCAAATTAGTCCCGTACGTAGACGAACAACAGCCCGCAACAGAACCCAGAGTGAAATCTGCCTCCTGGGGAGGATGCTTGGCTCGGACAGGGATTAAGGGGGGTTGCTGACTCCTTGAGGTCTGGCTCTGGGGTTCTCTATGAGACTGGGTGTTGTTCTGTGGCTGATTCCATGGTGGCTGTGGTTTCCTTCCCTTAAAATGAAAAAGGCTGACTTTTCCAAACTGCTGCTGAAGCTGGTTAATAACCCCCGGCACACAGCACAGAGTGTTAGAGCGCAATACGTTGGTCACAGCTTGAGTTATGCACGACGTTACAGAGGTTTTAAAAACTTTAGAAACATCTCAAAACAAATGATACACAGGCTCCACTTCCCCCTCATTCCGGACCCTCGCTCTTTTTTAAATATTTGTCTGCGACTGTCTCTGCAGTATCTTTCCATCTCGCTTTTTGTTCCCTGCAGTTCCTTAATTAGGAACAGACTCCGGTGTGTTTGCAATTACACAACTTCCTCACTCCCCTCTCCCTGAGAAACCAACTAAATAACCATACTGTTCTCGTTTCGTGACTGACCTCTTCTTCTCACGTAGCACTTTCAGCCGCCATCTTGCAAAGTCTGTAAACCTAAAAACACCCTTCCTATCAAATCTGACCTCTTCCTTTAGCAAAGCATCTCTCTTACTTCGTCCTAAAAGATGCTAATATAAGATATCTGTTGTCCATGGCGACCCTGTGTTCTGTATCTGCCCGTCTCCCAGGCTCCTCAGCCTCCCTTCCTTCCCTGGGGCCCCAGTCAGTGGACACATGTGCTGTGTCAGTTCAGCGGAGGGGCTCTCCGCGGTTCGTCGGCGAAAACGCTAGATTGGCGGCGCCTTGGCAGCTGAATGCTCTTTTTAACGGGACAGCGGCTCCATATGGCACACTGCAACCCATAAAAAGGGAATGGGACACTTTATAGGCATGTTTCACACTTCCGAGTTCCCACTTTTCCCTCTCTCCTCCTCGCATGCACTCTCTCTTTTCCACTCCCTCGCACCCTTACTTTGTCCATCTGTCCGTTTCTTCCTTCTCTCTCTCTCTCTCTCTCTCTCTCTCCCCTCTCTCTCTCTCTCCCCTCTCTCTCTCTCTTAAGATCGACTGCTCTCCGCACAGTTTGAATTAAGTTGTGGGGACCCCACCCCCCTCGTAATAAATTAGAAGAAGGAGGAGAACAGAGGTTTCTTGTCTAAGCTCTCTCAGACAGACAGCTGGAGAGGCTCCAAAGGTGAGTAAGAGGTAAGTGTGGAAAAAAGAGCAGATTTCAACGGCCAGAAGTTACAGCGGTACAACTGACTGAAGATTTATGGGCTACTTTACTGAATGGGGCTCCTAAAAAGTATACACTTGCAGACGTCCCTGGTTACAAAGGGGCTCAGGGGGCTGTTTAACACACACACACACACACACACACACACACACACTCATCTGTTGCTTTTCAAGTCAACACGCAAATCTTAATGGCTACTTTGAACCGCAGAGAAGCAGTTTATTCAATTAGAAAAGCGACACAGAGGCCTATTTATAGACTCCTGCATTGTGTCCCGGAAACGTTGTGATGAATAAGTGTCATTAATTAATTACTTCTCCATCGACCGCGGCTCACGAGCTGTGACGTGATTGCCCGTAGATTATTCAGATAGTCCTGAGCGAGGGGTATGTTGATGTCAAGGACCTTCTGTTTATCGCTTGTTGTTCTGTAGTTAATCGTGCAGCGCTGTTGACAGAGCCGAGACATGTGAGGCTGTTGGGAAGGTGATGTTTTCAGTGGCGCTAGATTATTCTGACAGTGCGCAGGCTGTAGCCATAGGGCTGTACGGCTTACTGAGGGAGGGTGGGGGAAATACAGAAAAAAGGAAAAAAGGAAGGGATCCAACGGAATAATGCAAAGCAAATATAGGAAGATGAAAAGAGGATGAGGTTGAGTTTACCTTGAGAAAAGGAATGACAAAGGGCCGTAAGGGGAAGTTGGTGGCCTCCTGAAGCCGCGAGTGAAACTCTTCAATGGTAACTGTTGAATTCTAAGGGACAGGGAAAATGAGGATAAGAAAGATGATTTACAAATTCTTCAGACCAAATTTGTGCAACAGCTCTATGCTTATTCATGACAAGATGGTTAAAATGCCTTTTTTATATAAGGTATTGCTTCATTTGTTTGTCTTAAACGTGATAACAAAGGACTTACCACTAGGGCCAGAACTAGGCTGCGGACGCTGTCTCCGATCTCAGGGGAGATGTCGTTGCCAAACTGCTGCAGCGTGGTCAGGAAACGCTTCAGCTTGCTCAGCTGGCGAGCCCCACAGGTGGCGGGCAGCTGCTGGTTAGCTAGCGATGAGGACGAGGAAGAGGATGGCCCGTTGCTGTAGCGCTGCGGCGGAGACGGCACTGCATTCAGGGTTGGCGGAGAATGATGATTCCCATTGGTCACTGGGGATTAAAGGTGAGATGAAGAGAGGGAAAATGAACGATCCATACTCAGAGTTGGTTTTACTAGACCAGGATTTAATCTATTAAAATACATTTAAAAATTGTTTTGCAATCTGTGGACGAAAAAAGATTGTTTAAGGATGACCCTCACATGCTGTGGTGGAAAACGAGGCCGGTCGCGGGCCGCTGGGGTTGACGGAAGGCAGGGGTGGCATCGTGGAGCTGGTGCTGCTGCTGAGGACTGATCTGGAATGAGTCTTAGCATCCACAGGAGAACCGGGCATGGCAGGGCTCTTCTTCTCTCTACGGTCTGCGGGAAGAGAGAGGAGAGGTCAGCTGTGGGTCAAAAACCAGAACGCTTTTAAAAAACATCGCTGTCCCGCGGACACGGCAGCGGATGGAAATCAAAACCACATTTTCACTGCCCAAAAACATGTAAAAAGATTTACTGGAGATCTGTTACTTATTTTTACACTAGGACAATCGGATCTCGTGTTGTTATGATCTATATTTAATATTTCACGTTGTACCGCTGCACAATTTTTTCTTTATCAATCACAACACAATGCATAAATTAAATTCAACCATATTTCTTGAAAACCCCAAAAATTGGAAATGGAGGAATTAAACTCACTCAAGTGTTGTCATGACAAATAAGGCCCCCCAAAAAATACAACCACCATAACTTTGCTCAGCTCAGTGGTTAAAAATAAATGCAAACGCTACAGGTCACAAAAGACCCCCCCCCCCCCCCCCACAAAAAAAACACTTCACATCATCCAACACATACTGCCAGGGCACCCCCCCGCCCCCATCAATGAGCCAGATGTCTAAAGTTTAGCCCCTTGCTCCCGACCATTCAGATCAATAACAGAAGAAATGCTGAAGAAGCCCATTGTGTGCGAGAAGAAAGCCCCCTCTTTGAGCTCCTCAGAAAATGCGGGCGGGTACACAGAGAGAAAGGGGACGGGGCTATTTCACGCTTTACTAACAAGATCGGCAAAGCTTTTGAATGTTAAACGCAACTTCTCAATATGCTATTGCCACTGAATGAGACCACCAGATAAGGGGTTTGGAGAAAGTGTGATGGGGAGGGTGGGGGTGGTGGTGGGGAGATGTGGGATCAGAAGCCGCCTTTGTCTCCCGGAGAACCATGAAGGCTGGGTCCCGTCTCCATTTAGAGTGGATCAGACTTTTCTGAGAATCAACGATTAATAGACAAGCGAGGGTCTCACAGGTCATGGGGTCAACAGAGAGCAGATTTTTAAATGTGGTTTCATGGCTTTAAGGCTTTGGCTTCAATGGCACCCTGTATATCTTTTTCACAGCTATGAACTCTGCGTGGCCTTGAGCCACAGGGACCCGGTTTATGAAGACTTGAGTTGGAAGGTTTAAGCCGTCGGTAGGTAACTCGGAAGAAGTGAAAAGGAGGAACCACGCCTATTAAACGAATAAAAAAATAATATGAGAGACAAGATTTTGGTGAGTGAAAAAAATATATGTAAAAACATACAGAAACAAATGCATTGGGAATTCAGAGAAAGTTTGTCACAATAATATGTGAACATACATGCGCGCACACAATAAACATCTATGGGACTCCTCCGTCGTGTCTGCACGTTTAACTGTTTCCGTTTTTTTCCCAGTCCTCTCTCTCCCTCTCGTTCTTTCTCAGCCCTGTGGCCTGCCTGCCATCGCTCCACCTGTTCACCAACATGGGGTGGACAGGAAGAAGGGATCTACACAGACATTTGGACCGTCATGCCCAAAGCACACAGGGTCTGCCAGTGCACAGCAGGAAGCAGCCTGCTGCAAGCGCACGCACGCACGCACACACACACCAGTTCCAAAGATCTGCACACTCTGTCCGTATGGCCAGGAAATTAGACTGACATCTCAATAACAGAATCAACGGGGCATATGGCCTTAGTGTCAACACTTTTACCAAGTAAACAACTTCATACGCAAAACCGAGGACTGGGGCGTTCGGTTTGCACAACAGAGTTGAAGGTAAAATGTAGTCACAAGTTCCTTGTTGACAAGTCAACATCGACATATGATTCCACACGAGTCCATGTTGTACGTGTGTCTCGTCCATTTTGGCATTGGGGAGAGACAAATTAGGGCTGCAGCTGCATTCGCGCAGCCTTAAGGATGTGGACCGGTCTGTCGTCAGCCTTGCCTGGAGGTGATGGCCATAAAAGGAGACATCAGGTGTGTGTGTGTGTGTGTGTGTGTGTGTGTGTGTGTGTGTGTGTGTGTGTGTGTGTGTGTGTGTGTGTGTGTGTGTGTGCATTTAGTGCTGACGGCCCGGGAGAATTGCCTCTGCCTTGTCAATTATACGGCGTACATAGCTGGATGACTTCATCTGGCTTAGCGAGCACCTGAGTCCACTGTATATAGTCACAGGACTGTCAAGGGAGGCAGCTGTCAAAAAACACACAAACACACACACACACACACACACACACACACACACACACACACACACACACACACACACACACACACACACACACACACACACACACACACACACACACACACACACACACACACACACACACACACACACACACAGAGTGCACAGAGTGGTCTCATGTTAACTCAGGTGAATACTGTCGTCCTCGAGGAGGATGTGGGGTGTTTGTCCGGTCTAAATGCCACCTGTCATCTTGGCTGTAATGGAACAAAGCTCCTCGCCGCACATCAACAGGATTACACGCCATATTCCAGAATGCATACACAACACTTGGAAAGCAAAGGAGGATGACACCGTGAGCAGACCAGTCCATTGTGAATATAATAAAAGCTTCAACTACATTAATCTAAAACTAAATTATCTATAAAGTCGGCTCATACCATTCTCGGCTGCCGCTCATCCTTTTGTCTTCTCTCATTTCAAACATGTGATGAACATACACTGTTGTCCATGAAGTTTGAACAATTTAGTTTTCAGACACGTTCCTCTTTTTATTCCTATTTATACACATTGGCAATCACCTTTGACCAGGTGCAATGATAAAACACTGAGGCCAATGTTACCTAGGTGAAACAAATTCATGCTTCACAATTGTTTGGCGCTATAAAAGGCAAGACATTCTCTGTGTTGTCCTTTTTTTCCTGCTTAAAGTCTGTATGCAGTAAATCCACGTTTTCAGGATTGGCTGTAAAATTTTCAACCAAATTTGACACAGACGTCGCCTAGGCTATGCCTCGTCCGACGCAACCGGCAATACGCCAAAGAGTGCTTGCATTCTGACAGGGCGGAAACAAACAAGCCAACGTTGCTGACTTCCTTGGAATCGTAACAGTTTGCAAAGGCTAATTGTGGTTTATTTTTCACTGTGATATGTTTGAAAGAGATTGAGCAATAAAGTTTTGAGAAGATATACACTTTATCTATCAACAATAAATCACACTGTCACAATCATTTCATGAGAAGAGGTAAAAAATATTTTATTCACAACAGTTTATATGTATAGTATTAATAGTCTTATAGTCAATTAGTTGGGGCGACTTGTTTGTTTTTCTACGACCGCTGTTATTGCAGGGATGGAAAATGAATGTGCATCTGCGGGGAAGGCTGCTGTTGCCAGCCAGGTGTCCCCTTGTTTGTTCAGCGTCAGGTGTCGCACGTCCGCATTTAAAACCTTCGGTCGGCTTTAATCGCCTCTGCAGGTGATGCAGAGTCAGGAACACAAACAAAAACCGAGAGAAGAAGACAACAGCAGCTATTCCCACCCAGCCACTTACTGGGGCACGGGAGGCAATTCATTTAACAGTGAACTCAGAAAAGGACGAGTCAAATTAAGTGCAGAGAACGTCCGTTCAGCTCCTTGCGCGAAGTGACGATGGATAACCCACTTTGAGTCAGAACAAGTAAATCACACCCGATGTGATGTCTAAATAAATGTGTCGAGTGTTAGGGTTTGTTGAGCTCATGGTTTAACTCCGAAGTTGAAAGGGTTGAAAGCTGCGAGTCAAGTGTGTGTGTGTGTGTGTGTGTGTGTGTGTGTGTGTGCGCGTGTGTGTGTATACTCGCGGCCTTGCTGCTATCGCTGTCCTGTTTATTGCAGATGAGGTGAGAGGAGATGTAACGCAGGCTTGGCTAATTCATCGGCGGACAAGGAGATAATTCACGCCATGCGCAACGCAACAACTATGTGGGGTCCTAACACAGGCGCGTTAACGTCCACGCACGTAAGCACGTCTCACAGCCGAATGAATCAACCCTTAAAACAGCTCGCTCTCCAAAATGTTATGGAATACTTGTGTTCTTAGCGAGGAACACGAGATATGGGGATGTTTAGCTGAGCGTTTAGCCTTGTGCAGCCAAGCGGGAAGAAGGGGGGACACTTCGCTAGCTGACCTGGCTTTGAGAAGAAAAAGAAAATTCCTCCCTTTACTATCGCTATTGGTGAAACTTTGAGTGTTTTGGCTAGCTCGAAACCAAGAGTCTCATAAGGAGATACGGACGGGGGACGTTTAGCTTCGTGTTTAGCCTAGTGAGCACACGGGAGGAAGGGGGAAACTAAGCTAATTAACCTTGCTTTGTAAAAAAAAAAGAAAAGAAAAGAATTCATGTCCTCACTTTACCAACGCTCAGTGAAACCTTGAGCGTTGATGGTGGCTAGCTCGAAAGGTTACGAGCCAATACTTGTTTTTCTCAAGAGTTAGATAAGGGGATTAGGATGCAGGATGTTTGCCGGAGTGTTTTGCCGAGTGCGCACGCTGGGAGCAGGAGGAAAATACCACGCTTTTATTAAAAAAGAAACTGATATCCTCAATTGAACCGACTCCTGGTAAAGCCTTGGGTGTTTCGGTGGCTAGCTTGAAAGCGCACACGCCAACATTTGTCTAGTGAGTTAGATGAGAAGATAAGGGCCGGGGATGATTGTCTAAGTGTTCGTCCCGGTGAGCACAGGAAGCTCACGGACCTAAAGAAAATGAATTGATGTCCGCACTTCACTAACTCAAGGTGAATACATGGGTGTTTCGGTGGCTAGCTCGAAAGCTAACAAGCCAACACACATAAAGGTGTGGCATCTTTTAAATGCTAATCGTGTCCTGCTTATTTTAAGGGGGGGTGATTCACTTTTCCCGCCAATTTCTCCTTTGTATGCAAAGCTCGGCTTCACATAAAACAGACCGGTAAAAGAAACAACCGTCGGCTATTTCCCCTTAAAATGTTGTTACATTTCTTAAAAGTGGTAAAAAATAATGATCCTACAATCACATCCAGCCATTAAAAAGACTGAAACGAATGGGGTATCTGAGTTGAGTGGAGGAACTAACAGAGCTCCCATATGATAAAGAAAAAAACACACAAAGAGTATATGTGTATGTATTTACACACAGTTCAACATTGAACCGAGACAACGGCAATCGATTTGAGGATAAACCACGCGAGACACAATTTGAGCAATGTGGAAAATGAATAGGTGGACGGTGTCAAAACGGAGGTCTCGTTTGGAAGCTGAGGGCAAAAAAGGGACAAGCTAACGGGCCTCTTAGCAACCATGCAAGTGATGGGCACTTCTCTCTCCTCCTCCTCCTCCTCCTCCTGTACCATATGGATCTAATCGGCCAAGAGCTGGCCAGCTGGGACCTCCAACAGTCACCTGTGAGGGAGGAGGGGGGCGCAGAAGGGACGGCTGGAGCCTCCTTCACTAAGCCAAGGCTGCCCCCTCCTCCACACACACACACACACACACACACAGACAGCTCTGCCTTCCCTCCGAGGAGCGGGGGAAGGGGGGAGGGAGGTGTGGAGGGGAAGGGAGGCACGAGGCGGCTGAATGCAAGCGAGTGGACTTAAATGCCGCGGAGACAAAGGCTGCACCTGGTCCCCGTCGGTCCACACACACCACCACAATACAGCACACATCTGTTCCTCCATCCTGCGCTCCCTCCTGACCTCCACCCACACACACACACACACACAGACACGCACACACACGCACGCACGCACACAGAGAAAGACACACTACCACATCCACTTACAAAACAGATAAGTCAACAGCGTATGGCCTCCTCTGTGTCTGAGTCTGTGTCAGGTTACTGTTCTAACCTTACAGTCACACAACAGTTTCAAGGACTTAAGTATTTAAGAGAGCGGCGTACGGTGTCAGATTTCTGAAAATCAGGAAACACGTGTCCTCCCTGCTAATTTCAGCTTTAATTCGTATTATTGCTCTCTTGGGGCTGACACCTCATCAGCTGTTGCCATGACGCAGTCCCCTCACTTCCACATGATCAGTCATCGGATACGATTCATAACACAGTTTTAAGTGTTCTGCTTTGTACTGGTTAACAATGTAACCACAAGCTTAATTTTACAAACCTATTTTGTACAGGCCATTTAAAATACATCCATCAATGCATCCTACTAATGATCCCAAAAGTCTGTCTTTCTGTTGGTCTGTCTTTTTTACTTTTTCAAGAGCTTCAAAATTGGCGGGGGTATTGTGAAGTGTTTTGGATCAGCAGTTGCCGAGACCCCAAACACGGCCCCTGACCCCCCCCAATTTAAATTGCACAACAGCACTTGTGATGTTACTTGAGTGACTTGAAATGCCATGAACCGGGACAGGCACATTTTGAATGGCAAAAACACTAGTAAAATCAAAACATTTTGGGACTAACTTTTTCTCAGAACTATTGTTAAACTACATGCTGCAGAGTAAAGGACTACATCTCTGCTTATAGCAACATTGACTTTATTATTTGGCATTCCTACCAGGACCCCAACATTTGCTTATCTATCTATTATCACAGTAACAACTTTACAGAAACTGTTAAACAAACACCAACGGGAGAAGAAAATTAGTCTGCAAATTAGAGGCGCCAGAGGTGCAGAAGGAGGGACGCTGAGACGGGCGGAGGATGGGAGGGAAGGAATAACAAGGATAGAAAATACTGTTTTCATTCGGTTTCATCAGAAAGACAAGGCTGGTTGTCAGACTCGGAGCCAGGCTGTTTTTCTTGGCTCTCATTACCACCTTCCAGCCCCGTAGACTATTTGGACAAAACCCAATATCAACACTGTGCGAGGGAGGGGAGAGATGGGGAGGTGGCAAGTTTGACAGTAAGGGGGGGGGGGGGGTGTATACACTGGAAGGGCAGAAATGGTAGAGAGAGAAGGACACAAGCTTGGAGGAAGAGAAATTGGCAAAAACAGAAATGGAGGTGAAGGAGGGTGAAAAATGAAACCTATATATGACTTCCATGCACACGTGAAGAAGCACAGATGTGTTGGAAGAGAGAATTCCTCACATTTCCCTGCGACTGATGAGAGAAGCCCCCTTGTAACCTCGTCGCTCAGTGAGATGATTACAAAAACACCGCTGCAATCCAGCGTGCCACAGATTGAAAAAAAAGAAATATATATATATATATATATATATATATATATATAAAAAGGGACCCAAGGATGGAATTGTACTTAGTGGCAAAGGGAGAGAGAAAAACTACGAGGGGACGGCAGGGCAGACAGAGGTTGTCCATAAAAACGAAGAATGAGCAGTTAAAAAAGAGGCACAAGTGATGTGATGCTGGAAGCAGGAGGTTTGGCAGAGACCGAGCAGAGTCCACGTGTACATGAGGTCAGACCGGAGGGAGAATATATTGGATGAGAAGTTTCTGACCTTACCAACACCCCCGGAACGCCACAGTCAGGGATAATTCGACTGAGCACGTTTCATTTCTGCTTCGACTTTCTAAAACCGTAAACTGGCACAAAACACGAAGAACTGCGTTGAAAGTCACAGGGTAAAGAGCGATAACCATGAACCTAGACTGCTGTTAAATTATCCAGGATACTCCCGCGCTCGGGCTGAGGAGCATTGAGGATATTATTCAAAGAAGACGATGCTCAAATAGAAATGAACAGCACCAGCTCACAACTTTATTACAAGAGTGTGTTTGTTCCGTATGCCAGAAATATATAAGCAAACAAGAAGGACCATGCCTTGGATAGAAGTTAGTAGACAGAACCAGTTTTCAGAAAAGAACTCCGGAAAACTGTCCAGAACACCGAGTCCGCACATTTTCCGAAGTTTGACGTTCACGCAGCAGGAATCAAATGCGTCCACGGCAGCAGGAAAACTTCTGGAACACTCAGGCGAGGGACGGCGCCGGAATAGGACGCCCACTCGCTTGCTGTGAGATTTTCCTGCTGTATCCTCAGATGGGCTCACGCCGACATTTTCCGGAAGTGTTACCAAGTTCATGTCCTGACTTCAGTGCACGTCTGACAGAAGATGTGTTTGACATGGACACTCTCTCTCCCTCTCTCTCTCGCACGCACGCACACACACACACACACACACACGTGTAGTTGCATCCAGTCTCTGTTACAAGCTCCACTGTGTTACTCAGCGTGGCGCAATCTTTAAAACACACCCACACGCCTGCGTCACACACAGCTGGTCCACGGGGGATAGGGCTGGAAGTGGATGTGTGTCATCGTGTGTGAGTCAGTCAGTGTGTGTGTGTGTGTGCGTGTGTGTGTGTGTGTGTGTGTGTGTGTGTGTGCGTGTGTGTGTGTGTTGGCCCCGTTTACCAGGTGTTAGGTTTGTCATGCTTAGTGGATAGAGGACAGTTATCCCTGAACACACACACACACACACACACACACACACACACACACACACACACACACACACACACACACACACACACACACACACACACACACACACACACACACACACACACACACCTGTGAAATGGCCTGCCTGAGGAGCATGTGCACACCCACCCACACAGAAAAAACACCTGTGACATAACGGGGACGATTCTAATCTGTCAATCATGGCCTTCAGCCGCGACACTCTCACACACACATGTGGACACAGACTCTCTCACACCAGCTCCCCGTCTCCGAGGGCCAGTAGATTATCTGCCTATCTGGTTACAGCCCTTCTCACCTCGCCGTGACAAATCGGTTACCCTGCCCATCAATCACCTTGAGCCTCGTAACTCTCAAAAGCCCCCCCCCCCCCCCAAAAAAACGCCGAGCGAAAAACAATCCGCTGCAGCATTTAAGGACGCATGACCGTCGAAATTATGTTGCGCTGTCTTTATTTTCTTTTTCCCAGGCACATTTCACCTCAGAGTGAAAAAAAAATGATGTCAGAACAGACTTATAGAGCTCCCCACTGACCAGCACCGACGACGTATATCACTGTGTCTGTCTGGAGGATTAAGACTGGGTGGCTCCTATATACGTTATAAACCAGCCAGGAAAAATACTGCACCCCCCCCCCCCCTTCTTTTGAGACATACACTCACTCTAAACTTGAAAGTTAAAGCAGTCCATAAAAGAAAATACAAGCTCTAGACACGGGAAAACAACGTGAACATCGGGACTGGCCTGTTTCAGACCAGGTGTCGGAGAACCGTCCCGGGCTCCGGTCCAACCAGATGTTGCCATCACCACGGGCCACGCAGGAGATATTTACACGGCCGCGCTCGACTCGAGGCGTACTCGACGGTGACCCGGTGGAATATACAGTGTGTTTATGATCCGTCGCTGACATTCATCCAGTAACTCACGATGAATAGGCACATACCAGCGAGTTTGACGGTGAATGTTAAAAATTGATGGATGCACACAAGTTGGTTTTTTTTTAGACTGACAATGTTTGCTTCGTCCTTTTGCCATAGAATAATCGATTTAATAATATAATATAACAATGTGACAATTCCTATTTGTTTCTGTCATTTCCCAAGGTGCTGGGCAACGCTCACACAAAGTGAGTCACATCACTGACCCGTAAGCAAAGCTCAGGAAAAACTGTTAGGGGGTTTATTGTTGTTTTATTGTAATAAATTTTAAAAAAGACATCATCCTCTCTCCACGCAGGCAACACAGAAGACTAGTCTGTTACCCTGAGATGTCGGGGGGAGTGAATTAAAGCCGAGCGGCGGGGAAACGGTCCACAAACAGAGCCGTAGGCGAGCTCAGCCTCGCCGCATAAAAGAGACCAGAGCTGCAAAAAGAGCCGTTGAGAGAGACAGATAAGTAAAACAAAGAGGCCAGCTGTGCTCGAAACAATGAGGAGAATGAGACGGAGATAGCGGAGGACGAATGTGTGGGCGGAGGTGTGTTTTGATGAGCGTTATCGCTGTGTATGTAAAGGGCGTTTGACCGCACATATGTTTAAGAACACGGCGTATTTTTTCCCGTTCATGCGAGGTGACATACTTTGGGCCGATGTTCCAATTTTCCACCACAAACAACATGCGTGTGTGCCGAGTCAAGTTTATTAGCCTCAGCCGGTCAAGTTAATAGTTTGCTTTTTCTTTTGCTCGTGAGAGGGTGCTGAGCAGTTCTCAGGAGCAGGCGGAGGGATAAAGGGGAACGAAGAGAAAGAGAGAAAATAATGACTAAGACAGACAATTCACAGGGCCGGGCAGCACCACCCATTTCTTGTCCACCCACACACACCTAACTACCCAAGCACATCATTCTTTCTACATTTTTTTTCTCCTTTTCGCTCTTTCAAGTCATACCTTTTGGGGCTTTGCGGTGGGAAATGTAACTGTGGTTTCCAGGAAAATCACACAAGTGCAAATGCATCATGCGGCGTAGCGTTTTCCCAGACGCTCACAAAATGTCAATGTTTCATTCCGCGCCTCCTCCATGAAGTATTAGGAAATGTAGCTCCCTTGACCTTTAAATAACCCCTAGTCGGTATTACTGAACACACTGAGAATCAATACACTGCACAGAGCTCGTTATTTTCATCCAGTTGATTCGCCTGCTAATTGGTTCAGAACCCGAATCGATTCATTTGAAGAATGAAGTCGTGGTCATTTCACAGCCTTTCACGCATGTGCCGATGCTCCCATTCCCCCCCCACCGTCAGACCGCACCAGCCCAGTAAATAAGGGTCTTGCCTTGGGTCAGCGAGAAGGTCTCTCGGGGCAGCAAAGGGTCAGCGGACCCCTGCAACAGACCTCTGACTAATGCACTTGGCACAAGGAGAAGGGGCTCCCACGCAATGTCAATGAGGTTGCAATAGAAATGGGGGGGGGGGGGTGTTCCCAGGCGGTGATGCTCATTGACACAGATCTGTCTGTACGCTCGCTGACACACACACACACACACACACACACACAGCTATTTACATAGTCAGCAGACGTTGCCCATGATGAAACAATCTTTCAGGGTGCTACTTGTAGTGACGGAGCGGTTATTTTTTGTCGAGTGAATGACCTAACTCTTTCATGTCCACACGCACGCACGGGCAAACACACACACGGGCGAGCGCACCACACACACAACTACTCACTGAACGCCCGGGGTCAGATATCACAGTCCTCACAACTGGAACTAATAGAGCACTTCCTGCATCAAGCTCTTCAAGCAGCTGCTCATTTTTTGTAGTGTGTGTGTGTGTGTGTGTGTGTGTGTGTGTTTGTGTGTCGACTGTTGAAGAAGTCTTCTGTGGATGAATTCTTCTGATAATAGCATAGTGAGCAGGGGTCACGGTGGTTCTCTATTTGTTACTACACTTTCCTCACAGCTGGGATTGAGGTCATGAAAGAAAGGGGAAAAAAAGCTACAGAAAGTTATTAAGAAAAGTAACCTTGTATTTCAGCAGACACTATGTCTACAAGACACCTGGTACACACATGTACACACACACCCAGACATAATCGTACAGAGTACGTGATTGAAAACCTCATAAATCCAAGTCCAAAACGTTAACTGCCACGGTTAAGTAAAAAAAAAAAAATCTGAATAAAACCAATTGAAACATCAAATCCTTGATCTTTGCACAAACACGTATACAGTGCAGTGTGCACACACACACACAGACACACAGACACAGACACACACACACACAAACACACACACACACACTCGTACGCACACACACACACACACACACACTCGTACGCACACACACACACACACTCGTACGCACACAGATACAGAACAGTGCCTGCTGTCAGGGGTGTGACAGTGTCCAGCAGAGCAGACAGGGGTCTCTGGTTTGAGAGTGTGCAGCCCGACAGTTAGACGCTCCTATCTCCCTGACGGACTGGCCGGGCCTGGCTGAGCGTGACAATAGCCAGGTCTCGCTGCCTTTTCTCTGTCTGCTTCTTCTGCTTCATAACCCCCCCCCCCCCCCCCCCCCCCCCCCCCCCCACACACACACACACACACACACACACACACAAACACATTTTCTCCCTCAAGGTGGACGGGCAACAAAAAAGATATTCAACATAGTTGCTCTCGAGTACACAACAGCCGAACAATGTGACATTTGCACTCTGTCGGGACCCAGACTCCCACTGATGTCACCGTGGTGCAACATGTAGGCACAGCATGAGGGACAGACGCAGCAGTTTCCCCTCCTCTCCCTCCCATATGTCGGGGATGCTGTACAGCAGATGCACGCGTCTTCTCTACCTAGTTTCTTCTGCTCTGCTTGCCATGTGGAAAAAAGAAGCGGATTACTATCTTGATTCAATTACAGCTGATCACGTTGCTGGGTTTATTTGTCTGGTATGGGAGCATTTTTCTTCTTTTTTTTCTTTTACACATTGGATTGACCTATGGAAACAAATTTATATGAAAGTCTTTAAGTCTGTACAGACATGCCCCAGTCATTCCACGTAGATTAGAGTTTTTTTTCCCCCCCTAATTTCCACAAGTGGAAGCAAATGTGTGTGTGGGGGGGGGGGGGGTTTGCTCAGTGGCAAAGCTGAAAATGACGAACAGAAGGCTCCATGTTTTGGATCTGGGAATGATGCTGCTTTTTTATTTCCTCACTTAAATTGAAGTGAATGTGTTTTATAAAAGAAATCACTTGCCAGGCATCTGTAACAGAATGTGAACTCCTGCCACGGATGAGCTCAAACATGAAAACTTTAGGTTAGGACAATAAGACTGTGGAGAGTGGGAGACACCAAAAAATGAAAATGAATTCATACATTTATAAAGTCCAAAATAAATGTACATACTGCCACGCAGAATCCCCCTGGGAAATTATTTCTTCAACCCAAACTGCTGCTAAATGATCCAGCCCAAGCAAATGACTATACTTCACAACTTGAACAACACGACGACTGGCGGCAACTAACGGTTATTATTTTCACCATCGATTAATCTGTCGATTATTTTCTCGATTAATCTGTCAGTTGTTAGTGGTCCATAATGTAGGTGGAACATGTCGATCGGGTTCCCCCCCCAAAAAAACAACAACAAGATGATGATGTGTGTTGCCCACACACCAAAGATAATTCAGTTCACTGTCACACAGGAGCAAAGAAACCGATTAAGCGACTATCAAAACGCTTGGCGAATCGGTTACCAATCGATTAATCGGTTAACTGGTGCAGGCAGCGCGTCACGAGTGTGCACGACAGTCTGCGCTTTTTGCCTCGTCCATATGGCAGCAGAAGTTTCCTCAGCACCGGAGCTGCAGACTCCACACACACACACACACACACACACACACACACACACACAGCAGACGAGGATGAAGAGATGAAGAGATAAAGAGGAAAAAGGATGAGGCACCATCTGTACAGTACAGAGCGGCTCCGGGAATTAGGTTGGAACCACAGGCTATGATTGGAACGAACGCACGCACGCGCGCGCGCGCCCACGAGAACACAGACACACGAATGCATGTCCACGCACAGCGTGACACAAAAAACAACGGCCCCCACCCCCTCCGCGCTCCTACCTCCACTCCAGTAGAGTCCACTCTCAGGTCCGCTGGAGGAAGTCCGCCGCCGCTGCTGCTGCCGCTGCTGCCGCTGCTGCTGTGTGATCTCGCGGTCGTATCCGTTTGTCTCCCCTCGTCTCTCTTGCCCGTGACTCGGCGCCTTCATATGTCAGGCATGTGTTTGCATTCCCACATATGCGAGCTCCAGTGTGGCGGAGGCCAGAGACGCAGATGGCAGCCAGATGGAGACGGACCGGCGAGCAGAGCAGAGCAGAGCAGACCAGCGCTGCGCTACACACACACACGCTCTCTCTCTTACTTCCTTCCTGTCTTTTCTGTCTCTCTCTCTCTCGCGGTTACTTTATCTCCTTCACTCAATCTTCCTCCGCTGTTGTTTTTCTCTCTCTCTCTCTGTATCCGCCTCCTCTCTCGTGTTCTCTCTCTCACGCTCTGAGCCTCTCTTCCTCCCCACTCGCTCTCCCTCGCCTCTGGCTCCGCCCCTATTTTCCCACACACTACGCTCCTCCCCCTCCCTTGTCTTTTCACATGGGGGCCGGGTGCGCTCCAGTGACGTCACGCCCTCCTCCCTCCTCGCCCCTCCCCCTCCCCATCCCAATGGATCCTGGCCAATCGTCCGCCTCCGACTGGCTCCATTCAACCTGCATTCAACGGCAATGGACCCTGCAATTAACATAACTAATTGCTTTGGCACCTAAAGGCTAAACAAGGGACCCTGCCAAAGGAGACAAAAGTGTGTGTGTGTGTGTGTGTGTGTGTGTGTGTGTGTGTGTGTGTCCCTACCACTATCCCCCTGCCTCTTCAAGAGAAGTGGGGATCCCCCTTCTGAAATGTTTTTATACCCCCCACCTCTGTCCAGGCTCTTTCAACGATGCCCCCCTTTTGTCTCAGCTCCTTAATGCGGCCGGGGGCTCAGACCTGCTTCGCCAGCCAACCCCATTGGGGGGTACACACACTTTTACGGCGCATGAATGAGTTATTCTTCCCTCCTTCTTCTACTCTCTCATCCTCCCGCGCTCCTCCTCACACTGAGTTAAACTTAAATCGACGTCTGATTTATGCCCCGGCGCCGCACTCGGAGTGGTGCTTGCGGAGACAATACGGGTTAAGATAATGGAGCCGGCCGGGGCTGAGATTGGGCAGCCTGCGTGCTTCATTCACTCCTGCCTATTGTTCCCCTCCACCAGTTTAACTCCTTGAAAGTGCTGAGGACGGTGTTGAGTTCATTCTGGGTCTGCCATAAATACGACATTAATCCCTTTTTTTTGTAAGACAGCTGACAATTGAAAAGAACACGGTCCAAGTGTGAGACTTGGCATGTGTACGGAAAACGCTGTTGGATAAACACAAACAGTTCATTAGGATGAAAGGAGCTGCCCTTTCCTTTCACCGTCTTTCACAATTCAATTTTTGAGGACCACAGGTGAAACCCACACCAATGTGAGAAGTAATTGTTTGTGTGTGATCACCACGAGGGTCATTATATAGCCTCGGGTTGTCAGAAACTACATTTGACTGAATAATCACCCATAATAACCTCCATCTCCCCTCCTCTCCCCCTCGTAGGCCTGCTCTATTCAGGGTGCATCTGGTCAGCCAGCAGGCTCAGAGGCAGGGCCAGGTGGCTGCGAGAGAGGGAAGGATGCAGGGAGGGAGGGGAGTGGAAAGATGGAGAAATGACGAGGCATCTGAAGCCACGCATGTACCGTCGGGGGACATAGGAGGTGGTGAGCTGCCTCTGACACCAAACTGACGGACAAAAGCCGGTAGCGAAATAGATTTAAACCAGGTATAACCGCTGGCAGCTGGTGGATGAGTGAGCGTGCTCATTAGAGGGTTCTGCCCAGGTAGGCCGTTTCATCACAGGCTGAAAATTCAAGTTACAGCTCTGCACACACAGGTTGAATCTAATCTAATCTCTTTTAATAATAAAAGCTCTGGAAACTCTCTGCAAATACACAGGCTTCGTGACAGATGGGGCGATATACATTAGAAACAAACATGGCATTAAATGTCGTATGTTGTCTTATGTATGTATGGCAGATCATATGATTTTAGCAAAGAGAGTTAAATTATTAATCAATTAATTGATACATTTGCGAATTGATTAATTAAAACATTCATTTCCAATAATTTTGTGCCATCGGCTTTGTGGTGTATATGCATGTGTGTGTGTGTGTGTGTGTGTGTGTGTGTTTGTGCGTTTAACTATCTTACTCTTGGAATAGTACAGCTGAATGATCATCCACCTGTGTGCTGCAACTAATGCTACGTTCCATTGTACCTCGGAACTCAGACCTCCGAGCTCGGAAGTCGAGGTGGTGAATTTCCTCCGACCTTCTGGGGGCGTAGTTCCAGTGGTCGATAATTCAGAGTTCCCAGATCATAATGGAACGATGACCCTAAAGTTCAGAGGTATAATGGAACACAGCATAATAATTACTAATCACAATTAATCTATTTCAGATAACTGTCACCCACTCTCAGGTTACACTGTCTGTGAGGACAGAGGAGCAAGAAAATATCTCATATCTGAGAAAAATAAATAAATAATTGATTGCCACTGATTCATTTTTCGAGTGGCGCTGATGACTGCTTTCATTGTTGGCAAACAAACCTTGACATACTTATCAGCCTCAAGTCTTTGCACTGCCCCCTTAGAAAATGGTCCCAACAAGGAGCGGAATTGAGTAAACCAGCTGTCCCGTGCAAAGATCATTTTTGTGATGGAAAATCGTCATGTTTTATGTATGCATACTGCGTGGCGTCCCTTCACTGTAGCTGCTTTGGCCTCGTGCAGCTGTTTGCCGTTGTGTGCACGCCTCTCCGAGGGAGAGCGGGACACACAAGAGTACGCGGCATCTGTTTCTGTTCACATGCTCCCTCACCAAACTTCTACTTTTAGAAAGAGTAAACAGCATTTTTTTTAAGAAAAAGAGAGAGGAGAAAAAATTAGAGGAGAGGGAAAAGGGGATTTTCAGACTTGATAATTGAGCAAATGACATGGGAATCAAGTCAGAAAGTGGGTTTTTAAGCATTTTCAAACCACACAAAGTTTAAAGCTACAGAATTGGAGAGCAAAGTATTTATATATGCCTCATTTTAGATGTATTTGCACAATTGTACAATAAAAAGCACACATCCTCTGGGTTTCTGTTGTAAACAGTTCGACGAAATTTCATTGGCTCACATGACGGAAACCCAAAGACCCAGAGCTGTAGATTTATGCACTGCAGAAAGTAAAGACAGTTTTTACTGCGTTGTGTTGCATTTTGATCCCCCCCCCCCCCCCAAAAAGAAATCCATAACTCATAGACATCCAAATCGATCACTCAATATTTTCATCAACAGACTTTAACTGAAGGTAACGCCAAGAGGCAAACGTGGAAATGTGAGCTATCCCCTGATGAAACAAGGTCCCGCGGGTAACAGGAATCGTTTTGTTCTCAGCGCTCACTGAGGACTTTTTAAAGGGTAATCTGAGTGATGGGATTTCACTGGAAGAACGTTGCTGCCAAAATCAGTGTGAAACGATGACAGAGATTTTCATAAGCTGGGGGAAAAAAACACTATAGTACTGCTTTGTATTCTTTTCCCGGCCGCAGCTTCCTACAGTCAGAAGCTTTCCAATTTCACACTGGGTTAAGTCAACGTTTGTGAGATTCTGTGTGCGTGTGGTGGCCGTGGTCTGTGATGTGGATGTGGACTTATCAGCTATCAAGCTTCTCCATCGTCGCACGGTGTGGAAAGTGAGCACAGAACGGCTCATTCGCTGGCCTGACTCCCACCAAGCTCCACTTCGCTGTCCAGGAGATCTCTGCAGGGCTGTGGTGACACAGCAAGAACGCTGAGCAAATAAAGGACGGCATGCATTGCATTTGCTCGAAACCACTTCCATATATATTTTATGTTACACTCGAACACACCGCATAGACGAGAGAAGGCCAGATGACCACCACTTTGCACGTAGGGTCTGCAGCCACAAATAAACCAATCAGTCCAAAACAAATTATAATTTCCACGCCCGTGTCAATCTGTTGAAATGGGGCATGATAAAGAGAAGATTAGGATAGGTCAATGTTGATTACACCAGGCAATGGCAAACAAATAATGACTCCGTCGGGAATTAGATCGGTTCCCCAGGAGCCTCGCTTTGACTATGCAATTCAGTCTGCCACCGGGTACGAAATTTCGTGGAGAAATAAACCGTGCGGCCTAAAAAGAAAGAGGATACCACTTTTGTTTTCCCCGGTAGCTGTCGGCAGCTTTTCCCCAGCTGGCGGAGATGGTGGACACTTGGAACAACCGGAATGCGGCTGCTTTCCGACACGTTTTGCTGAACTTTTCCGGATGGGCCGTAAGTGAGAAAGCAAATGTTGCTCCAGGCCTTTCCGGGGACTGTTCCTGCAAGCCTCCTATTAGAATTTCCGAAAAATCTCTACAAGAATCTTGGCGAGTGAGTGGGCGGTTTTACCTACAGCAGCAGTCCCACCACTCGCCCCGAATGTTCCGGACAATCTCCTGCTGTGTCCTACAAATGTTAGAAACCCAATTCTCCAGAGATCATATCTGACTATTGGCCTGGGGAAGAAATTCAGCTCTATACTTATCCACAGGGACCAGAGGGCCAGCGAAGAGGTAAACAGTCCACCGGCTGAAGGCCAGTCCCACAGAGGAGAGAGCACGGACACGACATTCAGTCGACATTCTCTCTAGATCAGTGCGTAACAAAACATGCATAATGCAACCAGATGTTTTAATCTGGCTTTATCGTTGCACTGAGATGGGGTTTAGCTCAACTAGGGATTTTCTTGTGGTTGTTTCTTGCTGTGGATAGTAGCCAGGCTGGCCCTGATGCTATAATGCTACAGCCAGCAGCGAGAAAGAAAATTGATCAATGATCCATTGTTTGATATTATAAACAAAGGATATCTTTTCTGGCAGTCAACGCTTTAAACTGAACAGTGGGGTGAAACTTACTTCATTCTGTTATGATCGAGAAGTTAACAAAAACAGAAGAGAAAAAAACGATCCGATCTTTGCGACGGCGGCGCCAACACTTGGAGACAAAGAGTTGTCTACAGCAACTCAAAAAGTTACGACCTTCAAGTTTCGTTTAGGATCACTCTTGGCATTGTGAGCCTCAGATTTTTTGGGGGTTTCATGGAAGAGAAAAAAGAAATGTCAGAGGGACCAAACCAAATGTGTTTGATTACTGGTTTGCTAGTAGAAAAAAAAAACTGATGACAAATGCTGATAAAAAGGTTGCCTATTCCAATGTCTCTTTTTCTTTTGCGTTCTGCCTCTCTCTCTCTCTCTCTCTCTCTCTCTCTCTCTGATAAAAATGTCTCTTTTGGTTAATTATTCATTTTGTTGCCATTTTTACCAGCGAACTTCATCATCGCTGCCACCCCTCTCTCTTACCATCTTACCAGCATGGGTCCCCCTCCCTCTGCTTCCCCTCTTCCCCTCCATCTCATCACCGTTCTGACTCCCGATGTTGGCTAATCTGATGCAGCCACAGATTTCCCTGTCTGATCTCGCATGGCCACAATTTTCCATTACATCCTCTACAGCACATTTATCTAATAGGGACACGTCATTTTCCTGGTCCATGTCTGTCTGGAGGACCGATTACTGTAAAAAAAAAAAACATAGTTTGAGATCAAATGAAATGCTTCTTGCTGGTAATCAAGGCTAGAGTGAAGGGTATTTTCTCTCTGTCTGCAGGGTCACATAGATGATCATATGAGCACACACACACACACACACACACACACACACACACACACACACACACACACAAAGATAGCTGTTTTACTGTATGGTCTGGTTCTGGACAGTGAAATGCAAAGATTAGCGGAGGGTGGCAAGAAGAAGGCTGAAGTTCCCAGAACATCATCGTGTCACACACACACACACACACACACACACACACACACACACTCACACACAAACAACGTCCAACAACCTCAAGTACCAGAGAATCTAAAAAAAAAAGAAGAAGTAAAGTCTATTCTTCGTCCTCCACATTTAGTTAAATAGCAGTTGGCAAACCACAAGATGGTTCTGGTGAGCAGTTGCTGAACGGGTAAACTATTTTACAAAACAAGTCCAACAATATTTCAGGGCAAATAATGATGCGTCTCTTTCCGTTATCGCTTATTATGCGGTTCAGAACAACCATCCAAGCATCGGTGTGCTACTGAGATATCTTCTCCTAGATGTTTGCTCAACTGAATCGGATCTTCCTTGAATGGCAAACGGCGTTCACGGTGACACTCAATGACACTACCTTTTACAGCCTTGTGATAATCTGATGTTACACACAGACATGGCCGCCTTTACCCTGCTTTCTTTTGGACATCTGCCTCAAGGATACAAAAACCACGCCCTACAAATCTGTGGAATATATTCGCGGCGAGAGAGTGGGCGCTCAAGCAAGGCGCCACCCCTCGTGACCCGCATCAACAACAACTGATCAATGTTTGAGTAAAAGGATCCATAAACAAAACAAAACAAAGTTTCCCGTGTGTCCAGACTGCACGTGTATCCTCGTGTGCCTGCTAGTTCGACCACAAGGTCGAAACAAAACATGCTCATCAAAGCTCAACTAGTGGCCAAGAAACTCAGCATGCGAGCAACGATTGCACAAGTTGCATCACATCACATCGCCCAAATGTTTGTTTTCGTATCGTCAGGTTTTTTGGATAATGTCTGCATGGACGGATGGATGGAAGGCCAAGAAGACAAGACATGTATCCGCTTTGCAAATTATTTGTATGACTTTGTGGTTGGCTTCATTTCAGAACGATATTGATTCTCCGAAGGCTCATTCACAACTCATCCCGGAGACATTAATAACAACTGGCTAGTCAGAGGAGTCCCATGGTGCTCCGACACAAAGCATCCACTGGCTGGTACTTTACCCCCTCCTGACATCCCACCAGCCCAAACACGCCTATCCCCCTCCCCTCTCTTGCACCCCTCCCCCCCCCCCCCCGTCCTTGCATTCCTCGACTATTGTGCCCTCCTTTTCAGTCATCCTCATATCACCCATAACAAATGGGTCCCGTATTTCCCTCTCCCCTCCTCCTCCTCCTCCCCCGCCTTTCTCTCATTTTCTTCCTCCCTCCCTAAACTCTCTCTCTCTCTCTCTCTCTCTTTCTGTCGTTCACTCGGTGCCGATGAAAGGCAGGCATTGAGCCGGCAGTGGCATTCCAAAACCTCAGGCCTCGGCTCCAGTGTGTCTGGCTATTCAACACTGCTGGGAGCCATTAGTTTAAGTAAGGCCTGACCCGCCTCCTCACCCACGGAAAAACCCTCAGATCTCCTGTTACACTCGGCACACAGAGGGGAGACACACGGCTGCTCTTCGGCTGCAACGAGCGTGTGCATGTGTGTGTGAGTCCAAGACGGAGACAAAAACAGATGAGTGAATACACAGAGTGCGGGTGGGAGGGAGAGCAACGCATGTTTATGAGTGAGAGGGAAAGTGGTCGAGAGAGCGCCTCGTGTTTCTGGTATGAGAGAGACCGAACGGGAGAGAGTGGCAGAGTGTTCGCTTCAAATTTATGAGCGCTGGGTCACACGCTCACTTGGCTGCATCTCCCTTAAGTTTCCACGCGGTGAGGCCAAGTTCGCAGCCCAGACGCCAAGCGCCTCTCACCAATAACTCCCCTTAAACGATATTCAATAAGCACGCACTTCTCTAAGTCCCTCCAGCCGCTCTCCTGTTTAACCCCTGTACCAGATACGCCGTCAGTTCTGTCCGTCTTACGGCACTCGCAGCTAAATCCATAAATGCGCCAATTTTGCTAATTGGAAAATGACACCGCGGGTCTGAGCTGGCTCCTTGATGCCCGCCTCACCCAATTGTCGGCACATAAACATGAACGGTTCTCATAAACAACCCAGTGTTTGGGAGAAGCTGTGTTAAAAGAGGCTGTGCCCGCTAAGACGTGGGCAGGCCCACACACACACACACACACACACACGTTTCTCTCTTTATTTTAGTGACAATACTGTTTCTTGTTCACAGTTGTCCAGTAAAAGACTCGTGACTTTGGCTCTTTTTTTTCCCCTGTCGTTTTTTTAATAGGGAACTAATTATCTGTTATTAATCAATTGCATCCTTTAGAGGTTAACGCACGACTTTGTGAATGGTGTCACACGGAGTGGCTGCAGTTAAAAGCACATTGCCAGAATGCTAGAAAACAAAAAGAAGTTGTCCTTGCTGAGGCTACGTCCACATTGATATGTTACATTTGAGAAAACGTCATTTTGAAACAAAACTTCCGACATCCGTCCAGACTAGCATTTCACCTCGGTCCACACAAACCAACCGCTTGAATAATAGCTCACCTATTATCTATTATCGAAGTAGGCCGCTGTAGAAGAAATGTAGAATCTTACACAAACAGCTGCTAGAAAATACAGCAAGGTCAGCGAGGCTTGTACTTCGTAATCCATGTTTGATTCACCGTTGGTGGACGAGGCTGACGCTGTTTTGTTTCCTGGCGGAAAAGAGTTACATGACAAATTTAGGGAAGAACACGGTGTGACAGATAACAACCAATCAGGAAGAAGGAGTCTATGTCAGTAGCTGTTTTTCCTACGACAAGTCAGAACATTTTTGCGAAATGTTTCCTGCCAGCCGCCTGGTAAAAATGTCTGGCAAATGTCAGAGAATAGAGCAGGACAATCTTCGGAACTTTGGCGGCGGGCGATTGGCCGCCCTCCCCGAGCGCGCAACCCCTCCGACGGAATGTTTCGCACTTTTTCCTGCTGCTGTGAGCGCGCCTGACAACCTACCGCTATACTTTCTTCACATGCGGGAAGCGAACTCGTGTCATCAATTTCCAAAATCTCGTCCGGGACTGGCGAGAAAACCAAAGGGCGTTTCCCAAAGTCTCAGTTTCAGGGGACTTAGACCGACTCCAGAGTAGTATGGACGCCAGGTGTTAACGTAGCCGTGGAGCGTTTGCATCAAACAACCAAAAACTTGCAGGCGGGCGATGAAAACGCCACCCACAGACCTCAGCCTTAAACTCTATTTTCGCCTGATGTCTGTGGAGCCTCTTGCTGCCAGCGAGCTCCTTCCACGTAAACCTTCCTTCGCTCCGTTTTCGCTCCCCGAGGCTGCGGGAGCAGCTGTGTTGTGCTCTTCCCTGTCGTTGGCCACACCTGTGATCCGCAGGTGGCTCATCTGGCAGCAGAGCCGGCAACACCTGGCCAGGCGGAGATAGAGCCTCCAGGCTTTACTCCAGCGCGCGCGCGTGTGTGTGTGTGTGTGTGTGTGTGTGTGTGTGTGTGTGTGTGTGTGTGATAGTTTGGGGGATTTCTGAAAGGCTCAATTAAAGCTGAGGGGAGATAAGAACTGCCCCCACCCTCACACACACACACACACACACACACACACACACACGTGTTGTGGCATGTGTTGGCATTTCCCAAAGTTTAGCCTCAGGGACGTTTGGACTTGTCAATGTTGCATTACAGTTTACTCAATTACGTTAGTTTAAAGACACAACAAACAAAAAGGAAAAAAACCTCCTTCCACCGTCAAAGTTGCTACCGCTTAGCTTTGTGGACCAAAATGCACGGATATCTCGTGCCGGGGGGACTGTCTGTGGCAGCACCTGCGTTGTTGTTGTTGTTGTTGTTTCGTAGATCCGCCGCGCACGGCTATGACATCTCACCACGGCACTACAGCGAGGACAAAACGAGCAAAGACAACAAGCAGACACACCAGCTGAGGACAAGACACAAACAACAGCACCCAGATCACATTCCACCCTGGGAACAAGAGCAGACAGAGTGCAATACAAGTGTGTGTGTGTGTGTGTGTGTGTGTGTGCAGCAGACGTGCAGGCCCTGCTCCCTGACAGCACAAGGCCCAGCAGGAGTGGAATCAGAGATTGGACAGATGAGGTGAACTTGACAAAAGTCATAAAACTCAAATGTGACATGCGGGGAGAAGAGCTTTGTGAGGCATGTTGGCTTCAGCGAAGACGCCGTGTCGCATTCAGTGCATGTGAGTGTGTTCTGTGTGTCAGATAAAGTGAGACCGTGCCAAGGCCGCACATCACGCTCCTCCCTATCTGCCCGGATGAGAAACGCTTATGATCTGGGTCAGGGACTTTGATTGCAGACGCATTACATTTGTTTCTTGTGATAATTCTATAAAACACATTATTTTTTCCTGTATACAGAAATATTAATGATGCAAGAGAAGTGGCATCTTGTGAAACCTTGTTTTAAAATGGGGGGGGGGGTGACAAGTTTTTTATGACGTGCGAGTCTTGAATATGAACTCAGCAGCGCAGCTGGATGTCAGCTTTTCTCTCGCGCGATGACAAGCCAGCCGCAGATGGACTCTGCATGGTGGCTAAAGACAGCTGACCGGGGATGGAGAGAGGGATAAAGACAGATAGATGCAGAGAGAAAGGGAGGGAAGGAGGAAGAGGGAACAAAGGGGGAGGGCGGCCGAACGTGAGACAGACTCGGGAGGTGAGAAAAGAAGTGCTGGAGTAACCCTGGAAGGCATGGAGAAAAGGGGGGAACCAAGGCTAACTCCTCTTTGTCTGCGCCAAGTGGGAAATGATGGAAGGGGGCGAAAGGCCTGAGAGGTGGGGACGGAGAAACAGCGGCATTAAAAAAGCATTAATGTGGTGATGGGTTCCCTTTACTTGCTTCTTTCCCCCCCTTTGCCTGACCACTCTGAAGTGACTGGGTCCTTTTGTTCCCACATAATGTCGCCCCACTTAAAGCAGAAGAGCGAATAAATGCCTGCACACAATCATGGGGCCTGCATCCCGCCATCCCCATGAAGGATACATGTTCTGGGGTTTTTTTTTCTTTCTTCACGATGATTCAAACGAAACACTTTTAACCGGAGAGAGCACACAAAAGAAGCATTAATCCCTTTTGGTTGAATAACTCCAACTCCAAAGCCATATGACAAATATGCAAAACCGCTCTCAAGAAACCCGTGAGCCACCATTTTGGAATAGCCAAATGTGTCAAAGCGATGTTTACGCTGCCTCGTGACACCTGAATACGGAGGCCGTGGCGGTGGCTGGCGGCATGACAGAATAACAGTCGACAACGCTCGGGAGCCAGGGCCTGCAACCAGAAGTGAAAGGCGCGGGGCTGGCTTTGTCTTTGCAGGGGTGGAGAAGGGGTGTTTTGTCAGGGGCAAGGCAAGCACGGACCCTCTTAACGGCGCCCGTCGCCTGTGCGGCTGGTATTCCAGAGGGTTGTTATTGACGGGTGATCCCTGGCGCAAGATCACATCTGGATCCCGTCCTCCCAGCCGCTCCGTGCAGTGCTGCACAGCAACAAGAAACAGCTGTGCAAAACTGGCTTCAATTAGCTTCACATTCTCCCTGACAGTTAATCCCTTTCTACTCCCCTTCCATCGCTGTGTTTTTTTTCTTCTTCCCTTCCCCTTTAACTGTTCGGCCGCTCCTCTCTCTGTCTCTCTCCCTCTCCGTTTTTTTGAAGCTTTGCTTCAGGTTGCCACACTGTCTGAAATAACAGACAGGGAAGCAGTGTGCTGAATTGGAAACAGACAGCGGGACAGAGAGCTCAGGGGTCTCACGAAAGGCGACGCGACAAAAAGACAGATGATGCAGTTTGCAGTGGTTTGGGAGTCAACACAAGGGAACTTGATAATAAGCTACAGAGATGATCCATTATTATTTCTTGTCACTCGGTAATAAACACTTCATTACAATCGGGTTTCAGTTAAATCTCAAACTTCTTACCGCAGATATGTGAAACTTGAACTGATTAAATTGTAATATTGGCCACTCAAACAGAAGATGCGAGATTCTTTGTTGTGGTTGGAAGCATTGGGCAACAACATAAATCCAGTCGTTAAACATCTCTTTTCCCACTCGAACCGCACTTAGCAAACACTTCAGTGTGATCCAGCCGAACAGAAAACTGAATAATACGTTGCCGCTCATGAGCCATTAATCAAAGTCGGCTCACATGAAACCAGTTCAACTGCACACCACCTCGACTCAGCGAGACTACACCGGGGGAATCCAGCACAGATTGGTCCTCTGATAGGAAATGGGAGCCAGATTTGAGGTAAGGGGGCCGATCTGATGGGCCCGATGAGCAAATCTGGAAGGTTCTGTAGTCATTGTAGCCCTGAGCCCCGAGTAAAGCACTAACAGGTGGCAGTGCTGGTGGAAAAGACCCACGCAGAGACCAGAGGGAGTGAGAAGGATACTGGGCTCACCGCCGAACACACACACAAACACGCGCATTTTACGAAAACACAGCCGACCGCACGTATGACACATAGCAACACACTGAAGAACAGTCGAATACCCTTGGACGCCGTTGCACTCGAAGCACCAGTCAAGCTTTCGTATCCGAAACCCCCCCCCCCCCCCCGACACACAGCAGGCACAGAAACATTTTTCGGAATCACGCACGTGCAAACAAACGGCCTGCTAAGACAAGAAACCGTGTCGGGGTGACTCAGAGAGGATCCGCAGGCACCGCTCGCTACCTCCAGCACAGGCGAACTCTCCCACATGGCAAAACACAAAGGGCCCACGTCTGGCAACACTACCAGCCCATTCAAGCCAAAACCAATTAGGTCTCTAATGCAAACCTGCAGGGCCCCTTTGTCGTTTATTTCCCCTTTTTAATGTCAGAGGATTGGAATCTGACTCCATAACCCACCCCAAAGAAAAGACGGGAACAGGCAAAAGGGAAAAATGATCAGGGCTTCCAAATCATCCACATGTTTTTGAGTAGAGCTAATTGAATCAAGGGAGAATGGAAATGATTGACTAGTGTGTGAGCAACGCTGAGGATACATGATCTTTAACACATTTTCTCCAAGTGTACACACAGCATCCCCTGGTTCCCAGAGGCCTATTTAGCTTTCTGCATAACATCAAATTACTCCAGCTTAAACAACAATTATGGTGAAACAGAAAATTACCCGTATTTTATCCTTTTTGGGGACGTAGTCGAAAACCAAATTTTCCAAAATAGGAATTGGTTTCAAACCCAGCATCCATCATGTTTATAGATTCATGTTACGGTACGCACTCTGCTGCTCCCTGGTGGCCACTGTAGCTCCTCCATCGTCATCATCATCACTTTTACCGTCATGTATCGTTGTCATGCGATTGTTTGTTATTCCGGCGGTGAAACGGGGGATCTAGTGGAGTCCGTGGGGGGGGTCACACGGGGACAAATGGGAGCCCAGAGTCAAGCAATCACACTCCGCTGACCCTTAATTGCGTTGCGGGACTGTAATATTGACCTCTGGTGTAAATCAAGAAGAAACCACCAGCAAAAAAAGGGGTGGAAAAAAACAAAAACCTTCTGGCATCAAGCAGCAGCTCCAGCCTGGTTTCACACCGCCTGGTGTTTTTGTCTCGAAAAGCGTCAAACTCCAGATGGTGAAGAAACAGAAAGAAAAAAAACTTTGCCTGGTGGATTAAGGGCTCCAAATCCTCCGCTGAAAAGACACATGGACCGACAGCGGCTATTCAATCAAATAGGAGCATAATAGCTGTCTTGTGCGGGCTATATGAGGGATAATGCATTCAATAGAGTGTGTGTTATGCATAGTTTATTCTCACTCTTTTAATGGATCCTAATGAGCGTAAGATCTGAGCAGACAAAGGGACGACTGGGGTTTTGTCTGGTCATTATGATGGTTTGATGTGATCTGAAGCAGCACATTCCCGGGTCTTTTTTTCTGCAGGCTTAGCACTCGCTGTGGGAGAAGAACCCCGGAGATAATAAGAGTGAGAGAAGTTCTGCTATATTTTCATTACCAAGCAAAAACAATTACCCTTGAGCTCAGATTCATGGTCCTGAATTATGTAAAACCCAGCGATGAGAACATATGGCTCATTTGTTATGACTCAGCATGCATCACTGTGTGCAGGTGCAGCAATATATATATATATATATATATATATATATATATATTCTTTTTTTAGAAATAGTTTTGACAGATTCATAGGTAGATAAGTAGAAGTGAGGCATTCATTCTCAGCACTTCAAGTTTATTTTTAAGTCTACTTACAATTTGAGACACTGCATAACGACCATGCTGCTCGTATTTTGTGAGTTTTCTTCTTGGCAGAATGACTTACACAATCATTATTTTTTTAAAGACCCTCAGTTTCTATTCGACAGATGCGGTGGATTAAGGCACTTTTGAAAACAATGCCTAACACACAGTCTGCAGGAGACGTCATCGATCCGGTTCACTAGCTGGCAGCAGGTAACTGGTCGCCTGTGCGGCACAGAGAGTGTTACGTGAGCAGGCTGCACTAATTGTGAGTATTAAATCAGAAAGACAATAACGCAACAGGGCAACGGTTTTCTCGGTAATGACGGGGATAATCACACGCCAGCGCTCAGCTGCCAGGGGCGGACCTAGATAACTATTCATGGGGTGGGGATGAGGGTGGCCGGAAGGCTTAAAGGTGGGTGTGTGCTGATTTGTTGCAAACTATCACATCATGAATCAATATTCGCTCCCAAATGAAGATATGTTTTAACTGAAAAATATCACACTTGTGTCTAAAGGTTGCACTATAGAAACAAATAAACTGTTTTATTTCTAAATCATCTGACATTTTTCTAAAATGCATGTCCATTTTCCATTGAACATAAGCCCCTTAACTTGGCCTAAAATGTGACCACAACAGATCATGCAATTATATATTTCATTCATTTTATGATTTTAACTAAAAGGCTAGAAACGACAATATTTTTTCCTTTGAAAGACATCATTATTAATAATGGTGTTAAACTTAAAACTGAAAGTTCAAACTCCTGCAAGTACTTCAATCAGACATCTGCAATCAAAGCTGCTTTGAGGCATTGGCTGTATGCATACGTCCGCAAAAGATGCTCCGGACACTGTCCGGAACTTCTGCCCATGTCAGATTGAAGCAGGAAAACCTCCGGAGAATTCCCAGCGAGCGAGTGGGCGTGTTGATGACCGTAAATGAAAAACACTGTTAGTCGAATTTTGTCCTGCATTTGTGAATGCGTCTGACTCGGACAATCTCCTGCGAGAATGCCCGCATGCAGTTTTGCTTTCACGTCTGAAAGCATCTTAAGATTCAAAACGATCGGGTGATCATGCCAATGCAAATTTTCTTGAAGGTTTTAAATTGGCTCCTATCTAGAGACCGACATACCGTATTAAGACGAGATTCACCAATCGTATGTCCTCTTTGAAGCCACACATTGAGTGTTGTCAATGATCTAAGGTGTGCTGAAGCTTCAGGTAAGAGACTTTGAATGAACTGTCACTCCTTTTGTCTGGGGGCATGTCGCTGGTGATTTCTGTGCCCTTTAAACTGGCTGCCTTTAAATTTGTCTAGTCAGGTTTAATCTGTTCCTCAATCAAAAGTTGGAAACCCCACTCACATATTTAGCGTTTTGTGTGTGTGTGTGTGTGTGTGTGTGTGTGTGTGTGTGTGGCCAGGACCCGGAGACACTGCACAGGAAGCACTCAGGGCCGGGAGAAAATGGAGGGAGCTGCCGCCCCGCTGCAGGGACTGTTAGTGGCAGATGGATGACGGTGGTCTGTTACCAACCCGGAGTCCTCACATGGCTGCTGGCAACGGTGTGGCGAGGCTATTTGTTTGTTTCCTCAAACCTCATTCCTTCACCGTCTAGCCTGCCAAATGCTGTCGCTGCCCTGTGTGCAGGGGAGGAGAACCCGCATCTCTTCGCGCAGTCACTTGCACTCAGACATTGAAGTATTCAAGCTCGCAAAGCTACGACAAGCCACAAGTTTCTCATTCATTATTTTTCAATTAGGTTGCTCAAAACGTGGGCGGCAGCTGGGGTGGCAAGGCATTTTTTAGGGGTGGTAGCTGCCCCCCCCTCCTTGCCGCCCCGGTACATCAGCCACTGTTTAACTCATATAATCCTCACAGCAGACACACTTCCATCGCCTTGAGCAAAGTCGTTCAAGACCTCGACTTGTTGGTGTATGCTATTCATTTTTATTTTTGAATTTGTGAAAATGCCACCACAATTTGTCATTGAAACAAGCAATTAAACACTAAAGGATGAATTGTACTTAAAAAAAAAAAAAAAACAAGCCCAGGGGAACAAATTAGTGCTGTGATTTAAAATGTAAAATATGACGTACTGTGCTTACGGTAAAGTCTGAAATTAAAAAGTCGGATATTGTGTCATTTGCTGAGCATCGTTAATGTGAAACCTGACTGAATCTGGACGCCATCCAGGGTCTCGCATGTTACATTACAAGCACAATATTTGGATGCTGGCTGAGAAGACTGTGAGCTGTACCGTCCCTCACACACACGCACACACACACACACACACACACAAAACCACCATTATCTTCCTATCCTCCCCCCTACAGCCACCCACATATGCCACACGCTCCTGTCCTCCCCCTCCCCCTCCTTTCCCCCCCCCCCCCCCCCCCCCCCCCCCCCCCCCCATCCTCCACTCCTGCCAGGCTGCCACCTGCTCTCTGCAGCATGCCGCACAGCTGCTTTGCTACAATAACAAATGAAGGTCCACCGTGGCGGACAGGAGTCATTACCTAATGCTCGCGCTGCATAGAGGATCCCAAGGAGGCATCGGCCACCACACAGAGGTTGCCTCCTGTACAGAATGTGTAAAGCGAAGGGGGCCAAAGGCCACTAATTGTTCTGGTGTGTGTGTGTGTGGGGGGGGGGGCTACAGTTTGTGGATACAGGAGCCAAGAATCACCACTTGCTGTGTCATTGTAAAGTTGGCAGCATGCAAGTTGCATGCTGCCAACTGTGCCGCTCCCACAGACAATAAGAGACGGAGAGGAGACGCGATAAACAACACAATATCACATTCCTGCTAATAAATGTATTTTAATCTACTACTGAGCGATTTTTGAAGCACTTAGAAACGGTTATACACACTCAAATGTATTGGATAGGCCATTTATGGATCAACATGAAGATATTTTGATTGACAATTTGATGTGAGATGTTATACTAACATCTCAAATTTTTCAAAATCAAATAATGTTTTCTTCTTTCATACAGAGGGTGACAAAACAACTTTTTTTTATCAGTGTCATTAATTAATAATACAACTATCTAGAACTTGGATCTATTTCTGTGATTTGCCTATTGTTTGAGTTACACTGTGGTCGCATATGATTGGACGGCGTACGGGTATATATGTGATTTCTTATTGCAAACAACCAGTGTGTTTCACGTGTTTCAGCTCGTGAATCCATCAGCGTAATTGAAATCTAGTATGCATGTAGCGAGTTGCCCAGTAGCGGAGAATCAATAAACCTTTGATTGTGACAACAATGTCCCGTCTAACTCATCTCGTCAAGCAGCCCCGTGACAGGTTAACAACAAGATGACCAGTCAGTTAGCAGGAGTCAAAGGAGGAACAGGGGCCCAGACGGTGGTGGGATTTTCCGCTGCCATTATGGCTCCTCTGTGTGACAGCTGGCCACCCCCCCGCCCCCACCCCCCTCTTCCTCCATCACCTTTCAGGGTCTTTGTCAGAGGGGCCTTTAATCACACCAGCAGGCCTGTTACACAGCGAATCAGCTGACCTGACCTACTGTCTGACTGAGTGATTGTCTGAATGTATAACCTACTGAGCAACATGCAACCCTCTCCAATTAACCCATTGACATTAGCGCAGCACGCAAACTGATGTGAGAACAGTTTGACAACTTTCAATTCAAAGCTCCCGCCGAGACAATGGCAAATGTCCGGTGTATTGTCTTAATGTTTTCCCATCGAGATCGACCCCAAGTGAACCACGGCACTCAAATTGACACCGTTGACCAATTGAGAACTGACTTGAGAGCCTCTAACCTTTTCAGGTTATAAATAGTTCTAGTGCTATAAATAGTACACTAACAGGGAGAGAGAGTCCAAAATGGAGGTAGCTATAGACTTAGCTGTGGTGCATAGCCTACATTAGTCTCTAGCTGTTTTCCGACAAGAAATTGTCCATTGAGTCCGGACATGCAGTTTGCTGTTCTCATGTGTCAGATCCGCTCAAATTTTCCAAAACATTCAGGCGAGGGGTGGAGCCTGGGTCGAGCGTGCACTCGCTCGCCGTGAATCTTGCGGACATTATGCTTCTGTATTCTCACATGGACTCACTTGGAGATTTTTCGGAAGTTCATCCAGGGGGCTGGCAGGAAAAAGTTCTAGAAATTGTCCAGAGGGACAATTGCATTCTCCCATACAGCCCCCCCCCCCCCCCCGAAACATTTTCAGGAAAATTTCTGTAACTGAGTCTGAGAGCAGCTTTAGTCTACGTCACCAATTTTCAAGCGCGAATGCTCAGGGAAGTCATCACCGCCTCGGAGTGATGCGACAGATCCAACGGCTTTGTAGAAAAGATGGCACAGATTCAATCCCACACGTTTGCCTTTGGCAACCTGTTCCCTCTCCACTGTACGCTGGGTTTACCTGACAGATTCCTGATCCCCATGAGAGAAATGTGTTCTCTAATCATTTGTTCTTTCACGTTACTGAGCCCAAGACAGGCCACGGCACTGTCTGGGACTGTTTACCCTACTTTGTCAGGAGCTGTGCCATCTGCGTGAGCTCTGTAGGTTGCATAAATGCTGGAAAGATAGGACACCTCCACAAAACCTGTTCCCTTTTATTCATAGTTTCTGCTCCTTCCAGTATCATCCGTTCTCTCCCGTGTGCCATCCCTCTTATTCCCTCCGTTGTCCTATGATTTCACGTCTCTTCACTCACCAATTATCTTTCATGATGTATTCTCTTTTGTGCATCCCCCTTCTCCTCTTTTTCTACATGCTCCTCTCCTCCTGTCAGCCACGACAACTGGCAGGCCGGACCCTGCCCCGTGGTGACACTTCACCCATGCTGACCCACGCTAACCCGAGCCAGATTAGTCGTCCATGTGGCAGCCAGGGCCAAGGCCAGGGTTTCTGCTGGGGATGGGATTGGGGGAGTCTGAAGTCAGCAAGATGGCCCAAGTCATCATAATCATTCATTGCCTGCTGGTCCTTCTGTCCTCGGCCTCCTCCCACTCGTCCGGCTTTTGTGTTCCCCTCATGTCAGGGCCACGCGGCACGTGTATCAGCTGAGCCCAGGGTGGACAGAGTCAACGGGGTCAGGTGGCAGACGCCTGGTTAATTCTCCTGGGGTGAGCAAAGAGCTCGCGTCGGATCCAACAAACGGAAACGCACAGACGGAGACGCGATCGCATTCACTGTTGTGCAAATGGTCAGTCTTTATTGTTCTGTCCTCTTCGCAAGTCAGTGCAGAATGAAGATAAAGAAATGTTATTATGAGAGAGAGAGCTAAAAAAAAATTGTTTATGGTCTGTCAGACAAACGGACAGATCAGCAACAAGGAGGAGGAGGGGAAGATTATGAACACATGACCAGATGGAGCGAGAGATAGCCCTATTATGTAGATCCTCCCGTCCCTCAGCCCTGTCCCCTCTCCTCTGCGTAGATCCCTCATGCATATATACCTTTACATTATTCAGTAGGGTTATAATGAGAGTAACTGAATATTGTGGGGGTTAAAATAAAAAAAGGCCGTCGAGCGGTTTGGATGGCAGAAGGTGGGCCACAGGTGTACAAGCCCGAGACGTATTCTTCTGTTTGACCTCTCATTATCACCCCCGAGTTTTCATTCATTATGATCCCGTGTCCTCGGGTGCAGCGTGGTGTGTCTGTCTACAGTCTGTTCACAGTCTGTCATTTATATTTTCAGATTAAATTATTCCATATTTTAATCCATTATTGTCTGCTCATCTCGTCCTCTTGCATGTGGGTCTTTTCCCTCATTACGCACGTCTTTCTCCGCTCTGCTTGTTTCAACGACTTGTCCAATGACTAGCCACGCGGCTTGGCAGGAGCTTATCAATAACCTGAGTTACATTTGCTTCAATGGGCAAAACTCCACAATCATCACTCATCTGACTGTTGACTGAAATCTTTTTCCAAACTCAACTGTCACATCTGTGCAGCTCTCCGAGTCCTCCTGTCAATCTGTTCCACTGTTTGTCTGTGATCGGTTCATTTGTCTGTCCACCAGCCTGTCGTGGATGGCTTGTAGGGGTCTGGTCTGTTGTTACAGAGGAACAGGTGGGGCAGACAGACACACACACACACGCACGCACGCACACACACACACACAAACACGCACATACACACTCACACACTCACAGAGGAACATGGGCAAAGGCAACAAAACAGTTTGTTCACGAATGTAAATAAATAAATACATAAATAAAAAAATACTTGTGTGTGTGTGTGTGTGAGAGAGTGTGTGCGCACGCACACGCCACAGCCACCGGCCCAGCTTCTGCACTCGATGTGTGCAATTTAGAGCAATGCATCTTTGATGCATTAACATGCATATCAGTTTCCTAGCTATCATTGGGATTTTATAGTATCCTGGTTATGTTTCATGCATGTAAACAGCTTATCCCAGTTGAACAGAAACCATTTATACTAACTACTTTTTTTTTTTACACTTTTCTGACAACCTCTCTAAATCTTTAGGAGAATTCCATTAACAACTCCCGGAAGATATTACAGTGAAAATGATGATGAAGACTGGCCTAAATGTCTTCACTTTGGACAAAGGTCCTCACTGACAGTGGTCCTCAAAAAGATAGCCCCCCCCCCCCCACACACACACACATATGCGAGCTGCAGGGAGGCAGGCTGTCAGCCACTCAGACACTGACCCATATGGTAGACCTCTGGAGCTGCTGCCCTCAGCAGAGTAGGGGAGGGACGGATGGAGGGAGGGATGGAGAATGGAGCAGGAGGAGGTGGGGGACGACTGAAATTAATCAGCCGGCCACCCCAACTGTCCTCCGTCTTTGGAGAGTTGAGACATGCATATATGTGGCAGATTGAAAAACAGGGGTGTGGGGGGATGGCAAGCGGGGGGTTGTGTTTAGTTGTGTGTGTGCGCGCGCATTACTGTTTGTCTAACTCAAAATTCTATATATCTAAAAGACATCCAAAGATATTTTCATCATTGATCGCCCCTTAGAGCCCATTACCTGTGACCTTTGCATCTCCATAAATAAATGATAATGATAATAATTTGCAAAATGGTAAAATGAAAGAAATATTTATATAATTTCAAAAATGCATTTTCAATTTTCTATTATTTTGTGGCGACTGATTTCAACACACCACACACTAATGAAAGCACAGTGTAATCTACAGTGATTAGGGTTTAGCGACAAATATCAGATGTGTTGCTGTACCCTATGTTAAAAAATACAGTAATAGAAATCATCAACACTTGGAGAGTGAATAATTTGTGGTTGTTTTTACTCTTCCCCAAAAGGTTAAAGTCTTGACATTAACTCTATTACAATTTAAAATGTTCTATACCCATATTGGCTCCAAAGTGTGTTCAAGTATGATTGTTAATAGCCCACATCTTTATTTGAAGCACTTTCTTTTACATTTTGTTTCTATGAAAAGTGATACATAAATAGAGTCTTAGTCAAATGCCTGTAAAGCCATGATTCCTCTCAAGTCAAATGCGATGGAGCAGAACGAGAACAACAGGAAATGTGTCACTGCCCAAATTTTCCTGGATGCCACTGTACATATGTTTCCATATGACAAGCAATTTTTCCAGTGACTACATCAACTTCAATCTACAAATGTGTACACGCATTCTTTTGTGTGTGACTGATCCTTACAAATCCTATTGTTCTATACACTGAAGCTTTGAAAAAATATGAAGGCCTTGTAGTGTGAAGGACAGACTGGCCACCTGCCACTCACATCACAAAGGAGCAGGCTGACAGATGTATAGACAGCAGGTCAGATGGTCATATAAATACCTTGTCATAATGCTAAATGCGCACTACGTCCACTGCTTAGGTCAAGCGCTGCTGCTGAATTCCCCATGTCATTGTATACGTGAATACACAAGAGATGGGGCAACATCAATCAATCAAACTGTACTTATATGGCACCTTTCAAACAAATCATATGCAATTCAAAGTTTTTTTAAAAACTCTGATTTAGAGACTAACGCTTACCAAAACAAACAATGATTAAAAAGACAACAATAAAAGAGGGGTAGTTAAGATAATAAAAGATATATAAAATTTAAATTAAAAATCTAAATAATCATTAGAAACAACAATACATGTTATAATCTATAGTACTGCACAAATAAATGATATTAAGATAATAAAAGGTCAATAAGGTTGGATAAAAAGAAATGATAATGATCAACACACACTAAGAGGATCTGAGTTTTCCTGGCTCATCATCCACGAGCAAGTCCATATAAATACACACACACACACACAAGTTAATTTCTCTTATTTTAGAGTAAAACAGAACTAATTTTGGTGAATTTATTAATTTTACAATAACACTGGCACAGGCAATAATACGTGAAAATATTCCTGAATTAGTAGGTAGACAATATTGACTATACCTTGTCAGAAAGCTGCGTCATAACCAAAAGCAGGCGGCAACACAGCATTTGAATTTTTCTGTCCGTCTCGAAGTAATGTAGTCATTTCATCACTAGGGGGAGACAAAAGATTAAGAACCAGCTGTCGTAAAGTTGGCGTTCAGCAGAATGATCAACTTGAAGTCTTGTGCATTACGTTCAATCGATGAACGAAATTCAGTTATAGGAATAAAGCTGCCGCTCTATAAATACCAAGGAAACATTAACCAATTATACTTTAATGCAGCTGTTTATGTAGCGCTAGTCGATCTGATCAGCTGCTTTAATGTTACTAGGAGGTTTTATTAACACACAAACTGTTTTTTTTTTTTTAAAGTTGCATTGAGAGCAAAATAATCTGTCCCTGTTCCAAAACTTGTTTTCCTTCAGGGTCCAATTGCCCCCCACCAAGCCCACCCAGAAGAATGTTTTCTAAAAATGGGTGCTGTAGCTTATTTGCTATTTCACCTGCTGCGAAGCAGATGTAGCACAGGCTGCCACACACACACACACACTAACACACAGCTGACGGCCCGGCAGATCACTCGCAGATCCAATGGAGCGTAGGAAATGTGGGACAGCTTGCTTCATCAGCTTGTTTCAGTGACTCGCGCACGTTTTTAATGTCTACTCTGTGCAATTACAGGCATCTCTGCTGAGTCACCAAGACTGTGGAGTGCTTATCGGCGTTGATCGCAGTCAAGACAAAGAGCAGATTTCTCGCTCGTGGGCTTATTGCTGCTGAAATCCCACCTTATTGTATATTAGTTTCAAACAAATGCTAGAGAGCATCACAGAGCATTTGTCCTATTTTGTTTGAAATATAGATTATTTACTACAAATTTGCACAAGATTTTGTTTGTGCATGTTTGGGGCAGAACTGCTTGATGGATTGGACTGACGGAAGGTGGAGAAAAAATTGAGAGAAAAAAAACACAATCAGGGAGAAATGGAGTTGGCTCAAAATTAAAGTGATTCCAAATGTTGTTTTGTGGTCTGAGAATAATGGGAAACAAATCAGGATCGAGACAGATTGATGATAATAGAGCTAAAAAAACTGAGTTCTCACAGGTTTGCACAAATCTTTTACCATTACCATTTACACCTTAACAGTGATGCCATGCTCGGTCCGTTAAAAGTATTAAAAAGTCTTCTCCAATAATTACAACGTGTCTTTCCTTTCACTCTACGCGCATCAAGTCGATCTGTGTCTGGAAATAATTTCACTTTATCGGCGCCCGTACACACACTGTGCTGCCAGCTCGATTAGTGTCTACGAGGTGTGTGTCTGCCTTCTTTTATTAAGATTTTGCGGGTTTATTAGTGGACCAGAATCCCAAACAATCTAAACAATTCTGTTTGTTTTAAGTTGAAAGCTTCCAGGGGCAACAGGTTCCTTTATCGCTGTTGTTAACATCACGTCCGTTTGTGAGCATGTTCTCTGTCAGCA
Source organism: Scophthalmus maximus (assembly GCF_022379125.1). Lineage (NCBI taxonomy): Eukaryota > Metazoa > Chordata > Actinopteri > Pleuronectiformes > Scophthalmidae > Scophthalmus > Scophthalmus maximus. Next base: position 8,247,143 of record NC_061520.1, read on the forward strand.
GAGGTCTTTTTATTTGAACAAAGATCATATACAGACACATTTGGCATTAAGATCTTAATATTAACCCTTACAAAACATTCAAGGCGCATAAGGACACATTGAACAAGTGTCAAAAAATAACAAATAAAATAATATGATGATAAAATAAAATAATATAACAATAACATGAACAATAATGAAAAGTAGATTCCCTGAGCGCATAAGAGGTCATAGAGGTTCAAATGTTTTCAAAGAGCCAGAAGCTCTGAGGAGGATCCGGCCTGTTTCCTTTTCATGAGCTTTAAGGAACTCAGGTCATTTTCAACAAGGTCCCTTTTTAAAAACTGGGAACAGTGGGTTTCATTTGGATTTGTGGATTCAGCCGAGGTCGTGCTGAAGGCCATTTGTGGATTTCATGCCTGCTGTATCAGTATTAGTATTAGTATTATTATATGATTTGGTATCTGTTGGGATTCACAGTGTAAAGTAGATCTGTGCTCCGGGCCCTGGTGGTTCAATGCACGTGAAGTAAATGTATAAATTGTATTAAAAATCCTAATCGTGTATGACTGCAGTGCACACACTTCATTAATGGAGGGAATTAAACAGAAGCCCCTTTGAACTCTCAGTGTGTGTGTGTGTGTGTGTGTGTGTGTGTGTGTGTCGACACCGTTGCTAATTGTATCACCCTCAATTAACTTTACTTATACTGGAATAACCTCTTTAAAGTGGAGAGAGAGAGAGAGAGAGAGAGAAGGGGAGAGAGAGAGAGAGAGAGAGAAGGGGAGAGAGAGAGAGAGAGAGAGGAGGGAGAGAGAGAGAGAAGGGGAGAGAGATAGAGAGAGAGAGAGAGAGAAGGGGAGAGAGAGAGAGAGAGAGAAGGGGAGAGAGAGAGAGAGAGAAGGGGAGAGAAGGGGAGAGAGAGAGAGAGAAGGGGAGAGAGAGAGAGAGAGAGAGGAGGGAGAGAGAGAGAGAGAGAGAGAGAGAGAGAGAGAGAGAGAGGAGGGAGAGAGAGAGAGAGAGAGAGAAGGGGAGAGAGAGAGAGGAGGGAGAGAGAGAGAGAGAGAAGGGGAGAGAGAGAGAGAGAGAAGGGGAGAGAGAGAGAGAGAGAGAGGGAGAAGGGGAGAGAGAGAGAGAGAGAGAGAGAGAGAGGGAGAAGGGGAGAGAGAGAGAGAGAGAGAGAGAGAGAGAGAGAGAGAGAGGGAGAAGGGGAGAGAGAGAGAGGGAGAGAGAGAGAGAGAAGGGGAGAGAGAGAGAGAGGGAGAAGGGGAGAGAGAGAGAGAGAGGAGGGAGAGAGAGGGAGCGACCCCCCCCCCCCCCCCCTCCACAGGACCGCCAGCCAGCCCCGTCTAGAGTTATTCCAGGAATGCGTTGAACATGGCCGCCTCGACGAAGGAGCACAAGACGGGACTGCTGGAGCTCCGCGTGACCGTGGACCGCTGGACCCGCGTGCTGGCCACGCTCACCGGGGACACGCTCACGGTGAACCCCGGCGAGGGCGCCGAGGAGCCCGGCGCGAGGCCCGGCGCGAGTCCCGGCGCCGGCGCCCTGAACGGAGACCCCCCGAACCTGGGCTCGTCCGCGGTCCCGGAAACCATCACCAACGTGAAGCGCACCGTGCGGGTGACCAAGCAGGACGTGGGCGGACTCGGGATCAGTATCAAAGGTACGTTTCGACGGCGGAAGCCGGCGGCATGAAGTTTGGACTTGTTCGTTTGAGTTTGGTGTTGTCGCAGAGCACTCACTTACTGTCAGGGACGCCGAGCGGGGGGCGACCAACCGGCGGGTCCACTCGCCGCCGCACCGAGCTAACTTCAAGTTGACCGTTGCGCGAACTCTCCCGCTAACAGGACGGTTACGTTCAACTTGTGTTTTTTTTTCTGTCGTGTTGATTCGACACAAGTTCTTCTCCGCGTTTATTTATTTATTTATCTATTTTTTATTTTTTTGGACTCACACTTAATAAATCCACTCTGTGTTCTGTACATATATTAAAAGGATAAAATAAAATCAAATAAAAAAATCCCAAGTGCTCAAACTGTGCTTCATCTCAAGTTGGGGGGGGGGGGGGGGGGGGGGGGTGTCTAATAACGTCCTAATAAGGAACAGTTTAACACAAGCTAACGTACATATGTTACTGACAGCGTAGTGAATTAAATTCTTCTTTACTTTACCAAGTTTTGTACTCATGTCGTAGGTTTTTCCCTTTTCCATTTTTTCCTCCAAAAACACTTGCTTTTTATAGGTTTCCATAAAAAAAGTTTGAATAGCTGCCGCTAATGTATTTAACTGTGAAAACCAACATTTGTTTTTGTTTCTTTTAATTGTTGTTCTATGGACATTAGAGCATAAGATTACATGTTAAGTTGACAACATTCTGACGACATGTAATAAACCAACACACACAACAACAGTTTGTCAAATGTTGCAGCATGTTGACAGTTGTTTGCTCCTCTACAACTTTTTTTCTTCTTTTTCTGTTGCCTCCAATTTTTTTTTTTTTAATTTGGAGCCGTACATCTGAAAAGAGTACTTGCACCCGCAAGAAAAGGAGAGAGGATTGTTGTGTCATGAAAAAAAGTTGTGGCTGTGTGAGGACTCATTAGGGGGCTGTGCGAGTGAAAAGAGATGGCACAGAAACGGGAGTAAATCCATCGCGGCTTCTACAGGAGTAAACTGGTTTCGACTGACTTTTTTTTTTTTTACAGGTTAACTTTGTGATCAGAGTTGAAGCCCGCTGCTGCACATCAAGGTTACAGCGCCATTGCTCCTGTATAACTTCTCAGATGTGAAAAGGTTGTGACCTCCCCATATCTTACAAGCCAGGCTCTACATACCTGCGCTGTGTACTGAGTGGCGGCTGACAAAAGCCTTTTTTTTCCCCTTCGTCCCCGTTTTCTCGACCTGCAGCAACAGGCTGCTATCTCAGTGGCGATCTCGACGTGAAGAAGACTGGTAGGGTGGAACGTTTTGGAAGCTATGTAAATACGAAAGATGAAATAGAATAGTGCAGCGATAACGCTGCATACTACACTTGTTTGTGGTTATGATTGTAAGGATGTGATATGTGTGTGCCACCACTCACCCCGGGGCTGTGATCTGGGCACTATCGCAACGAACATTAAAGGGGCAGTAAGTAATTTTGGAGAAAGATTGTTCGTTTTTCTAACTGCACTTGTCGGGTGCTTCGAACCCGCAGCCTCGGTTATGGGAGACGGATGCGCTAAACCGCGAGTTCAAAACCCCCTGATTCGTATGCATTCATTTTGGTGCACACACTGAACCGACAGATAGCGGGTCGTTAGGAAACATTCGCTGAATTTTACAACACGTGTATTGGATTAGAAATCGCTGCCCCTTTAAGACAGAAAAAGGTGCAACTGTGTAAATGGTGTCGGTGAACTTGCATGTGAGTTACAGCCTCCACCTCCCGACAGGTTCCCGGTGTACAAGTATCGACAGGTTATCACTTGGCCACTCAGCGGTGCACAGGGTCGATTTAATGGACCGCTGTCGACTCGCTCCGTTGTCATGCTGCAGAGACGCTTCATCACTGTAGCTGCTGGCTGACGGGTTAATTTTCAGTTCTCCCACTGTTGCCACCATCAACAACAACAACGACCAAGCCAACCACTCATGACATAAATGTGATGTCCATCTCTGTGGAAAATCAGACAGCATGCTATTAACGCAAAACCATTTCCGCCGCCCCGCTGGGTTGACTGCTGTTGTGATGCTGGTTTGTTCAAAGACAGAGATGAAGCGAGGGGAGGAAGACGGGTGTCGCAGAGGGACAGGGAGAGAAGACACAAAGAGCAAAGCGTAGACAAAACCGTTTAATCTGTTAAAACGGGACACAGCGTGAGCCAACGGTGATCAAATGCGTAGAAAGAGAGTGTCAAAAGGGGTAAAGCAAAGTGAAAGAACACGGCAAAAGTTGCCAGCTAGCTGACACCACGTTGTGAACAGCTGAGAGGAGCCGTCCACAGCCGGCCAGTTGTCACTGGCCAAGGATGGAAGCTATGTGGCTCGCAGTCAAGTGCTCCACTCGTGTTAATTTTAGGGAGCCCACCCCTGCTCGCAGAAAAGTGCGGGGGCAGTCAGCCTCTTCGTGTCTAAATTTACAGCGGGAGAGCCCAGGAAGTGAGGCTCGAGGTCTGTCGACAGGCCCGCTGGTCGGAGAGAGAGGAGGAGCATGCCTACGCTCTCTCGGTGGGAGCTTGCCCCCCCCCCCCCCCCCCCCGATGCTGTCCCAATGTGTTTTGCCCCACTTTCGTAGGAAGCGATGTGAGTTGAAATCAATATTTGAAGTTGTAGGGTGCATGTTATGAATCTCTTCTTTGGTGTTTGCGCTCTTTTGTCACAGGCCGGCTCAGATGTTCGCGGCATTTTTTGTCCGGTAACAAAGCTCAGGCGCAGTGTTATGTGACCGACCTGCTATTAAAAAGATAGTCCCCCCCTCTGTTTGGCTTTGCACTCATCAGGAATACTTTTCCACGTTATCTAGTCTTGTGTTGAATCTGGTTGTTGTTGTTGTTGTTGTTGTTGTTGTTGTTTGCTTGTGTGATTGTTCATTGGCAGCCGAGGAAGTTTGATGAAGTTAAGTGCTGATCGTGCTGAATTCTTTGAAAGGAGCATTATCACCACAAACACACTGTTTGCACAAAACTACCTAATTAGGTACATGTCATTGTTGTACAAACCAGCACCATTCATTTACCTGTCACGGGCAGCTCCACACCTCCGCCGCCGCCACCACCCTGCTGTCAAGTGAGTGACAGGCTGCCAGCTGGCGGGTGCTGAACTCTGTTTGCCAGGAAAAAGTTGGAGGAAGAAAGACGGGCATGCTAATGGAATATTGGAGGATTACGGGTTGTGTAGGAGTGGCAGACATATTGACAGCATTTTTCCCCTTCAATATGTCAAGGGTGTTTATTCAGCAGTCATGTCAGGGAGAAGTATTTGACATTGGAAGTGAACCTGAAAGTCTGTAGGGGGGGGGGGGGGGGGGGGGGGGGGGAATTGAAAGGAGATATATAATGGAGGAAGATGGTTAATGTGTAATTGTCACTGTGGGCCAGTCTGCAGAGGTCACATTTAATTTAATACTGTAGTTTGTCAAAGTAGGGTAAAATAAAAACTTCTTTACTTACATCAAGTCACTTGATGTAAGGAATTTTATATGCGTCAAATCCCAAGGAATCACCCACAGGAAGCAAACCTGCGGAAAATGTATTTAAAATGAATTACATATAATCCTCTTCTAGATAATTTCTCACCAGCCTGAAGGCAATAGTCCAAGTGCCAGCTGATTAATGACGATATTTCTCATGAAGAGTAATTGTCCACACCAAAATCAGCAGGACCACAGATCAGCCTTCTAGCTGACTTTCATTTAACAAGGGAGAAAGGCAGGCATAGGAAGAGAGAGAAGTTACTCCATGGGGGTGAACTGTGTCTGTCCTCACATACTCTTTTAACTTAACAATTTAAGTGACCAAATTCGCCCTTAAATGGGTCAAAGGTTGTACAGTTTAAGTGTGAATGTATGCATAATGCAACTATGTGAAACAGCAGGTTCCTGAGAAACAATTTCATGATGATAAAAACTTTTCTGTTTTCTAATGCAGGTGGGAGGGAGAACAAGATGCCAATCCTCATCTCTAAGATTTTTAAGGGCCTGGCTGCTGACCAGACTGAGGCACTTTATGTCGGTGACGCCATACTGTCTGTCAATGGCAATGACTTACGGGAGGCCACACATGATGAGGCTGTGCAATCGCTGAAGAAAACTGGAAAAGAAGTCATACTCGAAGGTAAGGTATTTTTCAGAAATGCAGAACCCTTCAGAAAAAAGTCATCCAGAAATCCGGAACAGAGACTCACTTATTCTTTGTCCGACCCCCGTAGTTTCATAATGATTCAATTTTTTTTTACACATTTCATAATAACATAAAAGCTCTATATTAGTGTTTCGCACTGTTGCTTCTTTGTAGAACTGTGTGCAGTGCTCTATGCTCTCTCTCGCTCTCTCTTTCTCTCTCTCACAAACATACACACACTGACCTGTATGTCATAATCGGACTGGCCATCAGCACCACGTGAGTTCCCCGGTGAACAATCAATGCAGCCATTAAGTTTTAGCATCTATGTGGCGAAGAATCATGAAGATGGTAGGAGATATCGGCTTTAGTTGCAGCTTAACATATACAATGACACGACACAGAAAATGTGCTGTATCGTAACATGTATCATTATCTAAATTCTAAATTACCCATATCAGGATATGAGATTTTGGTCATCGCACGGCCCTTTGCCACAACTATCTGATGATAAAGAGGCATTTCATGCTTAACAGTATAACACTCCTTATCTCCCATGACCTTACCTTTTCTCCACTACTCCGCTCCAAATTGAAATATAGATGTAAACAATGGTAACTTTTGATACCTTGATGTTTCCATACGTTGCTCCAGCACTTTGTTTGAATTTTCCTTAAGGGGCCAAATATGATGCGCTGAGAGATGCGGCTCGTTCAATCTGAACTTTGATCAGACTTCCTCGTAAAACATCCAAATAATGAGTTGAACTGAAAGAGCAGGAGGCAACCAAAGACTCATATTTCAAGAACGCTTGTTGTGGCTCACACTTCTGAGCATCCCGGCGTGCTAATGAGCAGTCTTCCTCAACATCAAACACTTTTGACAATGAAAGTACTTTAAGTTCATGCCAGACAGCACAGTGCAGAACTTATGGGCTGAGACCTGCTGCCGCGCATTGGAAGGTTTGCGGCGGAGGCAGCAGGTGTTTGATGGTGTTTTTTCTTTCCTCTTGCTCATACTCATTCTTCAGAGCAGACAGCTAAATGAACCGTATCACTTTTCTTTTGTCCTCTCCTGTCTCATCCCTAACTTTTGGTCATTTGCAGGGTGTGTTTTTTTTTTTTTTGCATGCACACTAGTGTTCGTGGGCACACATTTGCCTAAAAGCATCCGCCTGCTAACAGGTGTGAAACAACATGGTGAATCTGTGAAGTCGTCGTTACTTGTGAGGACAAGCGAAGGGGGATTAAGTGCAGTCTTCTCTCTTGCCAACTGATTGCATCACATGGATTCTGCATCCCCCACCAAGCTGACAAAGTTTGAGCGAGATTTATACAGGATGTTACTATTCAAAAAGAATATGATTTTATCAGGAACCGTGAAGCTTGACACTTCTTCTGTTTTGCTTTTATTATATATTCTTCCTATAGATCTGTACATGCTCTTTGTTCCAATCCGTGTTTTGAGAGATTTCCAGATGAATGAGTATGTCAAAGTCTCCCCAGAAACTGGGATAAAGAAAAACACTGGCCTGGTGTGCAATAAGCTGTATGAAATAAAAATGACTCATGCACTCAGTGCATGAAACATTACATAAACTTTCCAGTTGAGAAAATGAATGTAAAAATAGGGAACACTGAAACCAGAGTTACCAGTGTTCCATGTGACAGCATTTCTGTGGGTGAACTTGCGCAGTGGGCTAGCGCCAGTAACTTCAGTCGGTGGAGCCGATACAGCTCGAGCTACAGCCGGGGGAAATCATCGCAAATCCCCCTGCCTTACTTGTCCACAGTCAGGCAGAAAAGTGTTGATATCAGACAGCTCAACCGGCGCTGCTCTCTGATCCGTCATGTCAGGAATCATTTCATGGGTTTCCCATTACCCCCGAGGACCTGGTAGAGGAGTGAAGAGACAAGAAGGGCTTGAGGGTTGAATGTGTGTGCCTGAATCCATTTGTATTTTTTGATGTCCTGCCATTCCTTCGCCCGTGTTTGTGCGTGGATGTACAATGTATATCTGTCCCAGAGATGGCAGGGGTGTGGAACACACATCTGTCGCAGGATGCCGTTTAAGGGAATAGAGGAAATAAAGAATGAAAATTTGTATTGGTCAGCAGGCGTTTGTAAGTTTGATTTTGGCATTTTATCAAGATGCCCGGCAGTAAGAGACAACTCCCTCTTGGCACTACTTCATAATACAGAGGGCCTTGACTGAAATCAGGGAGAAACTGCCTCCATCACCGTGAAATATCTTGAATATATGAACAGTAATACTTGCATCGGTCAGATTTCTGACAACATTTTAGGAGCTAAACGAGTGTAGCCTGGTTGCCTTTTCATTTGGGACGGCGATTATTTATTTTTACCTTGACTTGTTTGGAAGGCAAGTGAAGAAATATTTATAATAGCTTGGATTAAACGGATTTCTGTCCACCTCAGATAAATGCGATGTGATTTGCAGCAGCACATGAAAGGCTTTAATGTTGAGCTCTGTCTCACATCTTTAGAAGTGTAATCAAGGTGAGGGATGTTTTCAGGGATACTACTTGTGATTGTGTTTTCATGCATAAGATTAGAAAAACAAGAACATATATTATTAGGAAGACTTCAGGGGATTTGGATTTCCCAGCATCGTACGTGTTTCACTGGAAAAAAGCTTTTCCATTGTCCACTTTATAGATTTGTAATAAGTCATATGGTTTTAATGTCCCACACAGTTTCTTAGCAGCAGAATTAAGTCGGGATTTCTCAGGTTGAATGAGTGTGAAAGTGTTAAAAGTTCCTCCTGAAATGTTTCCCCAGATCTCTCACCATGAATAAGAATTTCTACATTATCTCCCTGTCCGTTTGAAAGAAAGAAAAAGACCACTAGAGCCTTAGTGTGTGCTCCTTCTCTGTCCTATCTTCACATCAAAATGGTGATAAAATAATCAATATGTGTGTGTGTGAAACACATGAGAAGGTCATATAAATATAACAGTCATGGTGAAAACATAAAACTACAGCTGCCTTCATTTTCTCTCGGTCACATTTACAGTGTCACTGTGTGTGTGTTTATGAATGGGTGTGTGAGAGCACATGTGCTGCTTCCATAACTTCAGGAGTGTGTGTGTGCTAATAGAGAGCAATCTGCTTTATCTTCAAGTATGTGTAGGTGAGGAGGAAAGGGAAGGGGATGGAGAGGACGGCTGCATTGGACATTCATATTATAATATCGCTCCTGAAAGTACCTTAGAATCACAGTCATGGACTTTCTGCCACAGCAAATCGGGAGATTTATGTATCGCTATTGTGAAATGTTAAGTGTGAGAACATCATGAGACGCAGAGGCATCAAAATATAAAAGGAGTAAGAAATGAGGAGCGAACGAAAAGAGACGGCAGTCATATATGAAGCAGCTCTAAAGGGGCTGGATGAGTGATGTAGTGCTGCTCTCTGAACTGTCCCGCTGCCTTCTACACTGTTTTAATTTGTATTCTACTCTCACTGAAGACACATCCATCATTGCCACCTGCTTGCCTGCCAAGACACGGCTCATTCCACGACTGTATGAAGGAACCATGGCACTAGGAAACCATGTGTGAGTGTGTGTGTCAGTGTATGCATGTGTGAATCTGTGAAAGAAAGGGAAGGGGGGGCTGGGATAGTTCAATGGTAAAACTGTTCCCCCGGGCAACCAGTGTCTGACAGGGAAGCACACACAAAGTAAGTATACCACATATTTTCACGCACATGAAAACTTACACACACAATGTGTAAAACAGAGAGGAAGGTTAAATGGGCCGCAGATGGAGAACACATCAAGACACTGCTAAGTGAGAGTGTGTGAACATATGAATTTATTGATAATTGGCAGGTGGATGTCAGTTTGTGTGTGTGTGTGTGTGTGTGTGTGTGTGTGTGTGTGTGTGTGTGTGTGTGTGTGTGTGTGTGTGTGTGTGTGTGTGTGTGTGTGTGTGTGTGTGTGTGTGTGTGTGTGTGTGTGTGTGTGTGTGTGTGTGTGTGTGTGTGTGTGTGTGTGTGTGTGTGTGTGTGTGTGTGTGTGAAGGCTGTTCTGTGTTCATCACAGGAGGAGGAGAGTTGGCACCTGTTTGGTAGCGCAGAGGAAGAATGTTAACTCTCTGAGCAACATCGACAGACTGAACAGACACGAGCTGCCACAACAAATGGTTAACTCCTGAAAACAAAGAGGGAAAAAAATTACTATATACTTTCCATAGAATTTCCAGATACCTGAAGGAGAAAAATGCTGTACTGTCTCAGATTTCCATTAAAAAAGCTACAAGCAATTAATCCGTGTCAAACACGATAGAGATTCTGTGGTAGTGATTCTGAAATGTGAAACTGATGAATAATTTTATTTATCCTGATTAATATCCCAAATGGGGGCTCTTAGTCTGGAAACCAAACCAATCCGTACGCCCCACTTCACCCTCCAAGGTCTTCTCTTGACAATGTAGACAGTTTACACATTTCTGTCACTCTGCACTACGTCAAGTTTCATTGCTCTGATTGGTTGTTGTAGTCCAATCCATTTGCGCCCAGGGACATTTTGTTCTGCGCCCCATGGAAATTAAACATGAATGGAGAGGTTCCAGAGCCATTTGCAAATGCGAGTAGGTCTGGCGATGCCAGGCTTGGGAGCTCTTTCCACTTGGCAGCACAAAATCCTGAAATGCACCTTTTTAAAAGGACACTCTGACCCGGGTCCGATGAGAAGGTGGTCTTGTTCCATGTGTTAAGGTTTATTTTTATTTTTTTGTTCTTGGTGAGGGTATCAGCTTAATGTCAGAATTTACTTGGATATCCACACAAAAAGAATTCTGTGCACAAGAGAGAATGGAGGACTGGGTGAGGGAAAGCTGGCCAAGACATTTCCGGACACCGCTGGTTCTGCCTGCCCCGTCCTTTTCATTAAGGTAGTTGTGCTCAGGCTCAGTGCACACACACACGGATTAAGTAGGCTTAGTCTTGGAAGCTGTACGGTTTCGTGCCTTCCCTCGTCTAGAGATTCCTTTAAAATGTTGGAAAACGTGTTTTTTTGGACGTGTTGTTAGCTGTATCAAGTCTCCAGATTTCGGCCCAGTGTGTCGGCATGAACTATTGACTGACTTTGTACAAAGCTTAGTGCATTTATGTCGTGTTAACAGCCAACACAAGATTAAAACAAGTGCTGATGTCTTATTCTGTCTAGTAAAAGTAAGTGAAACAAACCTGCCGATGTACAGAGAAACATTTCAAACATGTTTTTAACTGCGACTGATGAGTGGATACATTTATTCAGGGACACTAGAAGTAGAACTTGACAGGAATGTGATATGCATTTCTTTTGGTTCAGAGGATTTAACACGGTGAAATGAAACATTCAGTCTGTGAGCAGATTGAATCTTTTTCCATCATTCTTACTCACCAACTGACACTAACAGCTGAATTTGCTGCTAAAACAAAAGCCGCTAGGGTTTGTTTTGAGTACATTTCTTAATGAAGGGGGAGAGAACAGCAGAATCATAACTCTAGAGACACACTAATTTACCTTTTGTCACACTTTGGCATTTCAAAAAAAAAAAAAGGTTGCGTACGTGCGACAGAACAGGTGAGTCAAAGCTCACATGACAATCAACGTGAGCATAGACCGGAGTACATAGAGAGGTAATTCAGTAATACATTTAATTTCATGGATGCACATTCATTTGAATGTGTGCGTCCATGATTTCTAACCTGTAATTTTCCACTTTGCCTTTGCTGAGTCCTGTGATGTGGACACCGGGAGGTTAGAGGTCGTTGTGGTTAAAGATGACCTCTCTATGGACTTTATGTCACCAACTGTGAGCTCACTGATTTAAATCACTTGTCCTATTCACTATAAATGTCAGTCAAGCACAGTTGTGAGTTGTTTTTTTCTGATACTGATGGTTCTGATGTTAGCAATAGGTGTTGAAACATTAATGCATGGTCACCAACACCATGTAGGAATAATGATTGGTTTCTCCCCTTGTTATTTATTTGTAGTCACAGTATCACTTGTCCCAGGGACCGAGGCGTAGCCATTAGAAACAGCCCCCGTTGAGCCACACTGCTTTAGATCATGGCTGTCGTGGAGGCTACATTGTGAACGAGTCTCAACAAATCTTGCAAGATGACATCCCAGTGAACACTGACACAGCGGTTGCCCTTTTGACTGGAAGTTATGAATGTGACTATATCATTTAGACGTTCGCTTTAAAACTGTCGGAATGTAAAAAATTCAATATGCGCGAGCAGAAAGGTCTTTCAGGAGTGCATGAGGTGAGATTAGATTTGGAGCGCTTCATTTGTGTCTGTCAAGAGCTCTCAGCCAGAGCTTACCCCAAACCTTATCTCTCTCTGTGTCACACACACATTGTGTATTAATCTGCAACTGGAAGATGATGATGATGATGATATTAAAGAAATAATGTCTAAGCTATTAATGCAAGGACGGACACTGCAGCCCTCCAGAGGGCTGACGGCTGCAGATTAGCAATTTGAGTGCCCTTTTCCTTTCGAGGTCTAAAAACTGCGTTTCCTATCCACAAATCGAGCTCCTCAAACATGCGTGGATAGAACCACTCAAGAGGAGAAACGCGCCTTATCATCTTTTTAAGCAAGATACATAGTTGAGGTGGTGATTTGTGGAATACAATGACTTTGGTGGAGTGAGGTTTGTAAAGCTTTTAACTGGGACGCAGCGGCGGCAGCAGCCATGTTGGCTGTTAACACGTAATCTAATACATAAAAATGCTGAGCTCGTATATGCAGGCATATTCTCTCGCACACGCGTGCTTCTTCCTCCTCTCCTGCTGATCCACAGCGTGGCCTGTGTCCCACCCGAGTCCGAGATGAGCGAGTTGATGTTTCTGTGTATTGGCTAATATCTATTCATCTGGTGGGTGGCGGCAGTGGTTTGGAGCGTTCTTCCAGTAGCCCTTTTGTTCCTCCTGCCCCCCTTTCAGAGAATTAAAAAAAGAAAAAGAAAAAGAGAGCTACAGTTGTTCTTATTCCTTCTCAATCAGTGTGTGTTTTGTACGATATCGTCTGCAGCATGAAATTCCTGCCCTTTCCCCCCCCCCCCTCTTGTGAGTCAGACCAGCAGGATTAATGAATTCCTCATACTGTTGCTGTCCCATACACTGCCTGGATAGCTTGTCACGCTGGATTGGTGCAGTCGCCGGTGTGTCCAGCGCCACAGAGGCTCAGTTTGCTCCATTTCTCGCTTCGCCGACATTCAACGCCACCTAACGAAATATGCCTTTTAAACAACATGTGCAGAGTAGAGTCCATAAAACAATGTTGTGGTCGTGTTACGTGTTGCAAATGAAACTAAGACCAATTTAAAGTCCTGGACCCGACAGACCCTCGTATCATTTTCCCCCCTTTTTTCTTAATTTGACTTGTCTGTCAAATTTAATTGCCAGCTTAAAATTCAGCATCTGCGTGTAGCAATGCTCCGGGGTGGATCGTGCGGAGTCAAACTTTTCATGCTTTTCAGACATGACGTGAGGATAGAAAACGCATGAACCCAACCAGTGTTGATAGAGGAACGGCACTGCGTGATGTGAGGATCCTTTCAGCAGTGTGCGCTGGTGTGTCCCTGCTTTAAGCAAGCTGAGTGACGTCATAACTGCCCCAACTTATGTACAGTTGTGCCAATGACATGCAAGTACTTTAAAGCTTAATTAAAACCTCCGTGCTCTCACTCGCGTGACAGAATAATTATTACTTTGAAAATAAACCTTTCCCTTGTAGCCTGACTCGGCGCCTCAGCCACTTCTCTCTGGTGTCTTCTCAACCTATTGTACCTCTTGATTCTCCGTGCTGCCTCTTTGATAGCCTTTTATTAAAAGCAACTTCTCAAATGACTTATTTAACTGTAAAGATTTCAGATGTACCATTATCAAGATGTAGAAGTGTTTTTGTAGAGCGGTGTCGTGCATGTAGTCTTGAGTTAATCGGCAACAAAAGGAAACTCACATTCAATTTGGTTTTCCAGGTGACAGTTGTGTGTTTTAGTTGACCTGTGCTGCACTGATTCAGTTACCTCATCTGGAGATAAAAACGTATTTTTTCTTGAATGAGCAATAAGTGAAGTTGAGTGTTGTTTGAGACTATGAGTCTGGAAAGAAATGCAATAACTGATTTGACTGTACAAGTTTTTTCCACTGTGCAGTGGCAGGCAGAAAGGAAAAAATCACCAGCACTGCACATTTGATGCTTCATATTGTAAGATATTGAGCGTATTTGCTGTATCTAAAAATAATACTGTCCTGTGAAAGAATGCTTTCCTACTAGTGGTAGCACCAATAGGACATATGGACCCGTACACTTGTATTAACAATGACCTAGATAAGTTCATCAGCCCTTTTTTATGCATTCTTTCCTGGTTCAAATATCTTCTTGTTAAGATTCAGATCTCGGCAGGTCATACATGAAAATAGTTCACTTTCATTAAAAGCAAATCAATTTAAATTATATTTTTGCAGTGTTAAAACTAGTGCAACACATACATATCTGGATAGAAACAGAGAAGGAGCAACAAAGTCAGTTAATGTTTGTATATTTCAATCAAAACTTTGGAGGTCGTTGGATGTAATCAACTGTCCACAGCCGTTATCTCCTGCTGTAGTCAGCAGTGTGCTCTGTAGCTTCTTCTGTCTGATTATATCCCTGCTCTGAAACCTCTAACCCCCCTCTGCACACAAAGTTTGGTTCCCTCTCCTTCGGAGCCGCTGGCCCGTGAGGACATTGTGCTCGGACTCAGCGTGGGACGGATTAACCCGCAAAATAACACGGCTTTATTAAACCACAGCTCTCCCTCAGACCCTTCTCCCTCGGTGGCGTCAAGTTTGCTTAGCAGGCCCCCTCTGAACCCCACTGCCCTGATCCGGGGCCCCTGATAAATTGGTGGCCCAGTCTTTGTGCCGCTCTTCTCACTTCATTACAGGCTTAGACTCCACTGAACCGTCCTACAGTATTGTGCAGAATGTGCATACTGGGCATGGAGGGAGGAGGGTAGTGCCATCGGAGGCTGTGTTTGCTGCCATTATTCAGAATACATTGTTAATACACACAGCCATACGCATAAATGCATGCACGCCATACCAGCCAACATAAATTTGTTATTTGTTTTTAACGTTTAAGATAAAACTTTCAAAATGGCCACTTAGGATTTCGTATGCTTTGCACATTATAATCCACACTATCATTTTTTCTTTCCTTTCAAAGTCTACTGCTATTTGAAACTGAGATGCAGATGTTTACATCACTTTCAAATAAATTATTTTCAAATGAGGCTCATATTTCACACAGCAAGTTACCACTTTGAATCACAGTGTGCAAACATACATGAACCCATTAATGGGAAATGGAGTTTTATTTGCATATCGAGCAGGAAATTGATTGGTAGAGAATTTTAAAAACGTTGTAAAGTGATGTGGAAATGTCTGCAGTCGAAGCTCTCGCTCTGTTTTTGTCCTCTGCCAGATCCTGTTCAAGTTTCCCTCACTTTCACTTTGTTGAATCAGGATAATTAACTCTCCTGACACCCTATGCAAAGTAGTCATGCCTCATCTTACAGTATGTGAATTAGTTTAATTCTGATTCAGTGTGCTCTGCCCTCTCTCCCTGTCAGCTTCTCTCATATCATAACTCACACCTCACACCCCCCTCCAAGCGTGGCATTTATCCATGATTTTAATGAGATGGGCAAGAGGAGCGATGAACTTATCTAAATCATTCTGAACAGGAGAAAAATCTTCTATAGTTGTTTGACAACGCCAGAAAGACACATTAATCAGCAAAACACTGGGGACACGGCAACCCAACATCTATTTACTGTAAATAAAATCCCAGCGATAAGTTTAAAGATGTGTGGACATGTGTGTGCACACAAACCTCAAATATTTGAGGATGATTGTAATATTGTTTTAGTTGGTTCTTATTAGTGCTGTAATTGGTATAGTACAATTTGATAAAAGTATTCATGTTCCATGTTTATCTTGAGAATTATCACACAATTCTTGCTGAAGCTTTTGGCCTCTTGTTTTGGTTTCACAGTCTGCCACTTTACAATTTCGATTCCAGGCACTGTTTGTGTTTTTAGCCAAATAGAACTGTACACTACCTGCACAGTATCAGACAGAAGACAAGAAAAATCCAGCAAGTCTTTTTTCAATGTTCTCTTCTGTTGCACAATCCGCTTCCTAACAACTCTCAAAACAAGTCCCCTCTTTCCTGCATCATCAGATTTGATTGGCGGACATTAGTTGGCTCATTAAATGATTTCCGTCCTTTTCCCCATAATTGACCTCAACGTATTGAATAGAAACCGTCGGCGTTCCTCGTATTTTGCACAGTTATTTATGACATTGTTTTGGCCTGAGACGCCGTCCCTCGTTGGTGGTGTAACATTTGGGACATTCTTCGCCCGACATGGTTTACAGAGCCAACAGCATGCTTCTGAGGTCGCTGACTGGCCAATGACATTCCAGCTGCTCCCACGGCAACCGGTGGCTGGGGGAGGAGGAGCTGGCGTTTAGCTTCGGTTTCGTCTCTTGACGGGCCAATGCCACTTTTTTTACCATGAAGTCAAGAGTCGTGTTAACGAAATGTCAAACTGCCCTCAACCTGCTGTTTTTATGGCTGGACACCAGCTGGTTTGAGGATCTTTACAATGGTTTCTACTGTGTGTGTGTGTGTGTGTGTGTGTGTGTGTGTGTGTGTGTGTGTGTGTGTGTGTGTGTGTGTGTGTGTGTGTGTGTGTGTGTGTGTGTGTGTGTGTGTGTGTGTGTGTGTGTGTGTGTGTGTGTGTGTGTGTGTGTGTGTGTGTGTGTGTGTGTGTGCGCGCGCGTGTTCATGAAAGCAGAGGGTTAGGTTGATTTTGTTTTCAGAATATACTGTATATTAAGTAATCAGCATGTTGGCAAGCATTATTGTGAAAATGTAAAACTTGTGCTTTAGCAGCTTGGACTTTCCGGGAAACTGGAAAAGAGAGAGAGGGGTTTGAAAAAGAAGCTTTTCAACCCATAGTTAAGTGAACTGTGTCAAAACTGAATTGTCTGAAAACGTCTGGTCAGGATTTGCGAGGTTCAATGTAAAGACTTTAGCAGGAAAAGCTTAGCGCCGGATTCTGCAGAAGAGGCGAAGACACTCCTCACACACATGCGTGTGCACATGAACACACACACACACACACACACACACACACACACACACACACACACACACACACACACACACACAGTACAAAAGTAGTTTCACTGGCTGCCAGATAAGCTGAAGTAATAACGGTGCGATCTCAGCTAATTTTAGCTCTGTATTGAATGGGCCACCACTGATACTCATGGCAACATATCTAGGTTCAGCTTAGCTTTTTCGGTCTGACTGTATTCCCCGTCTCACTCATTTTTGTATTATTCTATCTTCCTCTCAATCACTTTTTTCTTTCCCTGTCTCATTCTCTAATCCTCCATCCCGCGCCTCTCGTCCTTTACATTCACCACCCTGTTTGAAAGCTATCTCTTCTGATTTTTTTGTTATGCGGTGCCGCAGCTAATGCCTGAAATCTCTCATCTGGGGAACACCAATACGATCATTTCCGCGGTGCTTTTTGGAAAAATGGTGAAAAGGCCTCTTTACAAAAGTAAACATCTCCTTATACCTGCGATAATTCATTTTTTTTGTCTTCCTCCCAGCCTGCTCTGCAGTTTGTGCAGCATGAATCAGACATGAACCCAATCTTACATAATAAGATTTTAGTACCTGCAGCCACGTCCGTGCTCCGCCTTTCTTCTGAAGTTCTTGAGAAGCTTTTATAATACAAAGTGTAGCGCTAGCTGCATGACTGATCCTTATCACGCACAGATAACCATCAGTGAAGTGGCAGTCCCACTGTGCTGCCACCCAAATTTCTTTGAGAAATCCTGCCGCTCTTTCATATCCAGTATAGTCGAATGGGTTTAGGAGATCTCCTATAATGGCTTCCACATGAAACACTAATGGAGGCAATCCCGTTTCCCATTCAGTCTTGTGGCCCGGGCCTGCCACATTCAGATTGACCACATCAATTTTGAATGGCTGCGGTCCAGCGACAAGACGGCAGTTGGCTACCCTATGGTAGAAAACATCAATGGGTTGGCACATGAACAAATGGACAGAAGCTAATTTCCATGAGACATTACATATGCAAGTTGACAGCTACTTCAAAGTGGAGCTGGTACACATTAGTCTCTCACTACTTGACATGTTTTCCCAGTCTACATATTCCCAGTAAGTCTGGGGTTTTCTTTTTCTTCAGATTTCCCCTGGTTCATAGAGCTGATGAGTGTTGCATAGTGCAAATGAGGTATACAAGTTAAACTATGTTTTATTCAAGCCGAAAAGGTTTTTTTGCACACATATTGATGTATTTTTATGCATTCTTTTTTACGTTTATTTGCACGTCAAGCACACGAGCAACCGAAAGCGACACCGAGGCGGCAAACAGAACACGCATCTTTAGAACGGCCATTGCGTTAGACTGCGCGTGTGAACGTGAGCGCACGTGAGGGGAGCAGCGTGGGGCCTGGTGGCAAACGGAGAGCCGCTTTGCCGAAGCAACGGTGCAAAACACACATTGGAAATAGTTCATCTTGTTATGAGAAGTGTGAAAATATTTTCGGTTTGTTGTGAGTCTACGGCAAAGAACAAATTAGACTATGGCGGGGCGCCCCAGTCTAGGTAATTGATGGGATACACTGGGGCATGTGCGTGCCGGTGTAAACAGGAAGCAGATTGTGAGAACCAATCAGGAAGTGAATGTGGGTGACTGTCTACACGTCTCGGTTTAACTGGTTCAGAAACTCTGGAGCAGTGTGGACAGCAGTGTAGAGCTGCAGCAGTTGATCGATTAGTAATCGACTACTAAATTAACTGCCAACTATTTTGATAATTGCTTATTCGATTAAAGTAGTTTTTATGAAAAAAAGAAGGTCAAAATTCTCTGATTTCAGCTTCTTAAAAGTGAATATTTTCTGGTTTCTTTGCTCCTCTATGACAGTAAACTGAATATCTTTGGTGTGTGGAGAAACCAAACATAATCTCGGAGTTTTGGGAAACATGATCCGACATTTTACAACATTTTATGGACCAAACAACTAATCGAGAAAAATAATCCACGGATTAATCGATTATGAAAATAATCATTAGTTGCACCCCTGCAGCAGTGATGCATTTTAAAACAAAAACATAGTAATGTGGATGTAGTCTTTTTTTGAGCTTGACGGATGGGATGCGTTCAGATGCAGCAATCATTTTTTTTCTCTTGCACAAAAAATTCAAACAGTAAAGCTACTTTGAAGGATTTACTGTGTGGGAAATCCATTATCGTAGTTTTGACCAATTTTTCTTATTGAGGCTAGTTGGGTCATTGAGGTTTGCTACTAATTGGACGAGCAGGTTCGGTTGCTCAGTAACAACAGGCACAACCTCCTAAGGGCCTTGGATGGAAAGATAAAAGTGACACGTCTGGCTTCTGCAACGCATTTTAGATGCTTCATCTAAACAGCCTCTTATGCACACTTTTCAACTGCATCAGCAAAATGTGAGGTGGTTGTGATTGTGTTCACAGAGATACACAAAACATGAGCATAGAGCAAAAAACAGTGGTAACTCAAGAGTGCTTTTACACTATTTTTTCAAAACAAGTGCAGATATGATATGGTTTTGACCCAATAGAAAAACAACCTTTAACGTCTCTGAACATAATTTCCTCTTTTCTTCCTCCAAATTTCGAGAATTCACAAATGTGAAATATTGTCCAACCGAAAGCAGCCATTCTTCATCAAATCAAGTACATGTCGAAATTGGCAGAGCGAAAATCAAAGTCGGCAACTGTCAAAGAACGACTAAAAGAAGAGGAGGACACATCCGAGCAAGATCTCGGTGCCAGCTTTCAGTAGACAGCGAGTCAAGTACCACACCGCTGCCCACACGGGGGTATTTTGATTCATATCTCACCTTGTGTGCTCTTGTGTGTGTATTTGCATGTGTGCTGCTCACACGAAAAAAATGTGTGAGCAAATGTTTGCCTTTAACTCGTACGGTTTATGTCGTTTCTACATGAAAAGGACGCTGTTAAACCAGAAGTGTGTGTGTGTGTGTGTGTGTGTGTGTGTGTGTGTGTGTGTGTGTGTGTGTGTGTGTGTGTGTGTGTGTGTGTGTGTGTGTGTGTGTGTGTGTGTGTGTGTGTGTGTGTGTGTGTGTGTGTGTGTGTGTGTGTGTGTGTGAGTGAGTGAGTGAGTGAGTGAGTGAGTGAGTGAGTGAGTGAGTGAGTGAGTGAGTGAGTGAGTGAGTGAGTGAGTGAGTGAGTGAGTGAGTGAGTGAGTGAGTGAGTGAGTGAGTGAGTGAGTGAGTGAGTGAGTGAGTGAGTGAGTGAGTGAGTGAGTGAGTGAGTGAGTGAGTGAGTGAGTGAGTGAGTGAGTGAGTGAGTGAGTGAGTGAGTGAGTGAGGGAGGGAGGGAGGGAGGGAGGGAGGGAGAATGTGAGGCAGACATTTCCAATGCTCTCGATCCAAAGGTGAAAAGATCCAGATGGATAGATGAACATCGTGCTGACTCAGAGGAGTCACTCTATGTTTACAGATTGCAGCATTTAGGTCGAGCCCTTTACCACAGCAGCCTGAGTCGCCTGCAGACGTGCACTGTAATCCCTGAGTGCCCTTCTAGTTTTAACTGTTGGAATTTAGAAAGAACCCGGGTCGCTTTTCTTCAACGGAACATCTTGAATACTGCTGTCCTGTGAATAAAACTGTTACTTTTACAAGTTTTATATTTGACATTTATAGAGCACTGGAACCAATCACCAGAGACGAGAAAATCAAGTAACAGATTGGTCTGAAAAGAGACTTGGGGGACACATTGCTTCAATAGAAATGGCTGGAGATGGTGTGGTCTGACATTGACATTTGATAACAGTTCGTCCTCCGTTCCAAGGACGAGATAACAGGTGAACTATCCCTCGCTTTGCTCGTCATACCTGACTTCCTGCCGGGGCACGTTGTCACGTGTACGATGCCATTCGTGTGAACATTGCATCTGTAGTGGTCATTTTCCTTTTCAAGGGAGTTTACATCCACTCTACTTATGTTTCCGATTTAAAATGCGTCACTGTTGCTACGTTGACGCCTGCCGTCCACACCGCTCCTGAGTTTGGAAAAAGCTGCCGCGTTGTGGTGTGGATGAGCAGACACTATGACGCAATTATCCATTCCTGACTCCTGATTCGTATCAGCCGCGACTCGACTAAAAGCGCTAAATGTAAAAAATTGTAAACACTTTCTGTCGGCAACAGTTCCATATCGTCGTCAGTTCGCCGTCATGCTATCTTCTGTAACTAAGCAACCAAATGCAAAGTAGAAATTCTGCTTCCTGTTTACACATCATGTAAACGTGCGTTTTCCCCGTGTGACAGAGTTGACTTCTGACACGGAGATGACTTCTGACACGGAGCTGACACGTCGTCTGGATGATGGGGATCGTTTTAGTTTTCAAACGGAAACATGGTGGTGTGTGAAAAACTTCCAGACCAGAGACTTTATGTATGCGTGAAAGCTAAAGGCCATTTAGTTAAACTGGCAATTGAACCGAGGAGTGTTACAGATTAAATGTCCAGAAGCAGCTTGAACAGTGATTGATAGGGGGCGCACAGTGTTCCCCCTCGAAGACACTGCCGACGGACCCTTACATAACTTCTGACCCCCTAATCAATAAGTCACTCCACCGACTCCTGGCCGAATGTTTTAACTACACGACTGACCGACGCCGCATCCCGGCGATGGTGAAATCCCCGTCTCGCGCTCTCGTTATCCTGGGCTACGACTCTCCCGCTAGCCCCCTTGGCTACATTGTACTGTGCAAGAAGAGCCCTTCACACTTCCCCAGTGAAACCAGAGAGCTCTGCCTTGAGCCTTCGGCCTCATGCCTTGCCATGTCCTCTGCGCTATTTTTACTCCGGCAGCGGCCGCTTCTGCCAAACCCCATACCACAGCCTCCTGGACCGGAGCTGGGACCATGTGTGGGTGTAAAAGGTGTATGTAGTACACATGTGTGTCAACTGTAAAACTGTGCATTCAAAGAATATGCACAGAGTAGGCTGTAATCATAACCAATGCTGCAACACTTCAGTTACACTCGATTATAGCCCACATTATTGTGTAATTATGGGGGGGGCCCATGGCTCGGGGGTTGGAATGCTGACCATGAGCCGCAGCTTCCCTGGCTTGAATCTCTTCATGGACCTTTGCTGCTCATCTCTCTCTGATGTCCATATCGATTAAAGCCCCGAAAGATGGTCACATATTTTTAAATAATTGGCCACTTGAATGCAGGATGTGGTACAGTAGTGTCATTTTAATAGAGCAATATTGTTTTTAGAAGGGAGAGCAATTTAGTATGAAGATCTTGTAATAAAAGTTATAGTGTCAAAAAGACCCAACAAACTAAGAAGAGCAGAAATATCTGTCAACAATTGTTTTTGAAATTACAAGCTCTATATAAAATATTGGGGATGAAATATCACATGTGAAAATGGTGTAACTATAGACCACATGAGTTATGAGCTCTGAAAACCTCGGTTCCCTATGATTATGGACGTGCAGATAACTCGTGTTTTGTCGTCACACAGCACAGAACAGAGGATACTGATGAACGGTTTTGAGATGATGAACTGAACGGAGTTTGCCTTTTTTTTTCTTTTTACAAATAAAGAACTCGGCAGGAGATTGTCTGAGTCAGACGCGTTCGCGTGTTTGGGGTAGAGCTCGCAGGAGGCAGGACATGCTGCTGCAGAATAGCTCACCCGCTCACTGGGAGTTTTTTCCGTCGATTTTCCTGCAGTATTCTCGGAAAATGTCCGGAGCGACATTTGTGTTCCGACATACGTAAAGGTTGTGGCTTTAGTGCATGTCTGAAGGCAGCTGTAGTCGCAGTGACTCGATCGACTGGTCGCAGCAGTACACAGCATAAAAATAAAAATGTTTAAATTCAATTATTTAGAATACACATTTGGAACAAGTGGGTGTGATTTTGCTCCAGCTGTGGCCTGTGTGACCAAGCAAAGTTCACGAAATCACAAATTAAGTGGTGTTTTTTTTGTTTTGGTTAATTTCACCTTCATGAGAATAGAATAGGTTATACTCCTGGTTAGATTTGCCATGTGAGGAGATGTTTTTGTCCTCATAACGGAGCGCGAGAGGCTTTGTGAAATAGCTGCTAAGTGGCAGTGAATATTCTCCCCAGACGGATGTTCTGCACCTTTTTTTGAAGCTGTTTCGAAAAAGTGCTGCCGCAGTTTTCAACTCCTCTCCGACGCCAGAGGCTCCACATTCATATCCCCCCCCCCCCCCCCAAAAATTCCCTTTCGCTCCCTCCTCCATCCTTCTTGTTCTGCCTTTTCCTCCACATCTAATTCTCTCCCTCGCTCTGTTGCAGTGAAGTACATCAAGGAGATGTCGGCCTTCTTTAAGAGCTCGGGGTCCCCCGGGGCCACCCTCCCCTGGGACTCTCCCCCCTCGACGCCGCAGAGGGGCACGGAGCTCTGCCCCGCCGAGGTGAAGGAGCCCCGCAGCATCCCGCTGAAGATGTGTCAGGTGTCCCGAAAACAGTGCCCCCCGGACACAGAGAACAGGTACTACACGCGAGACGTTGAGGAGGAACGAATCTGACAGATCTCAACCTGAAAACAACAAAACGGTTTTCGAGAGAATTTTTATGAAGAAAGACTTTTACTTCTTGAGGGATATCTTACTCACCTATTCTCTTTGTTAACATCTGAAACTTCCTCTTCACCCGCAAGCTTCTCTCTTTGACCATTTGCCTTTTATTTATCTAACTGCCCCCGTTTCCACCTCGGTTCTGTCTCCCTGATCGCTCCCTCCCTCCCGCTCTCTCCCTCTAATCCTCTCGTCTCATCTGCCAGGTATTTCGAGGTGATTTCAGGCAACAGAAAGAGCTCTGTGTTCCTGCGGGCGAAGGACCCAGCCATGGCCCAGTCCTGGTTCAACGGGATCCAGGCAGGCACCGCCAACCTTTTGCCACGAGTGAAGGAGGAGATGAAGAGCATGCAGCCTGGCATGGAGGTGAAACATGTGGGCTGGATCGCAGAGCAGGTGTGTATGCACGAATATAGCTGTGCACGGCATTTACTGCAACAACAAACAAAACCAAAAAAAGCTCAGTATTTTTTATACTTAGTATTTTGATTATGATTTTATTCAAAATGTGATGTGCTTTTGTTCCTGGTTCAGGTTTCAGTTTTCCACCGTGTTGAACATTAGATTTTCTTCAATGCATACGGCAGCACAGAAATCAATTTTTCCAGTCCATGTATGAACATGTCAACTCGTCTGCTGATATACCCGGCACTTACTGACGGTTTTGTTTCGACATGCTCCCCTGTACAGGTGACACAGGGTCCAGAGAGACCGGTGCTGGCCGTGTTGACAGACAGAGACCTGCTCCTGTATCCCTCCCTGCCTGAAACCAGAGAGAGCCTCAGCAGCCCCGCCAAGAGCCACCCGCTCATCACGACCAGGTTCACATGCGCTAACGTCCTCTTATTTGACCGAGGCCTTTTTCTGTTAGGACCCCCACTCTTTGAAACAATCTCCCTGTGGAGATTTTTTATAAATGTGCTTTCTCAGGACTCGGGGTCTGAATTCGTTTTAAATTCAGTCATGTTAACCTTTTTTAATTTCTAATCATTTTAAATCCGTAACATTTTTGTGTGATCTTCAAACAGCTTTTGATTGTTTGCATCTGTTTTTCGGGAAGGTGCACTATGAATAAAGTTTATTATGAACATATGTGCACATACAGTAGATGCTAACACACTCTCAACATGTGTCTGGACATAACACACGTCTAATAAAGTTATTCGATCTATCCTCCACCCCGAGCCGCCCAGGTTTTAGTCACCAGACGTTCCAAATAGTTTATTTTAACCGAGCCAAGAACACATACTTACTTCTTTCCACCGGCCGACTGCTGGACATTTCGCCACGTATCGTCACATTCATTTGGTCGACATTAGTGGAACCAGAACCTATGAGTCATGTTTTCTTTCTTTCCCTCCCTTCTTTCTCTCCTGGGCACATCACATCTGCAGCGCTCTCTCTTTCTCTGTGACACACCCACGTGCATACCATACTATTTCATTTGCTTTCCTGGCCCTAATCTTTTTCTATAAATTTGAATGAACCTTCTTTTTTCCCCCCCTCGGTTTTCACACAATCTCCCCTTTTTGTCCAAAGACTGGTCCACTCTGGCCCGGGTAAAAGTTCCCCGCTCCTGGACTCCGAGCTGTCGTTTGGCCTGCGTTCGGGCACCAAGCAGGGCGTGGAGACCCACGTGTTCAGAGTGGACTCGGCCAAGGAGCTGTCCACCTGGACTCATCTGCTGGTGGAGGGCAGCCACAATGCTGCTGAGCTCATCAAGGAGGTCACCACGGGTACGGATAACTTCCACTTCTCTGCTTGTGATTATGGCACAATTTCTTCCGCCTACATGTGGAAAATCCAAGGGGTTTTTTTCCGTGCTGTCGGAGGAGCCAAGGGATTGGACAGAAATAATGTTTAGGTGTTAATGTTTTATATTTGAGAAAGCAAATGTTGCTCCAGACATTTTTTCTGAACTTTTCCAGAATTCACAGCGAGCGGGTGGGCGTGTTGGTGACACAATAAAAAAAGAATACACACACAACAGAACAGAGAGTTGTCCCAGACTAGAATCTGCTGCCACTCAAACTGACTGACGGGTTGTTTTCAAGAGTTGTGCGGTTAAAAAATCCCTGGATTAACGATTTGGATTTTTTTTTTGATCTGTATCTATGACTATACCTGTTTTCATTCGAAATATTACAGCTCAGGCTCTTGGTTTTCTATTCAGCAGACGCATAAGATTGTCTCACAAAGCAGAATTACAAGTTACAGTGGTGTTCTGTACACAGTGACTTAGGGACTATTGTGGTTTTCTTTGATAAAAGATCTAAAGTGGAGTTCAGTCGCATTTTGTAATGATTCTTATGAAAAGCTTGAGAGGAGACACAACATTTTATGTTTTAAATGCAGTACATGTTGTGTTTTATAAGTAAAACACAACAGTGTAGTAATGTACACACGCTGCCCTCTGCTGGTAGCAGGATGTGGTGCAAAAACTTTCTTACATGATCTAAAAGAAAAGTATCAGAATAAGGAGAGAGTAAGTATAAGTGAGACTTACATTCAAAGAAGATTTAGCTCTGCTGTCTTTTCAGAAAAGTTTGCATGATTCCATCAAATTAAATCTTCTACCCTCTCAGAGCATGAAGATAATAAATTCATAGGTTAAAGCCAATATTTCTGGGCTCTATATGACTCCGGCCGTGGCACTTTGGAACGATTTCACAGCTGGACGTTGTGCTACCTTCATGTAACCCCTGTGTTTTGTTTTCTTCTGCCACGCCAGCCTGTAGCTGGAACGGGAAGGAGTGCACCCTGGGAGTGCACATCGACGAGGGTTTCACGTTGTTCACCGAGGAGATGGGCGTCAGGAAAAGTGTTCTCCTCCAGCAGCCGTTCGAGCGCCTCAGGATGTCCTCGGACGACGGAGTTCGCATGATGTTCCTCGACTTTGGAGGCCCCGAGGCCGAGATCGTGAGTCGCGGTTTTGTGTGGAAATTTTCTCTGTGCATTGGTAAATTATCATTATCATCAAGTTATTTTGTGAAACAGACGATGGAGTTTAAAATCCAGTAAGTGGATCTTGTGTTAACATTATTTTATGAAGTCAAAAAAATAAATAAACTTTGCTAATTCAAATTTTAAAATCTTTTTTTTAACAGCATTTGAATTGTTTTTTTTAGTTTTTTTAACTTCCTGCAAATATGATTATTCTACTTCTCTCTCTTCTTTCAGCCACTGGATCTCCACTGTTGCCCAAAGACCATCGTCTTCATCATCCACTCCTTCCTGTCCGCAAAAGTCAAGCGACTTGGCCTCCTGGCATGATAATGGTCGACCTTCCCGACAACATCAACAATAGGGATATTTAATGAAACACACACACAGCCCAGAAGACTGACACACACACACACACACACACACACACACACACACCAGAGGACAGGGCCACAGGGGGGGAGAAAAAAAAAGGGATGATCACTAACCTTTTTCTTTTCAGATTTCCTCGGCCTCTAAAATAGTTTTCTCTGCTCGGGCGTCTCCTGGTCGCTCTAGTGGACGGAAGAGAAAACCACAGCATTGATGGACCTTTGTTGAACTTGTAGTTGTAAGGTAATGAGAGGTTTGAACTGTTGGTATAAGTCAGCAGCTACTTAAGGGATCTGACTCCTTTTGATGGCCATGACACTTTGTGATGGCAAAACCCCGACAGCTTGCATCGTACCGCTTTTTAAGCTTGAAGACACAAACATTTCTGTTTTATTCTTTTTTTTTTTGTCCCACTGTAAAGTTTTGTTTTGTTGGATGAGTCACAGCAGGGCTTCGTCATGAACGCGCTTTTCATCTTTTTAACGAGCTGTCACACGAAAAAAAAGTTATTTCACGAACGTCCTGATTGATTTTGGATAAACAGTATTTTTCTTGTTTTTGTTTAATGGAGGCGGCGTCAGTGGAGTGACAGGATGACTCGTCTGTACTGAACAACCTACAGATTAGAATTCAACAATGCGGAGAGTTTAGTTGCCTTTACCCTGAATGTTCATGGAATAAGCTACATGTTTGATGGTTTTTTTAAGGCGACTTCAAGTGAACAATGTCTATTTTTCATTGCAGCTGAACATCCTCTTATTTTATATCCCTCTCTGTTTCTCTCCCTCCACCGTTTTAAGCGTGTTTAGAATCTCTAGTCTAGAGAAACAACAACTAACAGAGGATGAAATTATACATTTTTATTGTGTTTGAGCTTAACCAATAAATTAGATTCAAAAGTTATAATTTTCCTAACAAAAAACCCCCACATACCTTAAATCGTGTGGCTCCACAGTTTCATTTCGACATCAGCCCATGACATGTACATAATAAGCGACCTGTGTATTTGGAGTCCTGTCAGGAGAGGCTGTCATTTTTTAACCAGCTGACATGAAATGGTGTCAGTTCAGTTGAGCTACTTACTTCTGTTGGGATGAAAGATAAAAGACTGAGTTTAGCCCGTAAAGGAGACGCATCATGCTCATATTCAAGTTCACGATTCTACTTTGGGTCATTATTTGATGAGGCGCCGGCTGAACGAGGCGTTTCAGGAGCTTCGGGGGTTTTTCCTGTCGAGGAGAGGAGCTCCCTTTACAGCAGACTTCTGGCTTTTTAACTTTGCAGCCCTTTTACATGCACAAAGGAACCTACACTGCCCCCCCCCCCCCCCCCCCCCCCCCAAAAAAAAAGCTATGGAAACACTTAAATCACACATCATATCTTGATTCTAAAAAAAAAGGAATTTATGGCGGACCTACGAATTCTGGGGTCCCCTAGCGAATGCCAGTCGAGCTGCACGGTGCCGGGCTGTGAGCACAGGTGCCACTAGAGGACGTCGGTCCCTCGAAAACCAGAGAAGAATCAGTCAGGGAGGATGAGGAGAGGGCAATTGTCTGTGGCCACCACATGTAAAACCGTTCTCCTCTTGCCTCCATAGCCCCGGTTGTCACTCTCGTATGCACCAGAGCAGATGAAATTGATTCACAATCACTTGTTCTTCCTAAATGGACTGATTGATAATCCCTGAAGTTTAACTGACTTGGTGTGACGATCTAAGTTTTCCCCTTAATTAGTTTGAGTAGTGTATATATAAAACACACTAGAGGAAACGGAAAAACTGCAGAAGCATAATATGTCTCCTTTAGATGAACTTGTTTCAAAGTGCCAGTTCTTTGGAAGAGGACGAGCAGGTTCCTCACAGAGCACCGCTGTTGCATTGAGATATATTTATTTAAATACCATATGAACGATGTTAAATTGTTTACATCATAAAGTGTTTGGCTTTTATTTTCTTCTTCTTTATTATTTGTGTCTAATGGAATATCCACAACTTCGGGGCCTTTTCTCTCTCTGTCCAACACTAAAAACAGACTTGTATTAATATATATTTCAAAACTAAAAACCTTGTTTGCTTTCGAGAGTAAGATGCATTGTATATTCTTATTTAAACAAAGGTGTGCCTTGCAGGGTTGTTTGTATATAAACATGTAATAAACTTTGATAACTTTTATTGTTCACTGCAAATGTGTTTTATTGACAATATCAAAATGTCACTTCAAGTTTAATCCCTTGGTTCATTAATTTGCTGCGAAATAAGTCTTCCTGAAACTTATTATAAATATAAACGTATATTACAATAGAACTTGCCTGTTGAGCAACTTTACTGGTATCTTCATATTATGTTATAATATATAAACATTTTTGATTATTATATAAAATAATATGTTATTGGATTGATGAGAAGATTATGTGTAATATGAAAGGTGTTGTTTCCTACGGCTGTAACTGGAAGCTAGATGTTTAGGAGTGGTCCGTCTCACCCTCGCCCAATATCTCAGGAAGACGGCGATATTTTTTTTCTTTTCAATTTTCGATCAAAAATTTATTCGGACTTGAGGATGAACTGATCAGAATTTGGTGGTCAAAGGTCAAGCTTGTTGTGACCTCCTGTTTTGCGAATGCAAAACTTAAGGATGACCCCGAGGCATTCATTTCATTTTTGGCCAATGAAACTAGAAAACTTAGTATCAATCCATCCATCCAGTGAACTCAAACAGCCACGGGGAGTCCTATGTTGTTCCGTGCTGATGCTCTTCACATCCTGCTGCACATTTTAATGTCATACAGTATCTCGTGGTCTGTAAGGCGCTGATCCTCTGAGCCGCTTTCAGACGGCAGATCTAAACCGTGGTGCAGACTTTATCTAACGGTCCCAGTGGGTGCGCTGACAGTTTCATTGAGTCCGGACAGATCTGTACAATGGGCAGAGTGAAGCAGATGATGTTGATGATGATGATGCTGATGCTGAAGTCAGCGTGTGACAGTGTGTTGGGCCTGCTGCTGCTGCTGCTGCTCGCCATTGTTAGCGGAGAAAACAAACACTCTTCCCTCATATGCTTTTACAGCTCTGAGGCAATACTGTTATCAGTGAGACGCAGATGCTGTTTGTTACTGTGTGAAGTGTGGGAGTGTGTGCGTGCGTGCGTGTGTCTGCATATGCTTTTCAAACATGTCTTTGCATGTGTGAGTGTGTGTGTGCGTGCGTGCGTGTGTGTGTGCGTGCGTTGTGCGTGTGTGTGTGCCTGAACAACAAATGGAAGTGGGGAGAGTCTGGTAATAACAAACTCTTGAGTTGTACATCAGCCTTTCAAATCAGAATAGAGTGTTCACATTTGATCATATCTTCTCCCCCCCTCTCTCTCTCTCTCTCCCCCCTCCCTCCCTCCCTCCCTCTTTCAGCTCCCGGTCCTCTTGTTGGCAATGTTGCCACGGCAACGGCAGCGAGCTCTCAGGATTGGCTGTGTCCATCTCTCCCTCTGAACCTCTGAACTGTGGTTTTGCTGCTGAAATTGCCAATCAGCCTCCTCGGATCCGCTGGAGAGGAGGACGGGATTGTGTGTGAATATATTTTGATTAACAAAAATGGAAGTGCACTTAGGAGGCTGGAGAAAATGTGTTGTTGGTAATGGAGCGGGGCCGAGAGGAAATGTTGCGGCCAGAATAAAACGCTCTCTGCAATCCCTCCTTTTGTGCTGAGGCCGGGAAAACAAACATCATGACGGACAAAGGAGAAGGAACATTGACTCTTAGTGAAATTGGATAGGCACTGTGTGATTTTACCAAAAGGGCATCATGGTCTTTGTTTGGATTTGTTGATAACCAGCAGTACTGTGCGAATAGAGACGAGAGATAAGACTTGTACATCCCCTTGTGTCCAGCCTGTTCAAAAGGCCCATTTACAAATTGTATTTTTATTTGGCGACCAATGAATTTTCAAAAGCGGTATTCTTGAATTTTAGACTTTCGTCCTTTCTTCTTCCAGACGAGTATTTGTTTCCTACTGAAGAGTATCAGGGCCAGGCATAAGAACAAAA
This sequence comes from Scophthalmus maximus, assembly GCF_022379125.1. NCBI lineage: Eukaryota > Metazoa > Chordata > Actinopteri > Pleuronectiformes > Scophthalmidae > Scophthalmus > Scophthalmus maximus. The sequence continues at coordinate 8,278,052 of NC_061520.1, forward strand.
AATGAGAGGAGGAAGATTTTTTTTAATCTTACATTTGGAGAATAACGTTTTTTTTCTTCTTCTTCTTCTTATGCCTGGCCCTGATACTCTTCTGTAGTGTCCTGTTCATTAACCCGCAGAGCAGATGTTTCATAATGAGGCTGCAATTATTTTTATGTCCTCCACTGTGAAAAAATTGATTCTATTGCTATTGGCAGAGAGCGAAAAAACAACATGCATTGGAAACAATTTGGCACAATGTGACTGTGAATACATCAATGGGCTGAGAACACTATCATATAACCAAACACTCTGCAAACAGCCAGCAATGTCTCCATAACTGTGCCCTGCCTCCCGTCCTGTGGACTGTCCCAGCTCCGGACCAACGACAGGTTTTATGTCCTTCATGTTTTATTGCCACTGTAAAAAAAAAGAAAGAAAAAAAACAGTCTCATGTGAGCTTCCACTCTCAGATCCTTTACTCCTTTGCTTTTCATTAGTAATAACTTGCATCGGTCACATTCTTTAATAAAATCAATGGGCGACGAGTAGTTTTATGACAATTACAATTACAATAGATACAGTATGTCTTTTTTTAAATGACAAAACGTCTTCTTATATAACTGGACCTCAGGAGATGGCCCGGGTCCAGCTCGTCCATTTGGCTTCGTCCCCGCTCCTCCATTAGGGCTTTTATCGAACGTGCATCAAAATCACAACTGCTTGCATGTTGTCGTACCGTCCGACTGGTTCACGCCTTCTTCTCAATGCTTTGCATGACGAGGCACTGTAAGGTTTTTCATTTTCTCATGAATCTGACATATCTACAAAAACCTTCTGCCAGCACCCAGTGGAATGTAATCAAGTGTATTTCCTGGCAAATATTGCCGTTTTTTTACTCCTCTACATTTATCTATCTTAACTATGACATATTCCTACAACACTTGAATGAAAAATATGCATATGTATTGATTACAGTAATATGCAGGAGTAAAAATCCGTGCCAACTCAACCGGCCACACTGCAAACTGCTGCTAACATGCGAATATATCAATGATAATAATCCGATGGTATAAAATGTTACACTTAAATACATTTTTCTCATGAAAGTTTTTGTAACATTTTAAGTTGCATTATTATATAATGTTTTTATAGTTTGTTTTACTTTTTTTTCATCAAGTCAGCCTTCGCCTCATTTATTTGATTAGTTTTGCATCTTTTACATAAAATAACACAAACATACTGTATATTAATACAACCGATCGACAGAAAAAAAAATATAATTCATATAATTCATCCATATTATTATCTATGGAGTCCAAACTCCCCTATTGCTGCTTGGCAATTAATACAAACTTGATATCTACTTAAACAGTACAGCAACAGTCACAGTCAGAAACATATTCACATATGTGGTTTGACTCGGTTTACATGTGGGGTTCTACTAGGTCAGCACATGACTTGACGGTGATTCAATGCAAAGATTCTGAAAAGAGGAAAGGGGGATTTTTCTTTTCACCTGTGTGTGTGCGCAAGTGTGTCATTTCCACACGACTGTACGTGACATGTTCGTGCAGCGTTACAGTCTTTTGTCTGCGGCGCGTTTTCTGCCGCGGACAGATGGCAGTAGAGTGCTGAGGGAGGAGAGAAAGCTCCAGGTCTGACAGGTTCCGTGTTCCACCAGAGACGGTAGGGGTCCCTGTCCCTCCACACAGCAACAGCACAAAGAGAGAGAGCTCTGGTGCTGAGACTGGAAGAGGGAGAGAGAGAGAATTTAAGCTTTGATTGGTTCTGACCTAATTCAGAACAGGACATCCCACAATATTCAGTACCCTATTTCTTGTTTTGCCCCCCCCCCTCCTCCCAACTATCCTTTCCCTCCCCCTCCTCCCTCTTAACACAAAAGGACTAGAGAGAGAGAGAGAGAGAGAGAGGAAAGAGGGCAAGAGATTAATACCAAAGCTCAAGCAGAGCAATTCATATTCCAATTGGAAGAGCGCGTTATCTATTTTCTCACACTCGCTCATTGTGCCTCTCCCTCCTGGAGCATTCCAAATCAAAGGAGGGGATTCGACGGGAATCAAACGGGACTTTCCAGGAACTGAACAATGGCGGCTGACGTTGAGTTTTCGAGGTAGAACGTTGCAGCCTTTGCAGAAGAATCCAAAAGGGGGAGAGAGAGAGAGAGAGAGAGAAAAGAAAACTGCGCAATCACTTTCACATCAACTCCTCAAATGAAAGCGTGCAGTCCAACGTGCAGGGGGGGGTGAGGCTGAGGCCCGGGTCCACGTGTCATTGGAAAGTCATTTGTCCGAGCTTAATCAATGTGCGTTGTTTGATTCAATTCAAAGTGCCTCCCGGGCAGGAGACGAGAGGAACAAGAAGCAGAAAATGAGACGACTCTTTCTAACTTTGACTCGGCTTCTCTTTATCTCTTGTCTCCCTCATTTCCCTCCCTTTCCTCCTTTCTTTCCCTCCATCGTTCTCTCGTCCTCCTCCTAGAGGCATGAATTATAGGCGCTCATTTCATGCTATGGCACAGCTTGGATTTCTAATTTTTTTATATATATATATATATAATTTTTTTTAAATATTGTTACTACTACTGTATGTCTTAAAGACCAGGTTAGGGTTATTAAATATGCCAAAGCGAATTGTATTTTCGCTCAAGTAAGCTCCTTGGAAATATTCCATCAGGGCAACCCTTTATTCTTTCCCAATGTAGTTATGAATTTTAAAGTAGACTTGTATTACTAGAGGAGAAGGGGGAGTGTGATCAGAATATTGAGCAAAGCCCAGATTGGAACGGCTTGTTCTGGGAGCGTTGGACTGGAGACCACAGCTATCAACAGGGGGGAGGTAATGAATCAATCAATCAATCAATAAATCAAGATAAGGATGAATGGGGGTAAATATTTGGCTGCCAGTGATGACAAGCACTACTTCTCCCTCTCTGCGAGCCTGGGAATCGGCCACATTGTTGAAAAAGTTGTTCAGATATTGAAAACAATAATCGTTCATAATGAAAATGTACGATTTGTCGAAGCAAAGCTGCACTTTTTCATTGTAGCTCGTGCTTTCTATTGTAAAAACACTTCCCCCCCCTCAATAACAACACCATCATACAATTTCTGATCCAACCACCCCCCCCCCCATCCACATCCTGTCTTCATTTTTTGGTATTCATGAGCATATGCTCCTGTGTGAAGTCCCCTGTCAATAAATATGCACAGTCTTAATTGTTCCCGTCGTAATTAGACGACAGTTCTGTTCTTTTTGGCTCAGGTGTACGTTAAAGCTCTTTCTTTTGTCTGCGGTTTGGCACCTCTGATGATTTCCATGACAATCATTTGAGTGAGCGAGGGAGAGAGAGAGAGAGAGAGAGGAGGTGAGAAACAGTTGCTGGAAAAAAGCCCCATCTCAATCTGAATAGCTTATTAATAGAGCTGGTCCCAGGCAAACAGATGGCAGCTGCCAACAACAAACACAGAAATCACAGAAATGAAAAACCCTAATTCAATTAGGTGGGAAGCATTCCTCACTCGCAGCCGTTATTGAGCAGTTTCCATTAATTTGATAATCCATTTGTTTGGTTTTTAAAAAGGAAGCATATTCAAAGTTCCTCCTCCACAGTGTTCTCCTGTCTTTATCATCTGAGGCTGACAAGCGAGCGAAAGCTGCGTGCGCAGTTTGTGGGTGTGGAGAAGAAAAAAAAAGAAGATTTAAGTCGTTACTTAGCTCGGGGGTTAACAAATGCAATTAGAGTTACTAATGAATTTATTCAATATGACGTGTTTTTTAATATGACTTTATGGCTCAAATTAAATCGTGGTCTGTTCGCATATTAGCATCTTACCTTTACTCAGTTCGTAAGAAAAAATATTTTTGAAAGCTGTCCATATTAGGGTTTCATAGACTTGGGGATTAGAAAACGACTCACCAGTGGAGCGACTGCTCTGCTCGTCAGTCGTCCACCATTTTGGACGGATTCCTGTGAAAGTTTGAGCAGGCGACAAAGGTCACCAGAGGGTCACCCCTGTTGACTTTAGCCGCGTTTTCCGCTGCAGGAACTTTCCCCATGAACCAGGAACCCTTTGCAAGAACTCAATGGTTTTTTCCACCGCAGAGTCTTAATTAAGTTCCGCGAGGAAATCTTTTCGCGCGCTTTCGAGTATGGTGATGCAACAAAAATGTTTTTGATACGACTGCTGCCTGGGTCACTTGGATTGGGCGGTGGGTTTTTTTCCCAGTGAAGGGAGCATCATGTACTCGTACTGCAGTGAAGCCATGGGACGGTGGTTGAGACGGTCGGTGGGCCAATTAAAGTGCTTCGGCGAACGTCAGAGGAAAAAGGGGCGGTTCGGGTTGAACGTTAACAGAATAAACACAGCTCCTGTCTTGTCTTGCCACAATCTTTCCCCCAACTTTGGGTGGCAACGAGTGGATGCCGCTTTTGCACGAGCAGAAGTTGGAAAAACAAATTAAACATACATTGGAAAATTGGGTTTTTCTGGAGTTAGACTATAGAGTTTTTCTGGAGTTAGACTATAGAGTTTTTTTCTGGAGTTAGACTGTAGAGTTTTTCTGGAGTTAGACTATAGAGTTTTTATAGAGTTAGACTATAGTTTTTTTTTCTGGATTTAGACTATAGGGAGTTTTTCTGGAGTTAGACGATAGGGTTTTTTTCTGGAGTTAGACGATAGGGTTTTTTTCTGGAGTTAGACTACAGGTTTTTTTTCTGGATTTAGACTATAGGGTGGTTTTCTGGATTTAGACTATAGGGAGTTTTTGTGGAGTTAGACGACAGGGTTTTTGCTGGAGTTAGACGATAGGGTTTTTTTCTGGATGTAGCCTATAGGGTTTTTTTCTGGAGTTAAACTATAGGGTTTTTTCTGGATTTAGACTATAGGGAGTTTTTCTGGAGTTAGACGATAGGGTTTTTTCCTGGAGTTAGACTATAGGGTTTTTTTCTGGATTTAGACGATAGGGGTTTTCCCTGGAGTTAGACTCTAGGTTTTTTATCTGGATTTAGACTATAGGGTTGTTTTCTGGAGTTAGACTGTAGGTTTTTTTCTGGATTTAGACTATAGGGAGTTTTTCCTGGAGTTAGACTATAAGGTTTTTTTTCTGGATTTAGACTATAGGTTTTTTTTCTGGATTTAGACTATAGGGAGTTTTTCTGGAGTTAGACTATAGGCTTTTTTTCTGGATTTAGGCTATAGGTTTTTTTCTGGAGTTAGACTATAGTTTTTTTTCTGGATTTAGCCTATAGGGTTTTTTTTCTGGATTTAGACTATAGTTTCTTTTTTTCTGGATTTAGACTACAGGGAGTTTTTTCTGGAGTTAGACTATAGGTTTTTTTTCTGGAGTTAGACTATAGGCTTTTTTGCTGGATTTAGCCTATAGGGTTGTTTTCTGGATTTAGACTATAGTTTTTTTTTCTGGATTTAGACTACAGGTTTTTTTTCTAGATTTGGACTATAGGGTTTTTTTCCTGGATTTAGACTATAGGGTTTTTTTCCTGGAGTTAGACTATAGGGAGTTTTTCTGGAGTTAGACTATAGGGTTTTTTTTCTGGAGTTAGACTATAGGGAGTTTTTCTGGAGTTAGACTATAGGGTTTTTTTCTGGAGTTAGACTACAGGGAGTGTTTCTGGAGTTAGACGATAGGGTTTTTTTTCTGGATTTAGCCTATAGGGTTTTTTTCCTGGAGTTAGACAATAGGGTTTTTTTCTGGAGTTAGACTATAGAGTTTTTCTGGAGTTAGACTATAGAGTTTTTATAGAGTTAGACTATAGTTTTTTTTCTGGATTTAGACTATAGGGAGTTTTTCTGGAGTTAGACGATAGGGTTTTTTCTGGAGTTAGACGATAGGGTTTTTTTCTGGAGTTAGACTACAGGTTTTTTTTCTGGATTTAGACTATAGGGTGGTTTTCTGGATTTAGACTATAGGGAGTTTTTGTGGAGTTAGACGACAGGGTTTTTGCTGGAGTTAGACGATAGGGTTTTTTTCTGGATGTAGCCTATAGGGTTTTTTTCTGGAGTTAAACTATAGGGTTTTTTCTGGATTTAGACTATAGGGAGTTTTTCTGGAGTTAGACAATAGGGTTTTTTCCTGGAGTTAGACTATAGGGTTTTTTTCTGGAGTTAGACGATAGGGGTTTTCCCTGGAGTTAGACTCTAGGTTTTTTATCTGGATTTAGACTATAGGGTTGTTTTCTGGAGTTAGACTGTAGGTTTTTTTCTGGATTTAGACTATAGGGAGTTTTTCCTGGAGTTAGACTATAAGGTTTTTTTCTGGATTTAGACTATAGGTTTTTTTTCTGGATTTAGACTATAGGGAGTTTTTTCTGGAGTTAGACTATAGGCTTTTTTTCTGGATTTAGGCTATAGGTTTTTTTCTGGAGTTAGACTATAGTTTTTTTTCTGGATTTAGCCTATAGGGTTTTTTTTCTGGATTTAGACTATAGTTTCTTTTTTTCTGGATTTAGACTACAGGGAGTTTTTCTGGAGTTAGACTATAGGGTTTTTTTCTGGATTTAGCCTATAGGGTTTTTTTCTGGAGTTAGACTATAGGCTTTTTTGCTGGATTTAGCCTATAGGGTTGTTTTCTGGATTTAGACTATAGTTTTTTTTTCTGGATTTAGACTACAGGTTTTTTTTCTAGATTTGGACTATAGGGTTTTTTTCCTGGATTTAGACTATAGGGTTTTTTCCTGGAGTTAGACTATAGGGAGTTTTTCTGTAGTTAGACTATAGGGTTTTTTTTCTGGAGTTAGACTATAGGGAGTTTTTCTGGAGTTAGACTATAGGGTTTTTTTCTGGAGTTAGACTATAGGGAGTGTTTCTGGAGTTAGACGATAGGGTTTTTTTCTGGATTTAGCCTATAGGGTTTTTTTCCTGGAGTTAGACAATAGGGTTTTTTTCTGGAGTTAGACGATAGGGTTTTTTTCTGGATTTAGCCTATAGGGTTTTTTCCTGGAGTTAGACAATAGGGTTTTTTCCTGGAGTTAGACTATAGGGTTTTTTCCTGGAGTTAGACAATAGGGTTTTTTTCTGGATTTAGGCTATAGGGTTTTTTTTTCTGGAGTTAGACTATAGTTTTTTTTCTGGAGTTAGACTATAGGGTTTTTTCCTGGAGTTAGACAATAGGGTTTTTTTCTGGATTTAGGCTATAGGGTTTTTTTTTCTGGAGTTAGACTATAGTTTTTTTTCTGGAGTTAGACTATAGGGTTTTTTCCTGGAGTTAGACAATAGGGTTTTTTTCTGGATTTAGGCTATAGGGTTTTTTTTGTGGAGTTAGACTATAGGTTTTTGTCTGGATTTAGCCTATAGGGTTGTTTTCTAGATTTAGACTATAGGGTTTTTTTCTGGATTTAGACTATATGGTTTTTTCCTGGAGTTAGACTATAGGGTTTTTTTCTGGAGTTAGACTATAGGGAGTTTTTCTGGAGTTAGACTATAGGGAGTTTTTCTGGAGTTAGACGATAGGGTTTTTTTCTGGATTTAGCCTATAGGGTTTTTTCCTGGAGTTAGACAATCGGGTTTTTTTCTGGATTTAGGCTATAGGGTTTTTTTTTCTGGAGTTAGACTATAGTTTTTTTTCTGGAGTTAGACTATAGGGAGTTTTCTGGAGTTAGACTATAGGCTTTTTTTCTGGAGTTAGACTATAGGGAGTTTTTCTGGAGTTAGACTATAGGCTTTTTTCTGGATTTAGGCTATAGGTTTTTTTTCTGGAGTTAGACTATAGTTTTTTTCTGGATTTAGCCTATAGGGTTTTTTTTTCTGGATTTAGACTATAGTTTCTTTTTTTCTGGATTTAGACTACAGGGAGTTTTTCTGGAGTTAGACTATAGGGTTTTTTTTCTGGAGTTAGACTATAGGGAGTTTTTCTGGAGTTAGACTATAGGGTTTTTTTCTGGAGTTAGACTATAGGGAGTGTTTCTGGAGTTAGACTATAGGCTTTTTTGCTGGATTTAGACTATAGGGTTTTTTCCTGGAGTTAGACTATAGGGAGTTTTTCTGGAGTTAGAATATAGGTTTTTTTCCGGAGTTAGACTATAGGGAGTTTTTCTGGAGTTAGACAATAGGGTTTTTTCCTGGAGTTAGACTATAGGGTTTTTTTCTGGAGTTAGACTATAGTTTTTTTCTGGATTTAGCCTATAGGGTTGTTTTCTGGATTTAGCCTATAGGTTTTTTTTCCTGGAGTTAGACTATAGGGAGTTTTTCTGGAGTTAGAATATATATTTTTTTTCCGGAGTTAGACTATAGGGAGTTTTTCTGGAGTTAGACGATAGGGTTTTTTCCTGGAGTTAGCCTATAGGGTTTTTTTCCTGGAGTTAGACAATAGTTTTTTTTTCTGGAGTTAGACGATAGGGTTTTTTTCTGGATTTAGCCTATAGGGTTTTTTCCTGGAGTTAGACAATAGGGTTTTTTTCTGGATTTAGGCTATAGGTTTTTTTTTCTGGAGTTAGACCATAGTTTTTTTTCTGGATTTAGCCTATAGGTTTTTTTTCTGGATTTAGACTATAGGTTTTTTTTCTGGATTTAGACGATAGGGTTTTTTTCCTGGAGTTAGACTATAGGGTTTTTTCTGGATTTAGACTATAGGGAGTTTTTCTGGAGTTAGACGATGGGGTTTTTTCCTGGAGTTAGACTATACGTTTTTTTTCTGGAGTTAGAATATAGTTTTTTTTTCCGGAGTTAGACTATAGGGAGTTTTTCTGGAGTTAGACTATAGGGTTTTTTCCTGGAGTTAGACGATGGGGTTTTTTCCTGGAGTTAGACTATACTTTTTTTTTCTGGAGTTAGAATATAGTTTTTTTTTCCGGAGTTAGACTATAGGGAGTTTTTCTGGAGTTAGACTATAGGGTTTTTTCCTGGAGTTAGACTATAGGGTTTTTTCCTGGAGTTAGACAATAGGTTTTTTTTCTGGATTTAGGCTATAGGTTTTTTTTTCTGGAGTTAGACTATAGGTTTTTGTCTGGATTTAGCCTATAGGGTTGTTTTCTGGATTTAGACTATTGGGTTTTTTTCTGGATTTAGACTACAGTTTTTTTTTCTAGATTTAGACTATAGGGTTTTTTTCTGGATTTAGACTATATGTTTTTTTCCTGGAGTTAGACTATAGGGTTTTTTTCTGGAGTTAGACTATAGGGAGTTTTTCTGGAGTTAGACTATAGGGAGTTTTTCTGGAGTTAGACGATAGGGTTTTTTTCTGGATTTAGCCTATAGGGTTTTTTCCTGGAGTTAGACAATAGGGTTTTTTTCTGGATTTAGGCTATAGGTTTTTTTTTTCTGGAGTTAGACTATAGTTTTTTTTCTGGCGTTAGACTATAGGGAGTTTTCCTGGAGTTAGACGATAGGGTTTTTTGTCTGGAGTTAGACTATAGGGTTTTTCCTGGAGTTAGACGATAGGGTTTTTTTCTGGATTTAGACTATAGAGTTTTTATGGAGTTAGACTATAGAGTTTTTCTGGAGTTAGACTATAGGGTTTTTTTCTGGAGTTAGACTATAGGGAGTTTTTCTGGAGTTAGACTATAGGTAGTTTTTCTGGAGTTAGACTATAGGTTTTTTCCTGGAGTTAGACTATAGGGAGTTTTTCTGGAGTTAGACTATAGGGTTTTTTTCTGGAGTTAGACGATAGGGTTTTTTGTCTGGAGTTAGACTATAGGGTTTTTCCTGGAGTTAGACGATAGGGTTTTTTTCTGGATTTAGACTATAGAGTTTTTCTGGAGTTAGACTATAGAGTTTTTCTGGAGTTATACTATAGAGTTTTTCTGGAGTTAGACTATAGAGTTTTCATGGAGTTAGACTGTTTGAGTCACCAACACCAACAGGACAATCTCAGCAACACGCCGTGGCGTCTGGGCAGAGCGTGCACGAGGCAGGGGAAGTTCAGGGAACTGCCCGGGCGTCAGTGCACGTCTGACGGCAGCAACGCCGTCTCCGTCCGAACCTTCTTGGGGGACGTTTTTCCTCATTATGTTGATGAAGACAAAATGATCATCACGGCGACCATCACATCTCTCAAAAATGCGTTCACTGTTCACACATTATATGGCAACTCATTTTTCTGGGAGACAGGAAGTAATCCCCCGTAGCCGCGCGCTTTCTCACAGAAGAGGTCAAATCTGTGGTGGCAGGGTCCCGAGATTCTGGATCTGAAGCCTCTGAGGACTTCCCCCGGCCTCACAGACTCCCGCTCCGTCTCGCTCTCAGGTGCGGCGCTGCGGCCTCAGCAGCTGCTGCTCATCTCCAAGGCAAGTGAGCTTTTCGCTGAAAAAGTTGTAGTACAACTGTACCGGCAATTCAAAGAACGGCCCCAAAGTAAATTGGTTTTAACTAAGAACAAATATCAATTTTTCTTGAAACCCACACACTGTCACCATATGGCCTGCATCAGGGTTTGTGCGGCAGCTGGTGGAACTCTTTAAATCGAATCCCAACTTAGGATTCAATCCACATTTTTTCACCTGCTCCGAGTCTTTTGAAAACGACAGGGAGACTGATTGAAAACACTTTAGAGCGATGGAAAGTATCATTACTTGGAAGTGAGACAGAAAGAAGGGAGGAAACCATCCTTGCGTGTTTGATTCTCGTGAATGCAGATGCAGCTTGACAAAAATAAATGTCCCCTGGGAAGGAAAGAGGAAAAGTTTGTCACACAGACATAAATACAGAGGGGGGGGGGGGGGGGGGGGTTCGCAGTAAGAGCAATACTTTGGATTTGAAGTAGGAAAATTGCAATCGTTCATAAACCTTTTTGGATTCCGCAGGTAACATAAACACTGTAACTGGTCAGAGAGGAAAAACACTCAAGAATGACAAACCCAATGGAACTCACAGAGAGTAAACCAGACTTCGTCCTCGCAAGTGACGTCCTTTAGTAACGGGATTCCACTTTTGTTTTACTCAATCTGAATTGATCGTGAGGTAAAACTGATCCATTAAAACACAAATCAACAATTGGTTCCTACTGAATGAACTGGTAAACCTTTGCATTTATAGTATATGGGGAGACATTTGCATTCTTCTTCTTTCAAAATCCACTGATTATCATTTCACCTTAAAGACCATAAGAAAAGCAGCTCGACAGCAGCCTGCGCGCAGCCCTCGTGTCTTCCTGCATGCACTGCAAAAACGCTGTTCCTGTTTCTGGAGCTGGCGTACCCGAGCCGTGCTCGAATGCTTGTGGAAAGAAGAACAGTATGTGCTTTACCCAGGCACCGGCACACCTCGTTTTTTTTTGGTTTTTTTTGGTCTAACCATATGGCACGCCGCATCAGAGAAGGGTGATTTGTTTTCCCCTGCCCAGAGAAACTGAATCTGTTCAGGCGGCATTGTTTCGACGCACCGGACGAACAGCCCACGATTCAGTTTTTTTCGAAATATCAGATGAATGTTTCCCGAATACGTTTGTGTGCAGATAATCGCAAGCAAAGAGTGAAGCAGGTAAAATATTCTCCTCCGGAGCTGCATTTTTTTGACCGTGCACTGGCAGAGTTTGCTCCACAGCTTGGTTGCTATGGTGCTGATTTTAAGAAAGTGTTGTTTTTTTTTTTTCCCCTTTCCGCCAACCAAATGTGAGCACCGTCTTTTCCGAAACATTCCAACGTGTTGCACTTATATGCCGCCGAATCCCTTCCCAGTCTTATCTGCGGGCCTGTTTATATAGTGTCACATGCCATGTGCATGACAGAGCTGAATAACCAACTTCCTGAGTAACTATATTGTATTTTCATAACAAGCCTCTAATCCCGAACATCTGGACCAGAACCTTATAACACTAACACGGCCATTTCTCTCTCACACTCTCTCCAACATGCAATTACTGGAGGCTCTAAGGTGCAGCATGTGTGGCTGATATTGCTCAAATAGAGCAGCTGCTGTGTTTAACAAACATCTGAAATGGCTGCGTATGGCTGGTCCCCATTTGTCTGTGTGTGTGTGTGTGTGTGTGTTTGGCTGCGGTGTGTGAGGTGATCCAGGACATGAAGAGACCCGACTTTCACAGCCGACTGCAGGGGTGATGAGAAAATAGTTGTGTGTGTGCGGCTCTCAGTCTGACTCATCTCCACTTCAAGTCGGGATTTTTATTTTTTTTTAAAACTGCTGAGATGTAGGAATGTGAGGCACCATTATTTTACCTCTTGGTCCGTGAGCACCGTTAGTTTCACCGTTAGAGAGAGAGAGAAGGAGAGAGAGACTGCACTTTTTATGAAACACGTCTCTCTTGTGGCCACCATTTGCTTAAGGCTCTCATACCATGTGTCCATGAAGATCAGAAGAGCAGCATCGGCCTGTTCGCAACACCTTCTCTTCACAGGCAAAGAATCTGCCGGACACGTACAACTTACATCACATTGGTTTTAACACAATAAGATACCAAACGTAGGAAATGTACGGTGTGTAAGCCGTCTAATTCAAATATATGTCATTTGAATTATATCAAGTTCTCATAAAGACTCCGTCCAGGAACAAAATAACACATTTAATTAGCTCTTTATGTAATATCTCTTTGTTTCATGCTCATCTGAAGATGCAGACACTATATGGTATCAAACCTGGTGTGATCCGTAATTGCTGTCACATTCAACAAACATTAAGAGTATGACATGAATGTGCAACTGAAAATGTGTATGGCACAAAATGTGTGGGATGAACTGTGTTGATATTTTTGAAAACATTCTGAAGACTGCATGACTTATTTTTCATGACTTATCTGTGGCTTTTCGTGACGTCAAGGTTTTGTTTTCTTTGGCCACTTGGGGGCAGTGGAAACAAGCAGAGGAACCAAAAAAGCGCGACTTGTCACTTCGTGGCAACGCAACAAACACGTCACATAGAGAGTCAAATTATGATTTCCTTTAAAGCGTTTTTCTCGTAACCTGATTTACACGAGTCCAATGTTCACTCTTTTAGCTCCGTTCTGGTCTCCCCACACCTGAGGCACATATGAGTCTCTTTGGACGCTGAATGCTCCTCTGTTTTCCACAGCTGGTTGTTCACTTCAGCTGTCGGCAACGCTGAACTGACTAAACCAAAAATGAAAAACTCCTTGCATAAACTAAAAACTATTACTGTGAACCATTTCAATTACAGTAATATTGATTATAGTTGTCTTAGTGTTTGAATAAAACTAGTTAACCATTTATTCATTAATTTCATCACTGACATAAAGAGGTAGAAACACAAACTTAAAATCAAAAAAAAAAGGATCAAAAAAGAATTACGGGGCAAAGCAGATTCTCTTCCACGTCACCAAAACTAAAAACAGAAGATTACCACGGCGCCTTCCTCTTTCACCACTTGCCAGATTATTTAATGGCCAAGTGTCATTAAGGACATACGACGTTGTGGAGAATACAATGACTCTGCAGTACGTGAGGCCAAGTGGCCACGTTGATATTGAGAGACATTCAAATTGGGTTCAAACGAGTCTTACGGAGAAATTCTTCTTCACCTGATGTTTCACGATGAGTCTGATGGGAATGCTTTTGCACGCAGGAAAATTGAAACCCGTGGTTCTTTTCAAAGACAATGTGAACACTTCAAACAGGGAATGGACTAAATTGGGCCGACGCAGGCGGCAAGCTAATAGATAGATAGATAGATAGATAGATAAATACTTTATTCATTCCCAAGCTGGGAAATTCTGCTGTGGCAGCAGCACGTTTCACACAGCACACATTCAAAAAATATGTACAATATTTACACACTAAATTTCAAATATACGAATTGTCAAAAAATATATAGGAATTAAGAATAATAAATTCACAGAATTGACATGAAGTATTGACAGTGGAACAAGGTCTATCTGTCGGCCAGAGGTGAGGTGTTATAGAGTTTTATGGCTTGTGGCAGGAAAGATTTCCTGTAACGGTCCTTGTGACAGCGAAGCTGAATCAGCCTATTGGAGAAGGAGCTCCGCTGTCTGTCCAGTGTGAGGTGGAGAGGATGGTCCGGCTCATCCATGATGGATAACGGTTCGTTCATAGTCCTCCTCTCCAGCACAGCTTCAAACGCGCCCACCTGGCAGCCTATCACGGAGCCGGCTTTCTTGATCAGTTTGTTCAATCTGTTTGTGTAGCTGGCTCCGATGCCGCCCCCCCCCCCCCCCCCCCCCCCCCCCCAGCAGACCACAGTGAAGAACAACAGACCGAGAGAACATCGCCAACATCCTGCTAACATAATGGCTGCCAAAGCTTACACAGCGTATGCTCTGGATTATATATTGTAGAAATATCTACAGGTGTGAAACCACAAGTGTGCGCTTTGTGTCTCACCGGTCATGTCCTGTCACATTTTCTCACCTTTCAGTTAGCTCATGCCTAGTTATGAGTTTGTACGCTTGCGTGCCGTAATGTCGAGGTCAACTCACCACCAGAAAAAAACAAACAAACTCACAATTGCTAAACACGCTAAATTGGAAGTATTGCGAAATTAAATTCTGAATGTAACATTGTTCAAATATTAACCGTTGGCTTATTCTGCCAGAGAATATCGTGTTTTGTCATTGCGGTATTTTGTGTGCAGCACATGCAGCAGTAAAAAAAAAGAAACCTGAAGGGATCGTGAACACAAATCGAAACCCAGTTCTTGTTAAAACCACCCACATTTCCTGCTGTTTGCTGCTCCGCCGCAGCACCAGAGTTGCAACTGAAACGTCCTTTGCTCGTGTGCTCGAGGAGCTCGGTGCGTGCACGACACCTTTGGTTCAACCATTGCTCTGACCTTCTCGCCGGCTCGGTTCAAAATTCAAAGGGCAGACGGGCTCCAGTTTGCTAGTCTTGCCAATATTCACACGAAGACCGGCGACGGTCGCACGTCTTCCACCGCAGCAACGGACAAATGAAGGATACTTTGAAGAAAATAAAAGGGTTTTTTGAGCGGGTGAATCCCCCCGAGCTGTTGGCTGAGCGAGTCCACAAACGACACACACACACACACAGACGCACGCACACACTGAGGTTGACCTCATATTCGTCATCTAAAGAACATGCTCAACCCGCTGTACGTGCATAGCTGGATATTTTATATAATCACTTTCATACATAACTACATAACCATTGAGAAGAGCATGCTTTGTTTAACTGAGTTGTTGGATCCTGTTTCATCATTGTTAAATTTAGAACATACAAAAAGATGCCATCCTTTATTTTTTTTTTTGAATCTGGTGTTAAAGCCCACAGTTTATATATCTGTGTAATCATGAAAAACTACATACAGAATCTTTATCGTAGGTCTTCATCACTCTTGCTCTGCTGTCCTCTAGATGGACGGCGCGCTGACCTCGTCTTTGTCAAACCGGCCCGCCGTTATTGATGTCGTCCATTTTGCTGCCGCAGTGGTCCTTTCAAATCGGCGGACACCGACGGGGCCGATGCACTCGCCCCTTCTCAATGTGCGTCCTCCGCCGTAAATCGTGGGCTTTTCATCCTCCGTTGGCCTCGTGACTTTGACTCCTGAGACGAGGGATGGGATCAGAGGACGCCGACAGAAAGTGTCAAATCGATGGCGTCTCCTCGCCGTATTTACTACGGGCGTTACCATCGACGGCGGCGGCGACGACGGCGATTACGACCACGCGACTGTGGCTGGTGGAGGCAATGTGTGGCGGAGAGAAGCGCTGTGTTTGTCTAAAATAAGAAAGAAGAAGTGGACTGTTGTTGAAGTGTGTGTACAGAAATGAAGAGGACACGGGCAACACCTCACACAAGAGGCAGAGCTGTGTGACTGCACCCCAAAACCTCCTTTCGTCCGGCATTGCATTAAGAATGTATGACTGTGATTTTCATATAATGTGTGTCATATCACAAAGTGGCAGGTTTTCCAATTGCCCAATAATGATCTATTTGCCAATTCAATACTATTGAAGAGGAGACGGGAGACAGACGAAGAATGAATAAAACATTGAACGGTGGGATCGTGACAGTTCCATTTCAATCTCTCTCTCTCTCTCTCAGAGTGTCTAAGAAGACTTGTGTGCAATTGGGGTAAAATCAGTACTTGGACGGTTGCCTGAGTTTGTGTGCACATTGCATTTCTCTGTTCTCTTTATCTCACTCTAGACGCCTACGATGCACCACTTTCACAAGCAAAAGCAAACGTCTTCTCGCATCTGCTCTCTTGTTTTGTTAAGATAGTTTACTGGCAGTAGCCAACGCCGGTTGGTGCCGACCGCATCCGCGGCCAATTAGGTAATGCCATCAGGAGCCCTGAGCTAAATATAAATATGGGATACAAATTGCGACCCCCCTCGTAAGCGCAAATACACTGTAGCGTACGAAAAAGTTGGGGGAGTTAGGGGTTCTTTAAAACAACGATTACCGCGTCTTTAAGAACAAAGTGTGGCCGGCTCATTAGAGTAGAGGGACAAAAAGTCTGCGGGGAAATTAACAGACAACAGGCTTGATTTTATTTTTTCTCACTTTTTCCACTTTTTTTTTTATTATGCAGGTTTGAAATTAAAGAAGCATTGTGACACAAACAGATGCTGCTGCATGGAAAGAAAGGAGCAGCACCCAAACTGTAAAAAATAAAGGAATAATCATTACTGTGGTCATCATCATCTTTTCTTTCTTTTTTTTTTATCAAACCAAAAGGAAACAAAACAATAAAATAAGAATAAAAATACACCTCCATTGTAAGAAGCAAAAGTGATCTAATTTCTTTTCATAAATAAGAAAACCTGTCAAATGGCTGATGGGCAACTAGCGAGGAAAAAACAATATATTGATAACCATTTAAAATATTTATCATTACTGGCTTTACAAATAAAATAACTACAATTGGCAGGTTTTTTTCTTCTTTTTTTACACAACTTATAATCTTATAGTTCTGTAACAACTAAAAATGAAATGATGCTACAGTAAAGAGAGATAGAAACAGATGTGTTTGTCAGCAAAATGCATTTCTGTTAATCACACGAAAGTTAGAAAGATTAGATCAACACAACCAAACACCGACTAGAAACTTATTCTTTAAAAAAAAAAAAAAAAATCACTGTAATGTGGATGAGATGGCTCCATTCACATGTTCCATTACTTCACCTCTGCATGTCGAGGAGACAAAATTGACATTATGGTCCGACAAAATAAGAAGAGGGAGGGAAGGAGGGGGGGGGCATTTTGAGGCAGTATCTTTTTTTCTTTTTTGTTCACCTGCAGCATTATATCTCATTTTATCTCCCAGCGTTTTTTCTCCTTCTTCCCCTCTCTGTCTCTCGTTCTATGGTCCTTCCTCCCTATCTCTCACCTGGCTCTTTCCATTTAATGATCTGCAGGACACATATTGTATATTCAGTTTTAGATTGAACTTTATTGGAAAAAAACACACCAGTGAGCACAGATTTAATGCAAGAACGAGGGTGTGAAATACTCCTCTGAAATCCAGCTGCACTCGGCTGTTAAAATTCACGAGAAAAGTCTCGACACACTGAAACACTCGCGCACGTCTGTGTGTCTGCGCACGTCCACGCGTGCACAGTCGAACTGCACGCGTTACGAATGGGGTACATTCTAACGTCCACGCACGCACGCACACACACACACACGCACACACGCACACGCACACACGCACACACGCACTCACACACACACACACACACACACACACACGCACACACGCACGCACACACACACACACACTCACGCACTCACACACACACGATGACTCACATGTAATATTAAAGAAGAAACAAATCTATCTGGACTTCCAATTCCCAATCTGATCCCATAAAAGTGATATTTACAATCACACTGTGACAGCTCAGCAGACCGAAACAGGTCTTTAATATTAAAAAAAGATTCTTTTTGTTTTGTTTCTCTTCCCCACCCAAGCTTTTTTCTTTGTATTAATTTGCAGGCCCTCCAGCAAAGCTACCATAACATCAAGGCCCGTGCTGAACCTACTAGAAGTTAATATTTCTCTACAGTACAGGGCCCAACGCTTATTGGCAAAAAAAAAACAAAAACAGGAGCAATTTCGCAAGCCAGAAATAAATAAAACGGCAACAACAGCAACAACAACAATGACAACAACAAAAAGGGGGGTAAAAAATACAAAAGGAAATTAAAAATGATTAAAGAAGAGGGGGAGTACGTTTCTTTTCTTTTTCATTCCTTCTCATTCTAATTAAAGCTGGATGGGGTCCCTGAGGGGACTCTGACGATGACATGGAGGAGGAGTGCTCAGCGGCCCCGGCCTGTATCGGAGAGCGGGCACAGACGCACCACTCGGAGAGGAGGGGGGGGGGGGGGGGCTTTAATAAGTGCTTGGCAAATTTAAACAGCAAGAGGACTGCTAATACATTAAGTGGTACAGACAGTAGTCATCTAGTCAAAAAACTCTGCTCACAAATTCTTCTAGAAACTGAGAAAATCAAATTATAGTTACATTGACAAAAAGAAAAAAGGTGTTGGTGGTGATGATGGTGTTTGGGAGGCAGAATGTGTGTGTGTGTGTGTGTGTGTGTGTGTGCTTGTATGTAATAGCATGTTATTGTATCTAAGTGTGCACTGTATGGATGTATGGATGTGTGTGCATCAGAAGAGGGTTAAGGGGGCAAGGGGGTGAGGGGGGGTGGTGGTGGTGGGGTTAGAGTAGACTCCTCTGTGTCGTATTTGTTGACAGAGATCTTCAGTTTTCAGGTGAGGTAGAGTGGCTTGTCCCTGCCTATCATGCTGCCACTGGAGGAAAGAAAAACACACACACACACACACACACACAGAGAGACAGGTTGGATTAAAATGGAGGATAGAGGAGGTATATATTATTTTCTTTCTCTGAATGCAAATAACTTTTCATTCCCAAATCTACTCGAACCAAACTCGAACCAAACTCCGTTAATAAAGGAATCACTTCATGGTGTTTATATCTTCCGGTGCAGCAGGACAAGCGCAGCCTGCCAAGCAAACCATTGAGTGCAATAACAGGGAAAACTTTGTGTTGGGAACATCTGTTATTTATTGTTATTTTTTCTATTTTTTTTACTGCTGTCTGACAAACACATGACAGGCTCTATTATCTCACCATTACCTCTCCAGCTGTCTCACTGGAACAGAGCTGACAGTTCTCAGTGCTTTTATTGTGAAAGCAGCGCGAGAGACGTGTGACACGACGACGTTCTCAGTTCCAGTAAGACGCAGATGTTGTCTGACTAACTGAACCAGAGCATCTATTGTAAAACCCAAACTATGACATTGGAGAGCATTTTACAAAGGGTAAATAAAGCTCTGTTGTCTTCTTTCCAAGCCTACGTGATTTTTTTATTTGCAGTAATAATCCCCCAAAAAAAGGTTAATGTGGAAGCGTCTCCTCTCTCCCCACTGACCTGCAGTGGTTGCCACACTCCCGATTGCAGTATTCACTGTCCCAGTCGTGGCCCTGAGCCACTCCGGGGCCTGGACCAGGGCCAGGGGCTCCTGGAGACTGGGAACCCCCAATACTCTTCTGATACTCTGACTGGAGGTGGGAGAAACCCTGGAGAGAGAAAAGAAGATGAAGCCCGACCTCTTCGCGTGAAATCTCTTCTACCGGAGCGAGCGCTGTGTCGTTCGTTCCCATACCTGCTGCCCAGGAGGTGGGGAGTGGAGAGAGGCCTGCAGCCCCATCTGGTGGGACTGGACCTGCTGCATGCGGATGGGCTGGTTGAGGAGCGAGCTCTGGTGCAGGGAGAGCTGCTGGTGGGGGTGGAGCGGGGGGCTGATCTGGAAGGAGGAAGGGGGAGAGGCACTAATGCTGGGCAGCATCTGCGATTGGCTGAGCGTCTGCGACAGGGCGTGGCGGGGGGCGTGTCCCGCGTAGCTCTGCAGGTCGGTGAGCGGGAAGGCGCCCGGCCCCAGGTAGGGTGACGACGACTGCGGGGGAGGTGGCACGCTGTACAGGGGCGCGTTGGCTGGCATCATGTGTGGAGAAGCCTGGCTGGTTTGGGCACTCTTCGCCTCCACCGGGTCGTTATATGTCTAGACGGGAGACGGGGGGGGGGAACGTGGTTATGGTCATTGTAACAAAACCTTCAGCATTCAAGGTTAATTCAGTTCTCACAGTTTTCCATAGAGCCATTGAGGGATGATTGGTTTCATCTCTCAATAAAGTAGTTTGGATGATGTGGACACACTCTTTTATTATTTCTCCATTCCTTTTTAAGCCTCGTCTGACTTCATCGATGTTACCATTTCCTAGATCTAAGCAATTTCATTTGGGATCGTAATCATGATAAGTGATGGCCAAATTGGCATTAACTTAAAGCATCCATGTTGTTTTTAAGTGTAAATGAACCGTCGTGTTGCACTTCTTTTCCCAGACTCAAACGGTATGACCAGCATTTTTGACCCTGCCCGTACCAATTTCTGAAAAGTAAAATTGTTGTTTTGTTCTGTATATGTAATACGAGAAAGAAGATATGCATGTTTGGAAATTAGGGGGCGTCTCATAATCCCAAGAAGGGATAGCATGATTGAGACAGATAATAGCGCACACGTAACATCTGATGGACACTAGATGATAAAAAATGCCCCACAGCGTCGACTGCCGCCCCCCCCCCCCCCCCCCCCCCCCCCCCCCCCACACACACACACACAGACGATCGTCTCAGGGGAGGTTTTCAAAACAATATGTCAGTGATGTAAAAAGAGGAGCAGCTGGCACTGACACATTCAAATACAAGACAATCACGTCAATGAAGAATACACTCAAAAAGCGGCTCCTGTTCCAGAAAAACTAAAATGTTTGATGTGAAAATGTGGTTGTATATACATATATATATATATATATATATATTTATTTATATTTCAGTATAGTTAATAATTGTGGCTAATGCTTCCCATCGTTGTTCTTCTTCTCTGTAATTGTTTAACTGAAAGACCTGTTGACACACACACACACACACACACACACACACACACACACACACACACACACACACACACACACACACACACACACTCACACTCACACGTGTATGAAATACATCCAGTGGTTCTCATTAAGTGTCAGGCTGGCTGGAGTGATGCCCTGATACCCAGTAATGGCTCACATCCATCCGTCTGAACCCCTGAAATAATCAATGGGACAGGACGGAGGGGCGGATAAAGCAGAAGGACCTTTTTTTTTAAAGTGGAAAATGAAATAGTAAAGCAACGGCGGTGTGAGGGGAAAGAGGGGGGGCGATGCAGTGAAATAGGACGATTTCGTATCCATCAGAGGAACTGCATGGACACGTTGGTTGACCAAACGATGGTTTGCGAGGGCTGAAGCGTTGATCACATCTGTGAAATTTAGAACATCACATTCTGCACTAGTTTCTAGATTCGAACGAACACGAGAGAAAGTGCTGTGACATACAGCGGGGAGGAACGATCAAACTTTAGTCCCCACCTCTCTACTTCTATTAAAACGAACTGACATTCGACGCGAAACAAAAAGGCAACAGGTGCACGCCGAAGATGTGAATCCTTCAAATGATGCTCCAATTACCTCTAATTCCACCCACCCCTCAATTCAGATTGAAAAGACTCCTTCATTGGTAATTTAAAAAAAAGAGAGAGAGAGTCGTGTTAGAGGATGAGATCCAGCCCCGCATTCAGACTGGCTATTGGGTGAGTGAAGGGAGGTTTTGCAGGTTTATTTTCGTGTGTACGTTTCTTTTGACTGGCAATCTCCCGACGTATAGTATCAATCAAGTCTCTGTGTGGAAGCTCTGACGCGAGTGTCTAATTGCAAACCACCAGCGACAAGAGAAGAGAATCGTCTTTTTAGCGGAAAGTATTCCACAGTGAAGAGGCTGATGAATCGACTATTCATGCCTTAATCAAGGTGCTTGTTTTCGGCCCATGAGCACGAGAGGAAGTGTGGCGCTGCGCCGAGGGGAGGAGGGTGGACGGGGAGAGGGAGGGCGGGGGAGGAGCTTGGAATATGCTAATGCAATTTAGCGCCGTGTTTAGAAAACAATGCGAGAACTGAGAAATGAAATGCATCCCACCGACAGACTGAACGGAGACGACGCCGTGATCACTTCTGCAGAAGCCTTGCAGATGTGAGACGAAATGTCGAGCGAGGTGTGTGTGTGTGTGTGCGTGTGGGGGCGATGTTATTATATCGGATTTAAAAAATAAAAATAAATAAGACCTTTACAATGTGGATAAGGCTTTTACACAAGCTGAGAGAAACGCATTCATGTTCTCAACTGGAGTAACCTGCAGCAAAGGGAGAGCGGTGGGTGTGAGTAAACCTCAGCCAACACATTAGTGGCACATCAGGGAGGACAGAAACACCAGGAGGACAGCGAATGAGAGGTAATGTCCACTTCTGCTCTTACATGTGCACGCTGATGAGCACGCACGGGCACACTCGCGCACACGCGCACACACACACACACACACACACACACACACACACACACACACACACACGAGTTCTGTTACTTTTTATTTCTCCCCAGGTTGCAAATAGGGTGTGTTTGGGGCCTAATTTTCACTGTTCTCCTCTGAGCACACACACACACACACACACACACACACACA
Organism: Scophthalmus maximus; assembly: GCF_022379125.1. NCBI lineage: Eukaryota > Metazoa > Chordata > Actinopteri > Pleuronectiformes > Scophthalmidae > Scophthalmus > Scophthalmus maximus. The sequence continues at coordinate 8,300,556 of NC_061520.1, forward strand.
CACACACACACACACACACACACACACACAAACACAAACATAACGCATGGACGCACAGACATACAAAACCCCTCGGTGCAGCAAGTGGACCCTTTCCACGGAATAAAAGGAGAGGAATTCTCCCATCTAATTTATCATCCCTTATATTGCCGCTGACCCATGTATATCAAAGACGTGACCCCCGCGGTTACCTTGGAAACCAGGCTGGCTCTGTAGGCGGCCAGGGCTTTCAGGTACTCCTTCTTCGCAGCCTCTGTTTTCCTCTTGTAGTTCTGCGGGAGCAAACACAACAACAACAACGGCAATTGATTACAAAGGTGACGCCAAAGGCTAAAATGACCCTGTGGTCCACGCTGACTGATGTGGATGAGATTTTTTGGGAGTCGTGGTGAGACCGCGTGACCTGGCGGTTCGACCCGTGATGAAAAACCTATCAAAACGTATTCATCTCACAGTAATCAGGCCGAGCAGCTTTGACCATCTGCATCATGTTGCTGCAATATTTCTGGGTTTCAAAATGATTCCGGAGCTAAATGAGAAGAGAAGACCTGTTTTTGTACTTTTGTCTACTGCTTTTCAGGCTGCTCCTCCGTTAAGGCTGTTGCTCATCTCTTAATCAGAGCCGATGTCCCAGCAAGTCATTCAGACGAGGGACGGAAAAAAAAGAAAAAGGAGGAGAGAATTCAAAACAGCATTTGCAAAGCGGCAATCTCAAGCCTTCTGAATGAACCTCAAATGATGCGTTAAGACAGGGAAATCGAGTTAATGTCATCACATGTCACTTACGGGATCTTTAAAGATGCCGTTGCCTTTTTGATGCGGGGAAAACAAGTCGCAAAAAAAAAGTCCCCCCCTCAAAATCGAGGAGGAAGACTCAGATCTCAGCTCCCTTCTGCAGCATTTTAATATGAAGGGGAGAGAGTGTGTGTGTGTGTGTGTGTGTGTGTGTGTGTGAGATTGCAGTGGGTAATTACTGATCCTCGGTGAGAGACAGTCGGTGGTTCCCATGGACGGGGTCATTTCTTTCAAAGAGGTGGGGTAGAATAACCATTAAGCATTCATGTGTTGCTGAATGCACAGAGGCGGGCGGCCGCTAACACATGCAGTCAATAAACAAACAGACATACACACGACAGCAAACAAACCACGATGAAGATGGATACAATCTCGAGCACAAATAGATGATATCCCCTCACCCATCCTATATTTTTTCCATTATTATTATCATCGTTATTATTATTATTATTATTATTATTATTATTCCAAGATAGAATTCATGTCTGGAAAAGACTGTCTTGAATTAAGTATTTTTTTTTCTATTTTCAGAATAAAATCACTTAATACCTCTAAATGAATGAATTGGAGTCCTTGTAAAACGGAAAACCCAAACAAAAGTAAAAGTGACAACCTCGCCGCTCACCCCTTAAATATTGATAGAGCCGCGGCCGCCTCTTTAATGATCCCCAAACTACTTTAATTTCAAATTAATTTAACACAGCTAATGAGTCGCGCGACGACGGATACTTTTAAATAAATTACCATGCCTAAGGACGTCTAATTATTCCAAAGTGAGTGGATTCATTAGCAATTGAAGCCGTCAGAGGCTGCAGGTCAGTGTGAATTAAAAATAACAAAGCTGCGAGGGGAGAGCATATGCCTTACGCCGTAATCCTGACACAGAGGTGTCCCGCCGGAATTAGCCCCTAATTGTACCTTAATGAAATGTTCTTGTTTGATAACCAGTTAATTACAGGAGACAATAACTCCGCACCCCGCTGACACTGAGGGGAGTGATTACCCCTACGACCGACAGGCCGAGCAACTGGTGAGGAGGCAGAGGAGGAGCGGAGAGGAGAGGAGTGAAAAACGACACAGAGACGAGACAGAGCAGCAAAAGGAGGAAGCATATGCTCAAAGTTAAAGCCTCGATGAGACGTTTCAACGTCGCGCTGTGCCGTTTAAACAAAGCGACGCTGCTCGTTTCCTCCTAATCTCCGACCTTTCACCGACACGCGACTCCAACGCGCCACAGTCAATTAGGTAGAGCTAAGTTCTCTCCTCCCTCCTCCCCTGGTCCATCATCATTGTTTCTCTCTGCCTTTGGTTGATCTTAATCTTAAATAACAAAAAACAAGAGAAAGGTTCTTTTGTGTTTCTGGGGCGTCTTTAACATGCAGTCAGTCACCTTGAGGAATAGCGCAGCCCAAATAATGCAGTGATCTTGTACAATAAAGCGAAGGGGCCTTTGGGGAAATGTAAAACAAAAAAATAATGCTGTATAGCGTGAAAGCTATGAGAACATGTTAATAAAAAAGAAAATATGAACATTAACATGAATGGAAAAAATGAAAAAAATGTCGTTGTTCCGCAGAACACAAGGTCGGCACTGGAGAATACACAACGACACATCAGGCAAAGTGCCAGGAGAACAACCGGCACAAGAACACGGATCACAAAAGGAACCACGGCACGTCTGAACCGAAACTGAACTGATGGTTTCTTAAGTTAAATACAGCAATGAAACATATCGCCTTTCAATGCATTTTTGTGTGTGTGTGTGTGTGTGTGTGTGTGTGTGTGCGTGTGCGTGTGAGTTCAACTGCATGCTGTGTTTGAGGAGCGCTGCAGGTAATTGGAAACAGGGGCCACGTCCTAGTTAAAACAAAGCGGTGTATAGGGGAAGGGTTGTGTTTACATTCTGGTGCTCCTGCGCGGCTCCAGAGCGTCTGACCGGGACGCTGCAGGACGCACCTCGTCGGTCCCATCGACACGACGAGACAGTCGGTGATGGGGGAGAAGAGGAAAAGAAAAGGAATAACAGCGCATACGCCAAACCGATCGAGAGCACGGAGAGGCTGACGTCGAAGCTGAACGCGTTTTGAGGTGCGAGACCTTGACGTGGCAAGTTTTCACATGTTCTCGGGCTACAGCCACACCGACGCTACTTCCGTTCTAACATCTCCGTTCAGACAAACGTTTTTTAACACGGTGTCAGTGTTAATCCCTGTCCACATCTATGTATAACACGTGACCATTCTCATGCACTGAGCATGTGCGAGCCGGTGTAAGCAGGAAGCAGATCGTCTACTCTGCAGTCGGGTTGTTAAGTGGGAAAGAAATACTACGAATGACGAACAACATTGGTGAAAAGTAAAATGAGGGGCTGGCTTTTCTTGGACATAGAAAAACAAAATGAACGTACTCACCAAGTTCGGAATATGGAGTCAATGCGGAAGTGCCTGAAGCCTGTATTCTCTAGAATGACCTGCAGGGGGCGACTCCCCTGGTTGCAAAAAGAAGTCTGTTGACTCTTTTACTCACTTGATTCATAACGTCAGTAAATATTTTCCCGAGGAGTTTCTGGTGTCAGTCTCAATCAAGTCTTCATCAGTACACCGCGATGTTCATTTTTGTAAATTGTAATTTAGAGTAAAATGGATGATAATTCTTAAGGGGATGGAGGCAGCGTGATTGACAGCTAGTAGCGTCTAATCGGTGCACGGTTGCACGTGGACGTGCAGCGGACGCGCTGCCGGTCCGACCCACCTCCTGCTCCCACGGTTCCAAATTACCAGGCGCTGGTCAAAATTGCTAAACTCGAGGCTCCGTAACGGCAGCTCACAAAACCAACGGGTGACGTGGCGGTGGGTTGCGTCACTTTCGCATTATCGTTTCCAAACATATTTAGCCCGTCCATACGCAGCCCCAGGGTTTTCAAACTAACACAGGGCGGACTGTGTTTCCAAACTTCTCTGATTTAGTCACTGGGAAACCTCGCCAGGTATACACGCTGCAGCAGCGATGCGTTTTGTGGCCTACATTAACTTAATTTCCACGTGACTTATCAGCAGTATGCGAAAATATTAAGCCAAAGAAAGAAACTACTGTTTAATGAGAATTAACGTTCAACAGCTACATTGGACACACTCTGTAAATACACGGTTATCAAGTGTATCCATGTGTTGTGCCGGAATAAGTGACAGTGCTATAGTCGCCGAGAATAATTAGAACAATTACAGCCTTACTGCTCAGACAGGGTGGTACATTTCAGTCCATAATGACATCATTACCTCCAGTTAATTATCTGTCATGTGAGGTGACACATTTGATTAAAAACAAAACAAAACAAATAATTAAAAAAACATAAGCCGTGGAACGGCACAACAAAACCCATGGATTTCTATTGGCGGAACTGCCCTTTTGTAAGTCTCTGTTCCCAGGTAAAACTGTGAAGGACGGATGCATTTAGGGTAAGAGGGAGAGAGAGGGAGGGAGGGAGAGAGAGAGAGAAGGAGGGAGGGAGGGAGAGAGAGGGAGAGAGCATAATCTAAGTTGAAAAAGGAGCCCGGGACACGACGGGTTAAGAAGCACAAACAATAACATTTCAGGAGCAGATGTCCTTGAGGCGAAAGCAAGGACAAGGCAATTGCTAATCTTGTATTCCCAGCATGATCAAATCACCAGGCAACAGATATAAATAAAAGGACAGGAAATGAGGAATTCACATTCAAGGGTGTCAGTGGCGAAATGAAGATTCATGGTGAAGAGCCCCGGTGAAGGCGGCAAAAATTAACTGCAAATAAAAGGGACAGACGGCCTCCAAAGTCCGGCGCGTGAAGTAGGTTTGTTGGGGGGAAAGACACACACGCACGCGCGCGCTCGATAGGGTCTCGTCGGCAGGGGCTGGGGCTGAGAGGGGAGCGGGCTGCACTTTGTCATGGAGACAGGTGTTTTTATTTGACACCCAATAGGCTGCGCCCTGACTGTATATTCAAAAAAAGATATGAGACTGCGCATGATCATCACACTGTCCTCGTTCTCCATTCATTTCACACCATCACTTCCCACCACGAACACACAGAAACCTCTTTCACTTTTGTCTGTTGGTCCGGAGTGCAGAAAATAAAAATAGACGAGACGCCGCTTTAAAGTGCAGCGAAAGTCGCAGCCGTTCCCACGTACACAGGTCGACCTTCGGTTCAGTAAAACCAAACTTTTCAGGTCTGTCAGGAAATGATTTTCCGCGACGTTCACAAAGGACAGACAGGATTTTCTGTTAGCTGATCCTGTACCGTTAGTGCATGTCATATGAATAACAGCATGTATAGCAGAAACAATGAACGATTAATTGCTCAGTCGAACCAAAGAATATGAATCTGTACTTTTGAAAATGAAATCACTGTTTTTTCGTCATTTTCTTTCAAGCAAAAATGCCAAACGTGCGGAATTCAGCTTCTCAAATGTGATTTGAATATGATACATGATGATACATTGACAAAACTGACGTTTTGGACAGAACAAGACATTTGAGGACAACTACGGTTTCTCTGGCTCGGGGGAAAATAAGATGAGTAGTTGGACATCATCATGATTGATAATCAACTATTGATTGATCAAACAAGCTGCAGATCCACTGACAATGAAAATAATCAGCCCGTAAATGCATCAAAAAAAAGATTTCAAGAGAGCGTCTATACCTGGAATACACCCGATACATTGTCAAAATGATGAAACAGATAATATACCTGTTTCTGCTCCTCTCCCAGTCCGTCCCACATGGAGGCGACTATCTTGGACACATCGCCGAAGGTGGCATTGGGATTCTGTCCCTTGATGGCGGCCTGGGTGTCTCTGAAGAACAAGGCGTAGGCCGACACGGGCTTCGTGGGCTCATTGGGGTCCTTCTTCTTCTTCTTCTTTTGGGGCTTGGGCTTGGGCTTCATCATCTCTGAAGATGGCCGCTTCTCGCCCGTGATCTGGGTGACGGTCAGAAACACACAAAGCGGCTTATTGACACAGCAGAAACGCGGGTCGAACAATTCAGCAGCCGCTGCACTGGCTATTTGCAATCGCTGATGAACGCTTATAACACTGGGTCCGGGTGAAGCATGTAAACTTCATTGCATCCATAATTCAACCCCTCTGTTCAACACCCGTGTATAGTCTGCGTTTGAATATTGCGGCGATGAGTCACTGACAGTCACACTGCGACACTGACACCAGTTGACAGCAGGTTTTTTTTATGTCTTGCCTCACTATGTCAAAAATAAAAAAGAGAAAAAGAAACATCTGTTAGTCGAATGTATCAAACCTTTTTCAAATCTTTATTTTGCAGTTGTTCAGCAAGTCATAAATTCTGAGTTTTCATGCCATGGGGTGAAAGGAATTTTAAATCGCCTGCTGTATCTGCTCTGGCTTTGATGTGGTCTCAGAATGAATTGGAGAGAGCAAATGGAATTACTTACTGATAGGAGAGATGGTAATCATTTTTATTCACATGCACAGTGTGAAGCACAGCAGAGATGTATAGGCTGGGAAATAAATACATATATACATATATACATATATATATATATTTCAACTACAGGCTCCCCTTCCTGTTATACTGTATCACTGCGGACTATCATTTAAATACACAGATGAATCTGAAACACTGTGGACAGATTTAATTACACACTCATTCACATTCCCCTGATAGAAAACGAAGCGAATCCACAGAGGCCGTTGGTCGGTGGGCAATTTATGAGAGCAATTTTATAAATTTACATAAAACCTAAAATGAATGTAAACAAGTAACGTTCGCTTCCCATTTGAATGAAATGGTGGGTTTTAAATGAAGGAGTAGTAGGTTTTCAAATCGGGCTGCGTATAACCAATATATCCGATGGGACTGCCAACACCTTGCGTCTTTGATGATCGACCCATTAAGACATCCTTCGCACCGCTCTCATGCAAAAAATGTTTCAACAACTACAACATGGAAAAACCATTTCATGCCGTGTGTGTCAGAGGTGTGCCGACATACTTGCAAACGTGCCGTGGATTGTGAGCAGTTCGCAAACGTGTAATTGGAAAATAAATTTGTCTTGCACAAAGAGAAAGAGAGAGACTGTTGCTCTCCCCCCAACTTATTCTCAATGTTTCTTCTGAATCAAATGTGCTGCTCAGAAAGATGAAATGAAATTCAATGCAATCATGAACTAAATATCTCGAAGCAATTTTCTTTTCAAATATGACAACTGCACTGCACCACGCGGCTCCCTCCTCCAGCTGAACTGTTCAAACAAGTCTGAATTTTCCAGGCAGCCAAATAAAAAAGGAACACAAGCAGAGCCGCCCTTTAACCCATGCGGCGCTGCAGTCAGCGTGCACACCATCTCAGCGAAAGCGCTGGCGAGCCTTTCACCCTGCCGCCAATGCACAACTACAAGCCAGAGAGGCGACATCAGCCACATCAGTACCTTCACATGAGGATCAGTCTCCTCTTCCTGATTGGAGCTCGAGGGGGAGGGTGTGGCCGATTTACTTCCGGGAGGTGAGGGGGAGCCGTGAGGCAGTGCGCTCCGGCTGACCTGAGAGTTTAGCTGGGACAGTGCTCTCATGGGGTTGGACAGTATCGCGGGGGCGCGGTTTAACAGGGGGTGGTTATGGGCAGGGTCGTAATGAGCGCCGTCGGGGTGCTGGTGGTGGTGGTGTTGGTGGTGTTGGTGGTGTTGGTGGTGTTGGTGGTGGTGGTGGTGGTGCAAAGCCATCTCCTGCATCTGGGGTGAGAGAAGAACACCAGCTTTACTATCTTCTCCTCCACTCACAGTGAATAAAAGTTTGCCAATGAGCCAAATATGCAGTTACATAAAAGTGGAGATGACGGCATTAAATTTGAGAATATGTGTATATGTATTGGACAAGAGCTAAAAAAAACCATAACAGTTAAAGCTACAGTGTGCATTTTTAGTACTTTTCTGGCAGCATCTGCTGGTAAAGTTGCAAACCGCAGCCAACTGAGCACCCGACAGGGACACTTTATGGTGGCACAACGCTTATTCCATCGCCGGATTCCCGCAGCGCGAATGCGACGTATTCTGGACCGATTTCTGCAACCTACTGTTGAGTTCCAATATACCTCGGAAATCGGACCCCGGTAGTCGGGGTGGTGATTTTTTTCCCGCCCTCCCAACGCAGTGGAACCCGAATGCAGCACAACACGACGTAGCAAACATGGCGATTTACACGGAGGTCGGGTCCCCCTCATGTTACTATATTCAACTCAATCAAAGTTGACGGAAAAAAAATCTGTTTTTTGTTGCAGGTGATTGTACATATATGAACACACAATTATGGACAATATATTCAATTTCTGTGAATACGTTCTTCTAAATATGACACACTGTAGCTTTAAACTTGTTAAATGCTGGTGGTTAAAGCTTCTCTTTCCTTTCTTAGGACAGAAACATACGCTACACAACAGGCTTGTGCCCGAGTTTATCCGTTGCTGTTTGGCACTGACCTCGATAGTGGAGAGGATTCTGAGAATTGTAACGAAAATCCCATTGAAAAAGATGATGAGCATGTTAAACCTGAATATCGACTGAATCTGACAGTCGTCCCGCTGCAGCGTAACTTCAGACACTAAACGAGACAACTACTGTATTTGCTCCCCAAAGGCGAATAACATCGAGAAAAAACTTGAACGTTTTCTAGTCTCGTTTTGAAGACTGGAAGACTTTGGCTTTTCACACATTAAGGTCTTTGTCACATTCTTTACATCTGATCCCGTTAGTTTTGGTTTGACGTTGCAATTTAGGAAGCGGATTAACACGTACACACAGATGGGCGCGATTCTGACGTCACACCTGCAACTTTGGTTCGGACCAAACTAAAAAGTGTGAAGGTCTGGACCAAAAGCGTGTGAAAGCGCCCTAAGTTCTTAATTCCTTTAGTGTAGGAAACACTGAACAACCCTTTACAGAAGGAAAGGAACTAATACTGTGCCACAATTCCCATGTGGTACGGCAACAGCATTTAAAGCGACACACCGTTGTAATTTCACCATATCAGACTTGTGTAAATTTAGAAATAACAGATCACCTGTTTTATGCTTAATGAGGATTCATTTTTCAAATCGCTGCAAAACTAGACCCTAGAGGAATTTTAATCATCTATTTAGCAGCTACGATCCACGTACAACGACCACAAATGTATGTATAAGAAAAATCCTCATGCAGTTTGATAAAGTTGAATTTTTTTTTATTCAATTCAAAGTTTTCCACAGCTACAGTAGGAGACTTCAGGGGAACTGTATCTCAAAGCGATTTCACATTGCTTCAACATTCACCAGTGCAGCACACAGGTCTTTTACCACTTAACTTTTTTTTCAACAGAGTGCTCAAACACTGTTAAAGGAACAATCCGAATTGTTCAGTCCATCACTAGCAGCTGTAACAAGAGCAGAGCCCCGTCACGGTCCTTAAGACAACGAGACCTGGTCGCTGGTCGGCGAGAGGAAAACACCGGCCTGCTCCTGCTTTTGAAAATTAATTTTTCAGAAGCCAGGAATCTCAGCCCCAGATAGAGCAATCATTGAGTCAATAGTATTGATCAGCGACTGAATCAACCCCCTTGCAGATGTATATTATTCTCTCCGTGTGCTATGGAGGAGAGAAATATTATTTCCTGCCATGTTAAAGAAGACTCAGGCCTTCAAATAGAAACAGAACTGGTGCTCATGGAGAAGGACCCTAACATGGAGAAAACCCTTCAGACTGTTTACAGCATCCGACTCTCACGGCTTTCAGCGGCGGTCTCATAAGATCTTCAATAATAACTACATCAAAAGCTTTTCTCCCAAGATTCATCAGGATACAACATGAGCACGGACCAAAGGATGCTTTTAATGCGGGCATAAATGGGCATGTTTGGCAATTTACAGATCAGAAAGTGATGAACTAGCATTTGTTAGCTCTTTTAAACATTTATGAGTTAAATAATGCATTACGCATTAGGGCCGTGCAAAAAAACATCAAATTGAAAGGGCCCGAGCATATGAGGTCTTGATAAACACAAGTAGGGTTTCAGAGATGAAGGCTCAGCTCTCTAATCATAATTGGTCCCAGTAGATTCCTACAATAAAAATGCACAACAAAGTAATGTTGTACGCGGCTCTAGCCTGCTTTGAAAACTCATAATATTCACACAACATTATATTCTGCGCCTCGGCAGCTGCTCACAAAAGCCACAGCCACGAACAAAGACATTCCCCCTTTGCATTTCAAATAACCATGCTGTAACCTCCCCCCATCCACAGCAACTTCCAATCAAAATTCAAAACACCACCACTACATTTCTTAAAACATGAGGAAGTGGCTTCGGCAAAATGAGTAGTAACACAGAAAAAAAAAAAGAGAGTGGGAAAAGAGAGAGAAATATAAATCCATTCAATTTCCATTTTCCATGGACTCGCTCTTTAAGGGTCCTCTCCTCGCGAACCAAGAAGCATTGAAAAACCAATTAATCAAACATGAATGGCCTATCATAGATATAGCGGACGCATTTCCATAGCAACAGCCTCCAGGCAAAATTGTCACCTTTTAATCTGAGCCACACTGTGTTTAATATAAACAAGAGGGAGAAGGCGCCGTGTCACCATGGCATTGTGGGTACTCGGTGTCAGCCAGCAATGGGAATCAGGAATCACAAAAGGCCATGAATTATTTAAGCTCCTATCACTAATTGATTCGAGACGTATATTGTAGATTGTGACGACGTTGTGTCGATTGGTCCTTGTTGGGGGAAGAAAGTGAAGCTGGTGCAGAGCGTGGCGAGGTCTAATGTCAGGTTGTTTGTTGACTTGTTTTGAATCAAGTGCCATGTCATGTTCCATGGCATCAGCTAACTGCGATCCGTCCGAACTAACACGGCAATTCGTCATCAGAAAATACAAGATAACATAATCTCCTGCGTTCCAGTATGGGTCTTAGGCAAATGGTTGTAAAGCCGCATTCTATAACCGCCATGAAACAACACGCCAATGCGAGCACAAAGAAACCGAATGATGAAAAAATGTGAATCACACCACCCAAAGGACCGGAGCTCATTACACGTGACGCTCCTCTTGCGCTAATTAACTTCGAAGAGTCGTCCCCTTGTATTTTTTTATTTTCTTATGTGTGCGTTGGGTTGGTGCTCTCACCTGTGTGCGACGGAGAGGGGGAGAGAGAGAGAGACGTTATCACAGAGCGCCGTCAAGTCTGAGCCAAATGAAGCGAGCAACAGACGGCTGAACAAATATTATGAAATGATCTGACAAAGGTTGCTGGTTGCCATAGGTACTGTATGCTAATTCCAAATGGTATCATCCAAATGGCTGTTCAAGTGAGGCGGGGGGAGAGCACTGAGTAAGAGGATTCAGTTGGTCACTGCTCTCTGCCTTCAGTGTGTAGCACCGTGTTGACTTCTCAACGCAGACGACGGAGTTTTTTTGACGTGTTTTCCCCGGTACAACTTTAAACCAATAACTCGAGCAATGTGGAGGCCTCAATATAAATATTTAGATCTTTTTTCTTTTTTTTTTAAAGATGGATGCTGAATTCTCTCGGGGATTGCCTTGGCTGTGCTTTGCCCTACGGCAATGTAGTTGCTTGTTGTAAAGCCCCCGGGAGATTAGAGTCCCGCGTACACACAGGAGGAAATGTAAGAAGTAAGGGGAGAGAGACAGAAAGAGGGAAAACCTACAAAACAAAACCCCACATGACCTTCGTACCAAAATTCATCTCCAAAGTCTGCGAGGGGGACAGTAAGATATTGCTTTTTGGCGATGAGCAGCCGGGGCAGACCTAAACTGTGATGTAAAGCCAGGAAACTCGGTGTGAACGCGCTGCCGCCGCCGCCGCCGTTGCGCCTGTCGTGTTTGTATTCACATCTTGTACATCATAGTCAAATGGGAGTCAAATAACAAAGGCTTTCCAATTATGTGTGGCACATTGTGTGCGAGATGGAATATCACAGAGCCATTGTTCGCCTGCTCCCGCTGACCTTACCTTTGAAATGGTTTCACGGCCGCTCCAATTGCCTGCACCATTTGATTTAGCTAAGGGGATTTGACCACCAGCACCGAGGAGAGAGCCCTATGTGCAGCCGCACTAGGACGAAGAGGAGAGATTCACAGCAGAGGAGCAACTCTGCAGCTCACCTTGCTTCGTCCTCATGGTGATTACGGCAGAGTGGCATCTGTTTTTTTCATCATCATTTAAATGAGCAGCCCGATTGCGAAACAGGGCTTTATTGTGTTGCCATCATCATAAAGCGGCCTCACCGCGCCACGGAATCAATAAATGTTGTGTTCACGATTTAACTCACCTGCACGAGATGAAATACATCTTCAGCGTGTGTGTCTGTCAATTCTGAAATTCAGAGCTGCAGGCAATAGTTTACTTATTTCAGAAATGAAAATGGGAACCGATGTTTACTTGATGAACGTCATGGCGCGGTATCCTTCAGGACTCAACATCACCTGCTGATCCGTTCCGATCTGACACGCAGGCCCTTTCTCTCCGTCCTCGCCGCCCCCCTTTGAACACACAGAGATCAATGCCCCGTGCGAGTTTTTAAGACTTCTCCCTCCCTCCCTCCGCTCCCTGCTTGACTGGAACCATCTTGTTTGGAGTGATGGCTCACTCACACAGGTTCACGGCTGCTATTGTAAAATCACCCGGCGTTTAATTGAAACAAATGACTATAATAATAGGACATTATCCCTGCAGGCACCCAGCCATGACAGCTTTAATTAGAGGCGCGTACGAGACTGATCCTTCAAAAGCAGTGCCGCCGCGCGGCGCGGTGGTAAACACGCCTTTAGGTGGGGAGCCAACCCGGGGCCTCGCAGCCCTCAAAGCCACTTCTCATTCACCCTGAGGGCAAAGCACTAACAACTGCGTTCCTCAAAGAGCCTTCGAGCCTTCGAGCCCTCACCCCTCACTCCCCTTGCTCCCCTCTCTCTCTATCTTCTCTGTCCCTTCAACCATGTCTTTGGTATATCAAGCGTCTCTATATATATATATATATATATATATATATATATATATATATATATATATATATATATATATATATATATATATATATATACCCAGGAGGGTCATTTACAAGCTGAGGCAAATTAATAAGAGAGTGGATTTATGAATCACACGCTACTTAAGTACAGAAGCAAATTCAAAGTGCCGCTTCTGTCTACCTGTGACAACACAGGCAGACAGATGCTGCGTAAGAAGATGTGATGGGCGGCAGATGCTGGGAAGTATGAGAAGAAAAAAAAGGAGACGCGAGCGAGTCAAGAATTTGGCAAAGCTCGACCGGATGTGTTTTAAGGGTAGATGACCTCATTGAGTGTAATTCAATGAGACAACGGGACTTTGATTCAAAATGTAATATGAAGTTGTGATCCAGGTGAGGTATCAGCCAACTGAAATTCAGCAGCGAAACATTAAAACCACATTTTGTTTACACGCTTGGCGATCGCTCCGGGTTGCTAAAAGGAGACGCGATTCCATCGTTCCAGTTACCTGCTTTTTCGAACACGTGAAAAAAACTTGCTCTTGCACCTCCCGTGCTGAACTGTGATCAAGTAGTTAATCTGGCAGAGAAAGAAAACGGCAAAAACCTCACAAAGTAGCCGCATGAGGAAATCATTTGGAGTTTCCGCGCCGACGTTAGGAGAGAGCAATTCATTTCCAAGAGCGTCCAATGTGACCACGGTGTTGAAAAAAAGGACTTAAACATCTCGCCAAGCCAAAGAGGCTCCACGCCAACACGTCTGATATTTTTCATGGAATGACTTGGAAGTTGTGCCTTAATACTTCAAAATACACCCACACACGCACAAATAAAGAAGACATGACAGAAGTAAAAGTTAAAAAGGCCTAATCCTATTTTAGAGACCATTTTGCCTGAGCACCCCTCCGGTCGGTAGTCTTGTATGCCCGTGTGCCTGTGTGTTGTTGCTGTAATCATCGTCATGGTGCTATAGTTGGAAAGCATTTGCACAAAGAATCGAATGTTCTCGGTCGTGACTGACTGCAGGTTTTGAAAAGTGCGGTACCACCCTGAACGCCTCTCACAGTGAGTCTGTGGCAGCAACAAGGCAGCGGTTGATTTGCAGATAGTAATGTCATGATGTCCCCCTTGGCACCATCCTCCATGTTCCTCATTACTGCTAATGTCAGAACCTACTTTGCTTTTATTTTCTCCCTCTCTGTCTCTCTCCTCCCCTCTATTTATCCCCCCCCCCCCAGTTCTCTCTCTCTTGTTCCTCAGCTCTTTTGTATCCTCCCTCTCTCTCTTCTCTCTCACCGTCTCTTCTTCTCCCCCTCTCGCGGCCCGGGCGTGTCTCTGAGCTCACCTCACAAAGCTCGGCGTCAGAGAATCAGAGCCATGCCTGACATGACATGTAGGAGACGGTTGTGAGGAGCGGTGGGGACACACACTCTTGACAGCAGAAGGCAAGGGCTCCTCTGCTCCCACTAATGAGACTCCTGACTGCCGTGTCAAACACACTTTGTGTGTGTGTGTGTGTGCGTGTGTGTGTGTGTGTGTGTGTGTGTGTGTGTGCCCGTGCTCACACAACAACAACAAAAATGAATGTAGATGCAGAAATAATGAACACAAGAACAAGAA